>NC_044563.1:36713073-37032313 GCF_007565055.1 Rhinopithecus roxellana
TGGATGGGTAGAATCGATATTGTGAAAATGACCATACTGCCAAAAGCAATCTACAAATTCAATGAAGTTTCCACCAAAATACCACCATCATTCACAGAATTAGAAAAAAAAAAAAAAAATCCTAAAATTCATATGGGAAAAAAAAAAAAAAACCTGCATAGCCAAAGCAAGACTAAGCAAAAAGAACAAATCTGGAGGCATCACATTACCAGATTTCAAACTATTGTATAAGGCCATAGTCACCAAATAGCATGGTACTAGTATAAAAACAGGGACAGAGATCAATGGAACAGAATAGTGAACCCGGAAATAAACCCAAATACTTACAGCCAACTGATCTTTGACAAAGCAAACAAAAACATAAAGTGGGGAAAATACACCATAAGCAACAAATGGTGCTGAAATAATTGGCAAGCCACATGTAGGAGAATGAAATTGGTTTCTCATCTCTCACTTTATACTAAATCAACTCAAGATGGATCAAGGACTTAAATCTAAGACCTGAAACTATAAAAATACTAGAAGATAACATTGAAAAAAGTCTTTCCAGACATTGGCTTAGGCAAAGATTTTATGATCAAGAACTCAAAAGCAAATGCAGTAAAAACAAAGATAAATAACTTGGACTTAATTAAACTAAGAGAGCTTTTGCACATCAAAAGGAACAGTCAGCAGAATGAACAGACAACCCATAGAATGGGAGAAAATATTCACAATCTATACATCTGACAAAGGACTAATATCCAGAATCTACAATGAACTCAAATAAAGTATCAAGAAAATAAAAAGCCCATCCAAAAGTGGGTTAAGCACAAGAATAGAAAATTCTCAAAATAAGATATACAAATGGCCAACAGACATATGAAAAATCCTCAGCATCAGTAATGATCAGGGAAATGAAAATCAAAACCACAATACAATACCACCTTATTCCTGCAAGAATGTCCATAATCAAAAAATCAAAAAATAATAGTTGTTGGCAGGGATGTGGTGAACAGGAAACACTTCTACACTGCTAATGGGAATGTAAACTAGTACAACCACTATGGAAAAGTGTGGAGATTCCTTAAAGAACTAAAATTAGGGCTGGGCGCGGTGGCTCACCCCTGTAATCCCAGCACTTTGGGAGGCCGAGGTGGGTGGATCACGAGATCAGGAGATCTAGACCATCCTGGCTAACACAGTGAAACCCTGTCTCTACTAAAAATACAAAATATTAGCCAGGCATGGTGACAGGTGCCTGTAATCCCAGCTACTCGGGAGGCTGAAGCAGGAGAATGGCGTGAACCGGGGAGGTGAAGCTTGCAGTGAGCTGAGATCACACCATCTCAGTCCAGCCTGGGTGACAGAGCAAGACTCAGTCTCAAAAAAAAAAAAAAAAAAAAAAAGAAAAAGAAAAGAAAAGAAAAAAAAAAATCCTCAGTAGATTGCATATTGATAGACTTACAAAAATATTATTACAAATTTTCACAAAAGGACCTTCTTGTTAGAGATGGGACCTGGCAGAGGGTTCCCTGCGCCTAGGTAAGGTTAGTGTTTTAAGCAGTATAAAAAACTGACTGGCAATATGTTCTGAAAATTTTTTAAGCGGGAAAACAAATATTCCTTCTAATCCTGAAGTGAAAAACTAGGACTCAGCTTCTGCCTTTACATATTTAGAGAGGTATATAAGGAGGCGGGTCTACAAAAGAACTAAGAAGTATCCTGTGATTCAGTTAGGATTTGAAGAGTGTGGCATTACTCGAGCCCAGACTAAAAATCTTTCAATACATAGGCAGGGAGCATTAAAGTTGTTGAAAGCTGCTGTCAAGTCAACCAAGATAATAAATGAGAAAAGGGCTATTGACTTTAACAATATAAATTGTTGATGGTAACAGAGGAAAGAAAAACTGGAGTAAAAGGCTTGGAAAGGATTAATTAGAATAAGTTAAAGAAAGTAGGTAAGGAAAGAAAGTTAATAAAAGGACCATAGATTAGTCTTTCAAGATATTTTATAGTGTATTTCTGAAGAATTGTAGATAAGTATTCGTCTCACTTATTATGACATTCCAAAGTCTTTCCAAAGTCGTCTTTTAATATTTCCGAAAGTAATTTATTTAGCTTTTCTTTTGGCTTTTGTGCTTTTGCTTTTATATCAAAGACCACTGGCAAATCCAGGGTCATGAATATTCACTGTTATGTTTTCTTCCAAGAGTGTAATAGTTTTAGTTCTTATATTTAGGTCTAGGATGCATTTTGAGTTAATTTTTTTATATGATGTGAGGTGGGGATCCTCTACCACACTTTTCCATGTTGATGCTGATTTTCTCCAGAATCATTAGTTGAAAACACTATTCTTTCCCCTACTGAGTAGCCCTGGCATGCATGCCAATTATCAATTGAACATGAACATAATGGTTTACTTCTGAACTCGATTATATTCCATTGATCTGTATGTTTATATGTATACCAGTACCACTACTACAATGTCTTTATTTGCATACTGTAGTTTTGTAGTAAATTTCAAAACAGAGATAAGAGTCCTATGACTTTCTTCTTCTTATTCAAGTTATCATTGGTCTGCATTTTCATATTTATTTAAGATTTAATTTGTCAATATTTATTTAAAAGGTGTGTTTTAGGGATCATATTGAAACTGTGGATTAATCTGAAAAGTGTTCCCATATTAACAATATTAGTGTTCTCTTAAATAATTTATGACTATAAAATACCTTACCACTTATTTAGGTCTTCTTTAATTGCTGTCAACTGTTATCTTGTTTCTGGGCACAAATCTTGCACTGTTTGGAGTCTCAGTTAGTCTAGGTCACTATAACAGAGTATCATCGACTTAAACAATGGTAATTTATTTCTTGCATTTCTAGAGGCTGGGAAGTCAGAAATCAGAATATCAGCATAGTTGATTCTAGTGAGAGCCCTCTTTCTGGTTTGTGGAAGGCCATTTCTCATTGTAACCTCACACGGTGAAGAACAGAGTGAGAGATCCTGTGTCTCCTCTTTTTATGAAGGCGTTATTCCCATTTATGAGAGCTCAGTTCTCATAACTTAATTACCTCCCACAGGCCTTACCTCTTAAATCATCTTGTTGGGAATTTAGGGTTCAAAATATGAATTTGGGGGGATACATATATTATTGCAAGGTCATTGTTTTATTAATTTCACTCATGTGTCATTTATTAGTGGCATATGGACAAAGAGTGGATTTCTGTATATTAATCTTGAATTCTACAACTTCACTGAATTCATTTATTTTCCAGGTTTGTGTGTTTGTGTGTGTGTGTGTGTGTGTGTGTGTGTGTGTGTGTGTGTGTGTCCTTTAGGATTTTCTATATGCAAAATAGCATATTCAAATAGAGATAGATTCATGTTCTTTATCATCATAAGTACCTTTTATTTTTTTCTTGCTTAATTACATTTTCTAGGTCCTGTAGTATGTTGAACAGAAGTAATAAAAACAGTAATCCTTGTGTTTTTCCTAATCTCAAAGGGAAAGCTTTCAGTGTTTCACCATCAAATGCAATGCTAGCTGCTAAATTCTATAAATATGCATATCAATTATGCTTTCGAAGAAGTTCATTTCTATTGCTTGTTAAGTGTTTTTAAACATTTAATCATGAGAGGGATATAAAATGTTATCAAATGTTTTTTTCTCTTCCAATCAACATGATAATGTAATTTTGTTCTTTTTTCTTTTTAATATTATGTATCATGTATTGAATTGACTTTTATATGTTAAACTTATAAATCCTATATAAAGTAGGATTTATCCCAGGATCCCCACCTCACATCATATACAAAAATTAACTCAAAATGCATCCTAGACCTAAATATAAGAACTAAAACTATTACACTCTTGGAAGAAAACATAACAGTGAATATTCATGATGTGTAATGCTTTTTATTTATGCTACTAAGCTTTCACATTTATATTCAAAATGAATATTGGTCTTTAGTGATCATTTCTTATATATATTTTCCTGGTTATTGCATCAGAGACTCAAAGAATGAAATGGGAAGTGCTCTCTTCTCTGCTATTTTTTGGAAGAATCTGTGAAGGATTGGTATCAATCTTTATCATCCTCTTTCTTCTATCTCATTTGTTTCTCTGAATCTATAGTATATCTCTGTCTGTTTTACAGTGCATGCAATTGGGCCATTTTTTTTAATTCTATTCTGAAAATTTCTGGTTTTGATTGAAATATTTCACCAATATGTAATTATTCAGTAGTTGTTGTAATTACTGAATCAGTAGGATTTATATCTGACATTTTTGTACCTGTTTTACATATATCCTATTTATTTTGTGTTCCCATTTCTCCATTACTGCCTCCTTTTGCATTAAAAAGGGATTCTCTAGCATAACATTTTAATTCTTTTTTTCTATTACTATGTTTATGAGTTATTTTGCCACTGACTGCCTGTGGGACTACAATAAACATTTTAACATAAAGCACTTTGTCTACTTAATTTTTGTAATAATGCAAAATAATAATCCATCCAATATAGATGTTTCTAGACCCTCTTTTGTGCTATTATTGTCATATAAGATTTTGAAACCCTCCTTCACTGGTTCTCTGTTCTGGGATTTTCCCTTTAATTGTTAGCTGATCAGACAGTCTTGAACTCTGTTCATTTACTCCTCAAACAGGTAAGGACGAGGCTTTCTTTCTGAGCTCTATTTGAAATGCCACCATAAGAACTGGAAAGTGCTCTAAGGGATATTGTGTAAATGTGTATCTTGGTACTCAGTCATAGTTGCTTCCTTTTTCAAAGGTCAAATATCCCCCCGTTTCTTTAATAATTTTTGTTTGTTTGTCTTACTTTCTCAAAAGGGAATCATTTTCTTTGTCAGAAGTGTTATTTCCATTATTATTATTTTACAGCCAGAATCCTAGAGAGAAGCTTTAAAATCATTTAATATATACTCAGTCTTACTCCATGCTCACCAAGCAACAATGAGAATATCACTACCATTAACATTGTAACATAAAATACTCTATTTAATTTCAATAACATAGAAAAAAAATATGCTACATTATGTCTCTTTTCCTAACCCCTTTCCCTCCATTGTGCCATTATTGTCATACAAGATTTTGAAGCTCTCTTCTTTTTGGGAAGGAGATACTTAGATATGAGAGAAAATATATGCTAATTAGGCTTGAAGATGACTAATGTCAGCCTGCCAAGTTTATCTATCATGACAAAGTAATAAGTGGTACTGTAGTTTTAGATAAAATTCTCAGGTACATTGACCTAAGCATGGTTCAACGTTTTCTAGTTTGATCAACTGTAAGACACTAGCTGAATCTCAAATTTGTTCACCATTATTGAGACTTTGATGAATTATCTGATGTAATGTCATATTACAGTAATTTCTGAGAAACTCATGGTGACCTGCTGTGGTGACAGCCTATGATTAACATATAGTCTGTTTTGAATTTAAAATTCCTACCAGGCAATCTTCTGTACCTTCACAGAAGCTCTCAAACTTGTGCTTGTTATTATGAATTTAGTCTTGATATACTTAAGCCTCTACCAAATCCAAATCAACAGAGAATAATTGGTAGCCATAGAAATGGTGCTTAGTTTTCTACTGTTACTTTATGAGACACTCTTCTGGTATTGTTGGAAGTAATCTTTCCACTCTCACACGATTAGTTTCTAGCCTCACTTTTCATTCCATTTAGAAACTAGTGACTTGTAGGAGTAAGGTGTCCATGATGCCTACTCCCAAAGATGTAGCTTGGGTTAATGAACTAAACACTGGATGCAAATCAGGGAACATAGAGTTCAAGTCTTTCAGTCTACTTAATAACATATGACTCCCTTATTCTCTTGTTTCTTCTGTAAAATATAAGAAGGCTGCACTTGATTCTATTGAATTTCCTGTCAATTTTAATACTCAGTATTTTCCTCGGTACTCCTAACCAATCCAATCAAATAATTTGCAAGTTTGCCTAAGTTTCCTGATGTTTTCTTGAAGGGAATTCCTTTCTTCAGTGTTATATGAATAGATATATACCTTCAGTAAAATATAAGGCTTTGACTTTTTCCTACAAATTGCAAGGTAAAAATAAATATGAGGAATAGCATTTTGAGATGCTGGAACACACTTTTATTTTTTCATGCTTAAGAACAGTCATTATCTTACAGAATTATTATAGTTATAATATTATTTATAATATATGGGCCAGCCACAGTGACTCATGCCTGAAATACCAGCACTTTGAGAGGTTGAGGCAGGTGAATCTCTTTAGTCTAGAGTTCAAGACCAGCCTGGGCAACATGGAAAAACAAAAAATGCAAAAACTAGCTGGGTGAGGTGGCACACACCTATAGTTTCAGCTACTGGGCAGGGGTGCTGAGGCAGGAGGATCACTTGAACCTGTGAGATGGAGGTTGCAGTGAGCCAAGATCATGTCCCTGTACTCCAGCCTGGGTGACAGAACAAGACCTTGTCTTATATAAAATAAAATTTTACATATATGTGTGTGTGTGTGTGTGTGTGTGTGTGTATGGACATATGATATGTCACGTTCCTTTGTTTTAATCAAATTACATTCTCCTCCAAACTTGATTCACTCCTCCACAACCACATCAAAGTATCTCAGATTTTTGTGTTCTAAAAATCTAGAGAAAGAGCCAGATCCCAGTCTAAATGTTTCTCATGACTATCTTCTGTTTTCTGGGTAGCTTCAGAGCTTCCCTTCCAGGACTCTGTTTATCTGACCCTGATTTAGCAATCTATGAAAATTTCCCCACCAAGAGATCTCATCACAAAATACTTCTGACCAGCATCTCTTCCCTAAACTTCTCTTTAGTGTCAGGGTAAGTTAAACTCACCCCCAGCTCCAGCAACGTTTACTTTACTTACTCAAAGTATCTCCCACTATTTCTTCCTTCTACCACATACTTAAAGTGAAAATTTAGAATAATTCTCCTCAATGGAATTTTGGGAAAAGTAAATGCTGACTTCTAATTCTTGTGACAGAGTACTTTTCCCTAAATAATTTATCATGTTACACTTGAAAATAATTATATTCTTCTTTTTAAAATTTGCACAGGGCAGGAGTAGAAATTTAATTTTAAGTCTTTCGTCTCATCTACATTTGAAGGGCATATACTGTATAGTCTAAATCAACTCTTATGAATAAATCTCTACTATCTCAGTAGTTTGCCTCTCTACCATATACTGTGTTAATTTACCTGCCATAATATATGTGATGTTGCATTATTTGCACAATTGGCAGAACTTCTTTTTGCCTGGAGATTAACTGATTATTCATCATACTCTAGAATCTAGCCTACCTCCTGGCCCAGTGGAATTATTCATTAATATTTGTTGAAGAACTTTTTCACTACCAACACAGTCATTCAGTTCATTATTTAATGGAAGAGGATTACGGAGGAAGTAGTGGGAGGACAGCTTTTTAAGAAGACTAATCTGCTTCTCTTTGCAGTGATTTTCAGGCCTTCATCTTAATCTCCACTTCATATACCAGTATCTCAGAATTTTCTTCCCCAAACTATGGTATGCAAGAGAGGAGAAGATAGCAACTCTTCATTTCCTCAGCAATAGGAGAAGAGAGCTCTAAGGATATAAAAAGAAGACGAAAGCTCTTCACTGAAAATATGATAAGATTAGTACACAACATTATTTCACAGGGCACTCATGAGTTGTCTTGAGACTAACCAGGATTTTCTATAATAAATTTTATTTCTCTTTTTAAATAAATGTTACATTTGTCTACAGAACAGAATGTAGTTATATTTTAGTGTTCACCTTTGTGTGTGTGTGTGTGTGTGTGTGTGTGTGTGTCAGTGCAACCATGGCTCTGGGACATTTTAGATTAGAAGTAGAAATGATAATTAACATTTTCTAAATTATGATTATCCTCAACATGGCATGATTGTCAATACACTGTGGTAGAGGGTGATGTGTAATGTGCAGATGGATAGAAACTAGTCAAAAGTAATAGATCTCTGCAAGATGACAGTTTAATGTAGTACTCTGTAATAGCAAAGTTCAGTACATACATAAAGAATAGTTAGGCATATACAAGAACTATCCAGACATTCGATACAAGAAGTATCAAAAGTCTAGACATTTGTAGTTATAAGGCAGGTGAACTGCAGAGATAGACCAGCAGATTTTCCTTTTAAAATGTTAGCCAACTTTTGTGTTTTTATTTTAAATTAGATTTCATACAGGTTTAAAACAGATGTTAAGCATGATGAAAACTCAGTACCCTCCTGCTCATTATTATAAATGGAATAACACACTAAGGTATTTTGTAGATACAATTATTCTTATAGGGTTGCAATAATATCAGTCCAAATTATGTGCAGTACATAAAAATGATTGTTGTTTAACTTGCATTAATTATTTGCATTCACTTCAGTTTGTCACATATGAATTCATCACATAGAGATAAATAAGAAATCAATACATAATGACCTAGAGTAGATAATTTTCAATCTCACTTTTTCATGAAAGGAAAGTTAATATGGAATGTCTACCTAGAAAAACCAAGCACAGGCTTGGGATAGCTGTCTTCTTCCCTATTTCATCATCTTCTCTATATCAATCTTTTGTACCTTTAACCCTGGCTTGGCATGCCGCTGCTATTTTTCATTTTGTGTCAAACTCTTCTGTTCCTGGGATGTAAATCACTATGGGTAACTGAACTCTTAAAGAACTGAATTACTCCTATCTTCATCAGTTTATCAGATACTGGGGCTGGCAATTAGCAGTAACAAATACAATTATATGCTCATTTAACAAATCGTTAATCCTTTGTATTTAAACTTAGATTTTCAAGCCTCTTTTTTCATTTTTTTTTTCTGCTTCTGTTCTTTTGAACAATCATCTGTATGTAAGTCTCAATGTGTATGATTTGTATGTGTGTATGTTTGTATGTTTGTGTGCGTGTGTGCTTCTGGGTAAATCAGAGCACAAGGTGGAACTGCATTATTCACTTAGATTTATTCCTTGGAATGATCCTGGCAGAAATCTCTTAAATGTGTAGGAAAAGTCACTACAGGTAAACTTTAATATTATGAACCATAGGCACTCATCGATAATGTATTATTTCCTTTCCTTTTTAAGGACTCGGCTATTTCTTTCCCACTGTATGAGCTCAAAATTTGTTTGTTGAGGTGAAAACATATACCCTGGAAACAGAATATCACAATTTTTAGAAGCATCTAAGTACATTTTATTTTATCTAATTTTATTCAACAGATGTTTTGATAGGTTAATTAACTAGTTGCTTTCTGAAAACTAGCAGCATAAGAATTGAGAAATCAGATTGTTTATTTGGGCTGATAACTAACAGATTTTCTGGAAACTACTCTCAGGCAGTTTCTGAGAACCTTTCTTCAAAGCCTTGATAGAAGGCAGCTGGCCTTTGAAAACGCACTATCTGAAGCATGCTGTAAACTCACAGGCACCTGTAGGCACAGATGATCCTTCTATAACGTGAATTACTGGGGACAGACATTCTTGCATTTTTTAGTTCTGAGATTTACAAGAAAGGAAGGTCCTTTTGAGCAGGAGCACACAAGGTCAGTATTGCCTTCAAGTCCTTTATTTTAGGGACTGTGCCACTGGTGTGAAAGTATTTAAGTGGGGAAAGTGCTTCTAAAAAGAGGAAGAGGTTTTGATAGCCTAACAGCCTTAGCTTTTGCTCTATATATGTTTTTGTATGATAGGTTCTCACTAAAAAAAAAAAACAAAAAAAAATATTACTTAAAATTGCTGTATTTTACTCAGAGTTCACATATCGGCGATTTTTTATCTAACAGAATTCAGAGCTAGATGCTTGGGGAAATGTCTTCAGCAAATTCATACGAATAAGAAAAACTGGGTTTTGACAGATTTACTGACAGAATATAAAAAGGGATCTGAAGGAGGCAACAATTTTGACAGATTTTGATGGGGGGTTGAGGGGGTCAACATTTTGAAAGTTTTGTGAAAAGTCAAATTTTTACCTCCTCGTCATTACGACAACCACTGAGCTAGTATTAAATAACAGTGGGGTGTAATCCATGATACTAGTATATTTCAGGGCAATAATAGAATGTATTTCAAAAACAAGGTTCCCACGCTGAGAGTATATAAAAAGCACAGACAAACAAAGTTTCAAACATGCATCATAGTGTACAATTGTTTTCATGAATATTTGATGGATTTATTTTTAAAGAAAATAATGGTACTTGATTGTTGAAAAAATTAAAGTAATAACATTTCAAGATATATACTTCCCACCTCTCAGTCAGCTAAAGAACTAAATGTTCATTTGTACATGTAATATTCCAGATTTTGTTCTTAACCATATTAATACATTTCAGACAATATGATAGATTGTATCTTGTATTGCATGTTCACTGGATAAAATACTGTTTTCTACAATGTTGCCACCTTTTTTGGTTTGCCACATTTTATCTTTTTCACTCCCAATCTCAGCCTTTTAAATTAGTAGGTATTAAGAGTCAAGTATAATGTCATCCTCTACAATTTATATCATAAATATATAATTCTAATCATGTATAGGCACACATAAATTTGTATCAAGTTACTTATAAAGGTCTATTCTACTGTTTAGGTTCCCAGCAACTCCCTTTTCATGTTTCACTATAAACTATTGACAGAGACAGGAGACAACCAAATGCTGCCCGGGTGATTGTGCACAGGAGGCTTGCCTAAACATGCCCGTGGTGAAAAATTCTGTAGTTTAACACATGCGAGTAAGGGAAATAAATCGATGTGGACTGGCTCAAACTAAGGACCCACCTGCTCACTGGGAGAATGGGATAGAACCATCAGGGATTTGTGCCTTAAGCAGTGGGGAGGAGCCTGGCTTCTTCAGCTCCTGTGTGGCAGCCTGGTATTCAATCTGTGAAGTGGGAGCCTGTCAGCACGTGCCCTCTTTTTTTGCCGAGAGCTTTCTTTTAATAAATTCTGCTTTCCTCACCTTTCAAAGTGTCCACATGACTAATTTTTCCTGGTCATGAGACAAGAACCCAGATTTTAGCTGAGCTAAGGAGCGAAACATCCTGCATCATAATGAATATCCTCCTGGAGCAAAAGAGAAAAGGATAATTATCTTTATTAGATGTATCCTATTCCACAGTATATGCGTAATAAAATTTATTAAGATGGTTATTAAACTCAATTATTATTATTCTTTCATTGCCACTGCAAACTTAATACATATTGCCATACATACTGATGCTTTTAATTCTATAGGATAGATTTTTGAAGGGTAGGATTGCTATGATATAATTACATAGTACATTTTCATACTACATTCCCCAAACTATATACAGTCATTAATCTCCTAGAAGAATATATTAGTTCTGACTCACATTCTTGCCAGACCTTGATGTGGTTATGTATAAATTTCGCTGTCAAATGTGAAAATACATCTCCTTATTCATCCTTATTCAGTGTCAATACATGTCCAATTAAGAAAAATCATTAGTAAGCATAAAAATATTGTTTGGTATTGGTTACATTAAACCACATAAGCTTGATTTAAAAATTAATTTGCTTCCTGTAGAAAACTTTATAGTATCTTTTGAAAAAGAAATGTACAAAGGTAAAACTAAGAAGAATAAACAGTTTTACTATGAAATACTGAGGCTGATTTGTAAAATATATCATTTATGCTTATTGAAATAATGCCCATTTCTTCTTTGAAAACTGCTCTAAGAAATTATTAGTACCAGAAAGATTTTCAAGTTAATACTTCTGTTAATTTGATCATTTCAAACTTTTCATTAGTCCTCATATAAACATCTTCACATCACTTTAATTATTCTAAAAATTACTTATAAATGCTTTTACTAAATTATCCTATAGCAAGAGACTCCTAAATGGGGTGACTAAACTCTTTATTTGGAGGATCATATCAAAAAGAGTTTCTCTAGTCTTTAGACTGCATTTTCCGTTCCTCACCATGCTAGTCTCATTATAAATGCACATAATTCATCAACTTTATTAATAGCAACATTTAGACCTAACATGGTTTGGTGCAGACAATGCTTGGTGTTCACACCACATTTTGGGGGCATAGAGAATACATTTGCAGTCCTCTCTTGCAATAATATGTGGAGCAAGTGAAGTAATATTGTATTGACGACTAGAAGGTGGACAGAAGCCATGAAACTAAGGCAAGCCACTTCAAGGCTTGGCTACTTAAACACCTCACAACCATCCAGCTTCCTTTCTCTTCTGTGGCCACCTTGAAGCCCTGTATTCCAGATGGCATAGGTATAAGAAGGAAGGGCACTCTGAGGTATGTGGGGGACAGGTGTATGTGAGAGATACATTTTTAGTGTGCTCATCTTTTAAGAATTGGGGTTTTATATGTTACTTCAGTACAATCTATTTTGACTAAGACATATGGTTTGGAATATCTTTGAGAGTCTGACTTATTTTTGTCTCAAAACTCATGTTTTTAACTCCTCAGCCTACATCACCAGGACTTGAAGGACAGCAGCACATCTTCAGTGAGTACCTACTACGAGGTAATCACAACCTCACACTTTGCTTCTCATGATAAGTTGCCATCATGTATTACTACTTATAGTGTTTTGAATATCCATTTTTGTTCTATTTTTTTCTACACTGTTCTCTATCTAGAACATTCATATTGCCTTTCACTTCTTCTATATCATTTATTGTTTTGCTGCTATTACTTTTATTTATTATATACTGAGATGGGATTGGGATAAAATAATAACCAAACCTAATAAAGCAGTAATAACCAAACATAATAAAAATAAAATATAACAAAACTGTTTTCCTGAGAATCTTATTGTAATGCTATAGGATAAGTTCAGTACTTGTTTGGGGGCATTATGAAAAACTCCATAATAGTACTCTTTACATCTCATTTAATTATCTGGGTTTCCATAAGAGCAGTGACCATGTCAATCTTGTGTATGCCCATGGAAAATACTTGGCAAAAAAATAGACTTTCCATAAAAATGAGTTGATTCATAAATTACTTTTTATTTGCAAAATATGAAACCTCAGCACATAGTTGTTTTTGAGTAGTTTGCTTCTGTAAAATGATTCCATTGGTATATCACTTCACAGAGAACAGTAGTAAGCAATAAACTGATGAACTGGAAACTATTTCTTTCTTTACAAACTGACAGAGTTATGCTTTTATATTTTTCTTTAATACCTAAAATTATGTTTACAGTGATAAATGTTTACTCACTATAATAATTTTTCAAGAAATATTTTATTCAAAAATCTGAAAATTCATTTTATATTCATAAATTCTGTCTCCATAATTTAAAATAACTAATTGGAAAGTACTGAGTGAATCATTAACTTTTTGGTACAGCGTCAAAAAAGTTCTGATTTTCTTCATAATGCATGCTCTACATAAACCATATGTGTATTAAAAGTTGGTAAAAATTTGTTTTTCTGAAAAAAATTGTCAAGGATATCTATAAAATGTTGTTTGATTAAAGCGAAAACCTCTAAATTCTTATAATCAAGACCCCTGTAGAAAATAAGGACAAAGGAAAACACACACGATACACACAACACATGGTCACACACACACTCTCATCTACCACTTAATGGTTTACAATATCTGTTAGCAAGGCTCCAGAGGATAGAGGACTAGCTCAGAATAATTAGGGCTTCAAAGTCCTTATCTAGGTTTTTCAGACCATTCAGAGTAAATGTCCTTGTCAGATAATTCTGTCTATGACAAACTAGTCAGAGACTAGAAAAGGGCTGCCTTTAACAACAACAGCAACAACAACAAAAAAAGCCAACTATGTATAGTACAGCTAAATGGAAAAGCAAGCACACTTTTCCAAGTGTGTATCTGTCACAAAATGTCTTTTCTGAGACTTCTCCTAAATGCTAAGAACACAGTTGTCCTTTTACCTGACTGCTCTGCCCTGCCTGACAATTTATTGGACTACTAGTTTCATAAGGATGCTAACTGGGCCCTTCCTCTGTTATTTGGATTCATTAAGAACAACTGACACTTGAGTCTGCAATTGACTTACTTCTTAGACTTCAATGTTTTTTTTTTTTTTTTTTTTTCCCACATGAATATATTATAGTTTATTTAACATGTTTTCATTGACAGAAAATGTGAGGTAAAAGACCACTAAAGGCACTACCTTATTTACTGTATTCATCAAGTTTATCTCTAGGGCAAATTATTTTACCTCCTGAGGGCACACATCTGACAACAGGCAGCACCATGTTTGTGTTCTGATTTGCTAGAAATACACTGATGTTTAATGATGTCTGTGTTGCCACAAAAGGCATTTCCATAGTCACTGCACGAGTAGGGTTTTCATTCTGCATAAGTTCACTTGTAAGGAAGGAGCTGTGACTCTCATTATAGGAATTTTAAATGTGACTGATTCTACCCATTTCTCTTGTGTGCATCTTCTTATGTTTGACAAGGTTTGATGAGTAGAAGAAGGCTTTCTCACAATCACTGCATCCATAGGGTCTCTCTCCTGTATGTATTGTTTGATGTACATTGAGTACTTTGTGGTGAAGCCTTTTCCATATTCGTTGCACTCATAAGGTTTCTCTCCTGTGTGAATTATCAGTGGATAATGAGACTGTATTTGTGTGAATAGGACTTTCCACACTCAGTCTATGCAAAGGGAATCTTTCCCGTATGACATCTCTCATGTTGTATTAGCCATATTTTCTAGGTGAAGGCTTTACCACATTCATTGCATTCATCGGGTTTTCTCCTGTATGAGTTCGGTGATATATAATAAGAGTGTACTCTGTGGTGAAACCTTTACCACATTAACTGCATATATAAGATTTCTCTCCTGTGTGAGTTCACTGATGTATAATGAGAGTGCATTTGACAGTGAAGCCTTTTCCACATTTGCTGCATATACAAGATTTTTCTCCTGTATGCTGATGTACAATGAGATTGCTCTTCACGGTAAAGTCTTTTCCACATTCACTGCATATATGGGGTCTCTCTCCAGTATGGGTTTGCTGATGTACAACAAGGTAGTGCTTCATGGTGAAGCCTTTTCTACATTCACTGCATATATAGGGTTTCTCCTCTGTATGAATTCACCCATATACAATGAGATTGATCTTCACAGTGAAACCTTTTCCACATTCATTGCACACATAAGGTTTCTTTCCACTACAAGTTTGCCAATGAGCAATTAGATAGCACTTCATTGTAAAGGCCTTTCCACACTCACTGCACATATAGGATTTCTCTTCTGTGTAAGTTTATTGATGTGCAATGAGACTACACTTCACAGCAGAGCCTTTTCTATATTCATTGGGTATACAGATTTTGTCTCTTGTATTAGTTTTCAGAAGCTTAGTGAACAGGACACTTCTGGACAATTTCTCACATTGACCACTTCCAGGATTCTCTTCTATATGAATGTTCTCGTGGTAAATGAGCTGAGACTTCAGAGGAAGGTTTGTTCACATTCAATGAATGCATGGGGTTTCTCAATTTTCTGAGTCCTCTGATGCTTAAAGACTTGGAATTTAGAATGGATCCATTTTGCATTTTCAGAAAATCTAGTTTTGGTATCCATACGTTCATACTTACCATGTAGAAGGATTTTCTCACCTCCAATAAACTCAAGGTTATTTATTCCATGTTTTCTGGTTGATTAAACATAATTTTGATTTCAATTTTTTTCTGCACATGTCAAATGTATTACGATTTTGCGCTAGAGGAAAATGTGTCTTGCTGAGATGTACAATATTTCTAAATGCATTCTTTCCACTGCATTGCTGCACGCTCTTCAGAAATCATTGGTTTGGAGAGCGCTCTTGCAGATGACTGTCTACTTTCCTGATTCCTGGACAATTTTTCTTCTGGATTTTAGCATCTGTTATCCATGGTTCTCGTCCATGTGCCAACCTGGAGAGTGCATCTGGTTTGCTAGTTTGATACCCCAGTGATACTAAGTGGTTATAGTTCTCCACCATCACATCCTGGTACAGGTCCCTCTGAGCAGTGTTCCAGGAGCTGCCACTCCTCCCAGCTGAATTCCACAGCCACATCCTCCAGGGTCAGTTATTTCTGGGTCTTGATCATTTTCTTCTCCAGGGTCAGTTATTCCTGGGTCTTGATCATTTTCTTCTGTGCTCAGAAAATAGTGGATAACATGGACGATACATCTTTGTCTCTTCTGCATTTGCCATGAAGTTTTCCTAGTCAGAAATATTAGTGTCCAGATAAAGTTGTCCCCAGAAATGATGATATCCAAGGCCAGCAACCTCCTTCTTCTTCCTTCATTGCTTCACTTGAGTTCTCTTGCTTCTGGGAGCCAGGAATTGAGGGCTGTGCTGGAACCTCTCCAAACACTACTGGCAGCGGCAAAACGCCGCATCCATGTATGAAACCACTTCCTATTCAGACGCGCTCCTGCGCGGCCTACAGAACGCTGAGCGGTGACGACGATGGAGTGATGGAGTCAGGCGAGGGCCACGGAGCTCGCCAGGGATCGACTGCGGTCGCTGCTCTGCGAGGTCACACGGCTGCGTCCACCGCAGCGTTTCTGACAGAAGCGGCCATAATGGCTGTGGAAATCACTCTTGACAACCTCAGTGCTTTTCTCTCTTCATTGCGAGGGACACTCAACAGCGCTGGGCTAACCACGTAAGCTTTAAAAGTCGGGTGCCCAGCCAAGGCCAACACAGCGCAGTGGCATTCTGTTCAGCCGGCTGGGGGAGAAGAGATGGCAGTGCCCTTTGTTCCAATAGTTTTAAAGCACATAATTTAATTTGTATCTGGGTGACCCACGGCCACTTATACCGTGAGTGACTTATATGCAACTGAAACATATCTGCAGTTTTATATATCTGTATGCTTAAAAATATATGTTGTTTTGCTTAAAAACAAGATAGTTCTTATTAGAGTTATTGCACTCGAGTTGTTATCAATATCCTATAAAATTTGTGATACAAAACATAGGCACTTAGATATTGCTTTAGAAATAGAGTTTTATATCACTGAGAACACAGTTTGGAAACTTTGCTATGAGACTCTTTCAAGTAGAGATCCATATATTGAAGATTCCTTAATTTGACTTAGTGTGACAAAAAGCAATGGCAATATAATATTCTAAAATGACTTTGGAATCAAGAAAAATTGAACTTGAGATAGAGTAATACATCACAAAATAATCAAAAGAGACATTAAAATATAAGATAACAGATAGTATCTAGAAGAAGATGCAATCAAATAAATCATCTTTACTGTAATATTACAAATGTATTAGGTAATAACATATAAAAACATATTACTTTTTTTTCCTAAGGAGTAAGATTTTAACTGAAGTGCAGGAAATGAAAAAAATAACTGATAAAAGTCATGAAAGATTGATTACCATAGAAAAGTAAGTATGTTTTTCTTGAACATTACCAAATAAGAAGGGTATTATCAGTATGCTGTTGTAACATAATGTCCAGACTGCCTGCAAGACTCAGCCCTGTGCAAGAAAGCAGACGATTAGAAATAGGAGACAGCTGTTGGAATATTGAACCAGAAAGTGATGCCAAGACTGAAGCATTAGTAATACATTGCTGAAATCTGAGACTTTGAAATAATCAAGGAGAGGAGATTAAAACAAAGGGGTGTTAGCACAGAAAGAGAAGAAATTGAAGAGTAAAATAAAGAGTTGGAGGAAATGTGAGAGAGGATTTATCCACAGGTGTAGCTGTTGAAGCCTCAGCCTCCCGAGTAGCTGGGATTACAGGCATGCATCGCCATGCCCTGCTAATTTTTGCATTTTTTTTTAGTAGAGATGGGGTTTCACCATGTTGGTCAGGCTGGTCTTGAACTCCTGACCCTAGGTGATCTGCTCACCTCGGCCTCCCAAAGTTCTGGGATTATAGGCATGCATCACCATGCCTAGTCATAGATGTGTTTCTAAAGGACCAATTGTAATGGAAAAGAGGTTACTAATTCTGATATGGATTAAATCAACGAATCAGTAAGACTTATTTTCTCATTGTAAAGCAGAGTTTGTATTATATACCTTGGTGAGTTTTGTGAAAATTAGAATTTATTTTATAGCTCCTCAGTATTGATAACTATTGTTAAGTGTCTGACTTCATTGATCAAAATATTCACCAAAAATATTCATAAATGTCTACCATTCTTCAGATACTCCGTTAGTGCTAGGGGTTTGAAGATAAATAAGATGAAGGCCTACCTCTCACAGGGTCCTAGTCCAGCAGGGAGAGACAGATAAAAAGGGTGAACTGAAGAAATAATAATCTGCAACAAAATATTATTACATAGGGTCAGTACTAGAAGTGAGTATTTGGTGCTATAAAGGTACAAAACAAAAAGTAGTCAACTTTATATTGGGCAATAGAGCTTTGAAATTAACATTCAATGCAGTCTTACAAAATTAATTATAATGGAGAGGGGTTCTTTACAGTAGAGTGTGTGCAAAAAACCCATAAACACAGAGGCATGCAATGGCCTCCTAAATCTGGGAACTACAATCAGCACGATGAAGATGAAGAATGTATGTGACTGATTAAAGGAAAAGATAAGAAAATAATGTAGAGCTAGGGTTCATATTATTCAGGTTTTTGTATGATATATTAAATAGGGCTGCATTTAAAACTAACCATGATTAGCAGTATGAACTAAGTGAGGATAGAGAAGTAGATATGAATATATAGCAACTCCACTTTCCTAAGACTGCAAGAGTGGCTTTATTCCCCTCATTAGGGCACTTCCATCCAAATGACACAGAATTTGTTGTGGTAGAAGTGACATTATGTGACATTTGCTGTCACTCTGGATAGGTTTAACTAAATTCACACATATCCTCTGACTTTGTATCAAATGCACCATGAGGGCTTCCTTAAAATGACTCAATTAACTATGGACCAATGTTTCCTGGGCAAAGATAGCTTTCAAAGGGACACGTCAATGTAATTAACTACTATAAACCTAATTTTAAACATTTAGATAGTAAATATATAATGCTTGACTATAGCAATATGCTTGGGCCCTATTTGGATGTTTTCTTAGAGTTAAGGATGTAGGTAAAACTCAAAAGATAAAACTTGAAGATAAAATGAGATCTAAAACTGAGAGTAAACATTTGCTGAAAAATTATAGGATATATAAACTACAGAAATAATTTAGATACATTTTTAAACTGGAAATACAAGACATTTCTATGAGTAGGTATTTTGTTAATCTTAGAAGGATTCTAATTACTCATCTCTTCAAAACGTATTCATTATGCACCTATCACTAAGTGCCAGATGTTGAGTGATGCTGATTTGACAAAACATGAGCCTGCTCCTGCCTTAGACCCTCTACGTAAAATGCACTTGTTTCATGTAGCTACGTTTGTAAATCTCTTCAGATCTCTCTGTTAGGTCACATTCTCAGAGAGACTTTTCCTGACTGCTTACATACAGTAACAATGACCACTGTACATACTCAGCCCCATCACTCTTCATTCCTCTTACCCTGCTTTGTTTTCCTTCATAGTAATCATCTGGCATTCTATATATTTACTCATTTATTCTTATTATGTCTTTCCTCCCTGGAATTCACAGGGTGGATGTTGTTTTCACACTGTTCCTTCTTTCCTTTCATATAGTTAAAAGGAAGACCTTGGCTCTCTCCTTTCTGAGACTAGTCATTTCCTCTGGATCTTGCATCCCATTTTCTTTCAGACTGAGGTCCCTTCCAAGAACAGGTGGTCAAGTGGCAAAAGGAGAGGCAAGGAATTAAAGTAACTCAAGAGTGACAGTTTAAATATGTTGAGTCTGAAGAAAGATTAGAATCCACAGTTATAATGGAGGGAGAATCAGATATAAATAATTGAAGTGCAAATATTTTTGTGAGACCTCCATGAATTACAGTATAAGCGGAAATGTGACACTTTCTTACATTCTCTTGCAATTTTCTTATTTTGTCTAAAAGATAAAATATTTTCGCTTTTATTTTGAATAATACTTTTCTTCACCATGTTGCTGTCATGGAAGTGTGAGATTAAACTCTATACCTACTCCAGACACCAGACTGCACTTTCAGAGCATGTTATTTTTTCTTTCTTTTTTTTTTTTCTGAGACGGAGTCTCACTCTGTCACCCAGACTGGAGTGCAGTGGCACAACCTTGGCCCACTGCAGCCTCTGTCCCCCCGGGTTCAAACAATTCTCCTGCCTCAGCCTCCCTCTTTTTCTATTATTAATTATATCAACACTCAATTCTCTTATTGTTTCTGAAGATTTCAAGAGAAGCCTGATATGGGGCACAAAAGTTCAAGACATTTGGTTAGTAACTCCTAGATGATTATTGTATTAGTTAAAAATAAATCAACTGATATGGAGGGTGGGCATGCTGGTGTTAACTGAGTTATCTCATGAGTGTTCTCAGTCAACCTCAACCCATCTCAAGATATATTTGATCATGAGATGTGTTGGAAAATCATCCTAAATGCTTTATGTATAATATGTTGATGTCTTAAAGTATAAGGAGATTGGGGGAAATGTCAATTGGAATAAAAAACAAAAAACAAACAAACAAAAAAAAACAGTTCCTGGACACCATTATGCCTTAAGAGTTTTGTACTCAGCAGGCGTATGTCCTCTATTCTGTTTTGTCACATTGTGATTATCAATATATCAAGGAGTTCTGTTGAATTCCAATAGAGCAACTACTAGAGTTGGCTCACTACTTTTGCAAGTAGACTATTAAATTATTATCAGTCTAACTAGCTGCTTGGCTATGGAAGGTCCTACAGATACTCCCTGTAGGAGAAGAGTTGGATATAGTTTTCACTTCTGAAGATGAACCTAGTCTTACCTCTCTGACAATGTAGTAGACAATTTTTTAATCTCTGTAGGAGCAATTGTCTTTCTTCCTTCTAATTTCTATTAAAGGTGGGTTATTTTCCTTTACAACTAAATGGAACAAAATATTTCTGGAATACTGAAATCCTCTGCCAGATCAGTTCTGTCTTTTCTGTTCCTTGTTGGGGAAAAAAAATGCATCTTCTCTTCAGTAGATGGCTTTCCTCCTCTAATTTCTCTTATAGGTAAGCACAAACTTTAGGATATTTTATATCATTATCTTTTACTTCCCTTTTTTATTTAATGGAAATCACATTTGACTCACCTTACATACTGCTTTATCCCACCAAAAGAATTTTGAGCATTTAACACATAATGTTGGCATCACTGAGCTCCTTAGGGCTCTATATGGTAGATTTCAGTTATTTATTGCTGTACAACAACTCTCCCAAACTTACTGCTGTAAACAACAATAATCATAAATTGCTAAGAAATATGCAGTTCAGGTAGAGTTCAGTGAATGCATCATACCTCCTGCTCAAAATAGTGTCATAAGAGGTGGTTTGGAGACTGGAGGTGTGAGTTGATCTCAAGCCTTTCTCAGGTTCTGGAGGTCAAGATTGATTATCCGCTGGGACCTCACCTGGGGCCATCAGCGAGAACATATATACACAGCCTCTCCTAACAACAGGGTGGCTAGACTCAAAGGACAAACATATGAAGATACAGTAAATGGAGATTGCCAGTTTCTTAAAGCCTAGATCCAGAAAATGGCAGTGTATCACTCTGTTTCCCACTGGCCCAATACTTGTAGAGCCCATCTTCCAGGGGAGAGGAAAGAGGAATGACAGAAAATATTGAGTCCATGTGTTATAACTGGTCAAGTACTTATTCTAGTAACATATTATTTATATTCCTCTTACGTACTAAATACACTAATCCAATGACAATGCACAAGTCCTCCTTATTCAGCCATGGTCTCACTTTCTAAGGTATCATTTATCCGTGGTCCACTGTGGTTAGAATATAGGTGAGTATAGTATTATAAGATATTTTGAGAGAGAGAGAGAGAGAGAGAGACAGACAGACAGAGAGAGAGACAGACAGAGAGAGAGAAACCACATTCACATCACTTTGACTACAATTTATTATTATAATTGCTCTTTTTTATCATTAGTTATTGTTAATCTCATACTGTGCCCAATGTATACATTACATTTTATTATAGGTATGCATATCTAGAACTAAACATAATATGCACAGTATTTGGTAACATCTGTGGTTTCAAGTATCCACTAGGGGCTTGGAATGTATCTCTCAGGATAAGGGAAGACTACCGTATTCCCCCAAAAGTCTCATTCTGTTAAAGTACTTGTCTCAGGGTTGAGTTTCAGAACTTTGTCATTTTTATCAAGTCTGGGTATAAATAAGACTCCTTCAATGTGTTCTCTGGTATAACTGCTCAAAAACACTTCCTCTTGACACTATGACCCCAGGATTAAAGAGACAAGTTATCTGCTCCCTACATACCCATTATGCACTGACATTCAAAAGGACAGAAACCAGAGGCATGGAGCATTCTCTGACCTATTGAAGTTCTGAAGTGAGTCATACACATACGTTTTTCCAATTTCTTGACTCAGGACCGTGAATGATTCTTTCTTACTTCTGCTTTTTACATTATTGGTTCTACCTTTTGAAACATCCTATTATTTAATACAACTACGAAGAAGTTGCCTTTTCAATCTACTCATAAGAAATTTGGCATCCACAGGTCTCTTTTCACTTTGTACTGTCTCTGTCTCTTTTAATCCAAGCTGATCATGCTTCTATCAGTACAGTTTTCTTTAAAAAGAAAGCTTGTGGTTCCTTTATGAATCTTCACTGCATTAGGAAAAAAGATAATAACCATAGATCTCTGCAAGACAGGACTTCCTCAACAGCACACTTGCTGTGAAGCTGTAGCTGAAAACCCTTGAGATTCTAAGAAGCCCTATTGTTTAAGGAGAATATCTGTGAGGCATGCTCCTAAGCTTTTAAGAGGACCTTTTATGTGTAAGGTCTATGAGGCACAGCCTTCGATCTTTCTGAAGCCTTAACAAAGAGTTTCACAGTCATGCCCTTGGCTTCATCTTTAGATCATGTTTTCCTAAAAGTGCATGGGCTTGATCTCTGCTCTGAGATCTTTTCTTATTTTGAGAATTTCCTGCTGACTGTAGAGGCTGGAAATAACAATGAGTTTTATTTTCAAACCCAACAAGATTTGGCTCCTTTATACTTAACTATTCTGTTTTTAGCTTATATCTATCCTACAGTATTTTATCATAGGTAACTACAAGAGTAGAAGAAGCAAGATGGCACTTTTAATATTCTAACTGGAAGTCTCCTCTAGATCATCAGGTTCATTAATTGTTGTTCCTACTTTCCACATTACTGGAGGTGACATTATTACCAAACTTTCTGCCACTACAAGTGTCCCTTTTACTCTAGTTTGCAACAATATTCCCCCGCTTTCTTTGACCACTTAATCATGACCTGCTTGAGGTTCCTTAGGTTCTATAGTTCTTTAGAAAACTATAAGTTTTTATTAAAAGTCTTCCAAATGCCCTTTCAGTTTCGATGTATAACTTGATGTCAAACTCAGTGTCTCATGTTTTAGGTGGTTGTTATGGCAACATCCCACTTCCAATTTCCACAATCTGTTTGAGTTACCTAATACTGCATAAAACCACCCCAGAATTAATGCCTATAAAACATCCATTTATTATACTCATAAATTCTATAGATTAGGAGTTGGAAAGGGCACATTAGAGGTAACTTTTCTCATCCCATGATATCTGGGGATTCAGCTGGGAGTATTGAAGGCATGAAGGGACTCCATGGCTGGGACTAGAACCATCTGAAGCAGTGCTTTCCAGTAAAACTTTCTATGATGACAGAAAAATTCTCTATCTGCATGGCTCAATTTAGTAATCCTAGCTACATATGGCTATTGAACATGTGACTAGCACCAAATTACTTTATTTTCAATTAAACTTAAATTTAAATAGTCATATATGCCTAGTGGCTACTATCTTAGGCATCACATGACTGATGGCTTGTGTATATTCAGAGGTCGATTCTGGCTGTCTTCCAGTTTCCAACCTATAGGTGACCTCACTTTGTGTTCTCTCTCGTTCTTCATAGCAGATTGATAAGGTTCAAGAGCAAGCATTTCAAAAGGATCAGAGAAGGTTATATCACCTTTATCACTCAACCTCAGAAATCAGACAGCACCAAGTCTTACTTAATCACAGACCCACTCAAAATCACGAGGAAACACAGGAAATATAGATCCCACTTTAACACCATGTTTTACACACAGCATTTGATATGGGAGATCTTGTTGAGATCATCTTGGAAAATACATCTGCCATGCCACACATCCTAGTAAAAGGTGGGAGGCGGGGTGGGGGCTATGTATGGCTTATCCTTACCATTCTACTTTCCTAGATTCTAATTTTTATTCCTTAAACCATGTAGCTAATTCATATAGCCTGGATTATTTTGTCAATTTGGAGATTCCTAGTAGACTTGAAAGTTATTAATTCAGCAGAAGTAAAATAAACCTCTTTTCATTAAAGTGAGCAGGTGTGTGTTTATCTTGGGCAAAAGAAATATTTCAACACTTTAGAGCAAAGGAAAAAAAAATAGATCATAGAGCGTACAGGCTTCCCCAGAGGCCTACATTCCTCTCATAACTGTGCTGCTGATCCATGTTCATAATCGTGTGGGACAGGAATCAGGAGAGCATGCGTATCTCTTCACAGGATACTTTCTCTCTTACCAACCAAGAGATCATGTTGTTAATGTGTTACATTTTCTAAAAAAATCATTTTTTTTTCGTATCACTGGAAAAATAAATGAGGTCCTGGATATTGAAATGTTCACAGTACCCAAGTGTCTAATAAATCATAACATAAGGGTTTAGAAGCAATAGGAAATCTTCTCAGAGGACGATCAGGCCATGGCCTAGCACCATATTACATAAAAAATGCATTATATTGTAACCTGATGATACTTACCTGGCATATAAGAATCAAAATAACTCCTTTCCTATGAATCCTTTTTAACAACGTAAAGCATATTTTTTACTCTTTCTTCTATCCTGTATGATAATTACAGAGCACTTGGTTCATACTCAATGTTTGGTTGTAACATATATATTCTATATGGCACAATTATAATTTTGTATCTCACTTCCTATTTGATAGTGAAATCATAAGAAAAAGTGATGGCATCATATTTAATGTAAATCTAGAATTCCCAAGATGCCACATATAGAGTAGAAGCACAGTAAATCTGAAATGATCTGGTTGTATTAATGAATAAGCAAGTATATTGCAAACTTATGTCTATAGCAAAATGAAAGACACTGTCATGGTTGCTCTCAAATTGTTTGTTCCTGATATATAGTAATACACATTCACTTGAATTGAATTATCAGGCAGTGCCTTTAGAAAGCGCCTCTAAAAGTTACAAAAACATCTTAAAACAATGACCGACGAGGTCATTAGATCAAAATATTTATATGAGAGGCTTTTACCTGGGGCTGTAAAAATCCTGCAAATAAGCATTTTTTTTCACATATAAAATTATCAAGCAGACCATGGTTAAATCAATTAGACTTTACCTATCAGGGAGGCTTATAACATAATGTTTTATAAACTTGAGGAAATAGGCATGTATTTATTATATATACAACTATATAAATACAGCTATATAAAATGGTGGTGGTATTTTTAGTAATAAAATACTTGGTAGAGGTAAATATAGTAAAATAGATTACTGATAATACACATTTTTAGTTATTTTTAAATTTTCTCTTAACTGAAATTGCCTATGCTAGAGAATCAACACTATTGTATTAATTGCAAAAATTAATTGCATTAATATTGCAAAAATTTTCAGCTTTCAGAATTTGAATTCTTCTTTTCCTATTTTTTTAGAAGCTCAAAGAAAGTAACAGTAGCATCCCAAAGTCTCTTCTTTAAACTTCACAATGTTAATTAAGTTAACCCCAGATTCCCCCAATACTGAGAGTTCTCTATAGTTTTAAGTTAAATATTTTACTATGATGCATATTGATTTTAAGCCATTTCAATAACTTCTAAAATATCATACAGAAAATAAGCTAGTAAATGTGAGGATAAAGCCTAATTATTTAAAAAATACACCTGTAGAAGTCATAGCATTGTATATTCAAATGTCTGTAAGGACTGAATACCAATGAGTGGGAGAGTGTAGTTAACAGAATGAGTGAAGTGAATATGTCAAATAATTCAAATTTATTTAAAAGGTTTTGAGAAAACAAAGCATATTTGGTAGTAGATTTTTGTCCTGTAGGTTACCAGTTTATGTTTCCTTACTTTCCTTAAATTTATATTAAAAAATATGAATTTTATATTTATAAAGAAATGATGTACCTTGGCCGGGCGCAGTGGCTCACGCCTGTAATCCTAGAACTTTGGGAGGCTGAGGCAGGTGGATCACCTGAGGTCAGGAGTTCGAGACCAGCCTGGCCAACATGGAGAAACCCCATGTCTACTAAAAATAAAAAAATTAGCCAGGTGTGGTGGCACACACCTGTAATCCTGGCTACTTGGGAGGCTGAAGAAGGAGAATTGCTTGAACCCAGGAGGTGGAAGTTACAGTGAGCTGAGATTGTGCCACTGCACTCAAGCTTGCACTACAGGAGCGAAACTCCATCTCAAAAAAAAAAAAAAAAAAAAAAAAATTAAAAAAGAAATGGTGTACCTATGTGTACATTTATGTTTGTGTTAATGTATTTGTACAAGTTTTCCCTTACATATATTTTCCATTATTAATCATTGATATGTGATAATTTCTGATTCTTACCTGTAGTGTCACAAATTAAATCTACTTAAAGAGATTTTGTATTTAAAATTCTCTTTAAAATTAATACATGTTCACATTTAAGAAAAACAAATAGCACTAAAATATTTAAAATTTTAAAAAATCAACTAAAGCCACATTCCTCATATGTTTAATTCTTGTTTTTACTTTTTTCTTCTGAAAACAATTATTAATATGTATTTCTAAATGATATATGTATGTTATTATTGATTTTCCTAGTTTATATATTATAGATATCATTTTTTAATCAGGAAGATTATAATAAACAACAACATGTCATCCCACATGAACTTTTTCTGCTTTATAACTGAAATATAAATTCATCACATATTTTCTAAATGAATACTAAGCATTTACATCCTGAAGATCATTAAGATTAGAAAATAGTATTTGTAGCTTGTATGATATATTTCCTTTTTTCTGAGTAATGATTACATTTTTGGTTAGTTTTATGTGTAGCACAACTTCCTTTTTGAGCATTTTCAAGCAGTGAAATCAGCATTTCTGTTTCTCTTGTTTCTTACAACATTTCTGTTTCTCTTTTTTCCTTTTTTATTGATTTATATTTTTTAAGCTATACCACCTGTAGATCTCTCTTCTTCTGCTCCAATTTCAACTAGTTTTGTTTTGTGATTCCTGCATTGCTATTTTCCTGAAATTCCTTCTACCAACATCTTTTCCCTTTTTTGGACCCCACGTTTTCTAGATCTCCTGTAATTTCCCATATCTTGTTTTACTTGATGAGTTTACAAGTTACATCTTTAACTAGCTCCCTGCGTGAGACAAAAAGGGAGGTAGTTTTTTTGTTTGTTTGTTTTTTCCTGAGAACATACTGTTCTAATTTTATATTTCATACTTACCTTTGATTGACATAAAGCTTGTGTATAATTCTGCTTGAAAGCCATTGCCTTCACCATTTGCTCTTCTTGGAAAGTTTGTTGATTTTTGTTTGTTGATAGGCTTTCGTTGCTGTTTTTTCACTTTTCTATTTGTAGATTTCTTTGTGTCCTGTGTTGTTCTTTTGATGGGTGATTGTTGATCATTTTTTAAATTTATTTTTATTTATTCATTTTCAGTCTAGAGACAGGGCCTGACTATGTTTCCCAGGCTGGAGTGTGGTGGCTAATCATAAATACGATCAAGTGCACTGCAACCTCCAAATCCTAGGCTAACAGCATTCTCCCTCCTCAGCCTTTCAAGTAGCTGGTACTACAGACATGCACCACCACAACTGGCTTTCTTCATTTTTAAATTATGTCTTAATATATTTTCTTATTTGGTGATTTTAGTTATCATATTATGTCTTCTATTGTCTCTGTCATTGTTACCTCTATTTTACTTTATTTTTTAAAAGCTTTTGTTTTGTTTTGTTCTTTAATTTTCCTATTGGCAATTCTATGGCATGTGTAGAGCTTGTCAGTTCATACACCACTCAGAGTGAACTGGTAGAAACTTAACATTTTAACTTAGAATCTGTTATTTTTTTTCACTATGAATTTAGAAATAAGTTATACATATTATATAAAATATATATAGATTATATATATAGAATATATTTAATTGTACCTGGAGACTATAATCCTGGTACCAGTGTTCTCATAGTTGATAGAGGAAGAATCTTAGAGAGAATTAGAAGTATCTGAATAGTTAATATACAATCCATCACTTGAGCCTGTTTTCAGAACAGCATCACTCCTGCTTTCAGGTGTATCTGGTATCTGAAAGTACAGAGATCTCTGTATCAACCTCACAGGAACACAATGTTCTGTTTTTCTTGGGATAAGGAATGACCAATCACCTCACCAGAAATTTTGGAAGAGGGAATCTAAATGTCAAATTCCTTCTTAAAATTGATTTTCAAAAGATCTTCCTGTTAAAGCAGTACCTCAAATCGTATCTTCTCAATTTCTTAATCACTCTAGAGTTCTATGGCAAAACTTGATTTTTTCTAATGAGCTATATAAGTTATAAAAGCCCCATTTGTCCTACAACATCCATTTTCTGTTGTTGGAATTTTACACTTTTAGTTATTTGTTTTGCTTAATTTTTTGTTCTTGGATGCTGAAAAATCATAACATTAGTTCTCAATCTACCATATGGCTCAAACCAATCTGGCAAAAATAATAAATTATGGCCATTCATTAATATTTTCCTTCTAAAAGGCTGGTTAAAATACTAGCTAGTATTTTTAAAGTAAGAAAATATATTTCCCTGACTACACTAATTAACTGAGAAAACAGTTACCAACTCCCTCTTCCCAGTTCCCAAACATAAGAAAATTTACAACAGAGAATGATGAAAAGATAGAGATAATGCAGTTATTATTACTGCAGTGAAAAAAAAAATATTTGGAGGAAAACTAAAGTAGGAATAACTTGCAACATACAAACATCAATTGTACTCAGTGAATTATCTCTAATCAAGAGGAAAAGTGAGGACGTATTTTGTGTTTGCTCACTTACATGACATCACTTTCTTACAGTATTTCAACTAAGAACGAGCATTATTATTCTTCATAACATCTTCCTGGTCAAAAAGGCAGCAAAACCTTAAACAGGACCTAGTATGCCTCCTTTCAACTTTCTACTAAGGTATCCATAAATATACAGAAAATTGAAAAAGTACTACTACCTGCCCAATAGAAAATCTACAAACAAGTCTCATCTCACTGCACTAAATATATAAAATTCAATGAATAATTAACAAAATTCTTTTGAAGGGAGAAGTTGGAGAGGCCTTAGAACACAGAAAAACTGAGAAAAGAATTAATATGGAAAAAACAGAAGAACCAAAAATAACAGCAATATTATATATAATTAATTGTATTGGGAGCTGTTTGTACTTGATTAAGAATATGTTTCAGTCTACAAACCCACAGAGGTTACCAAATTTTGAATAAATTTTAAAATATCGAAATGAAAGCAAAAACTCTGACCAACATCTAGGTAGAGATTCCTCAAAAATTTGAAAACAGTACTACAGTATGATCCAATAATCCTGCTTCTGAGTATGCAACCAAAGGAAATGAAATCAGTATCTCAAAGACATATCTTTATTAAATGTTCATTGCATCATTATTTACAAAAGCCAAGATAAGAAAAAACCTGTGTCCAAAAAAAGTTGGTATATATAAGCTGGCTCAGGTGGCACATGCTTGTAGTCCCAGCTGCTCAGGAGGCTGTGATAAGGGAGATTTCTTGAGCCCAGGAGTTTGGGACCAGCCAGAGCAACATAGTGAGGCCCTATATGTTAAGAATAAAAAAAGAGAGAGAAAGAGAAATAAAAAGAAGAAAGAGAGAGGGAAGGAAGGAAGGAAGGAAGGAAGGAAGGACGGAAGGAAGGAAGAGAAGAAGGAAGGAAGGAAGGAAGGAAGGCAGGAAGGAAGGGAGGCAGGGGAGGAGGCAGGGATGGGAGAGGAGGGAAAGAGAGGAGGAAGGAAGAAGGACGGAGGAAGGAAGGAAGGAAGAAGAGGAAGGGAGGGAGGGAGGGAGGGAGGGAGGGAGGGGAGGGGAGGGAGGGAGGGAGGAAAGAGGAGAGAGAGAGATGAAGAAGAAAGGAAGGAAGGAAGGAAGGAAGGAGGAAGGAAAGGGAGGGAGGGAGGGGAGGGAGGGAGGGAAAAAGAAAAAGAGCCAAAAAGAGGGAGGTAGGGGAGGGAAGGGAAGGGGTGAGGGAGGAAGAGATTAAAGGCTGGATGCTAAAATGTGATTGTGTAATTCCACACACAATAGAATATTATCCAACCTTAAAACAGGAGGAGATATTGGCATTTTTTACAACACGGTAACATAAGCCTAAAACACCATGATACATTAGCCTATAAACCATTATATTAACTGAAATAAACCAGACACAGTGACAAATACTGTATGATTTCACTTTTCAGTGGAATCTAAAAATGTTGAACTGTAGAATCACAGAGTACCATGGGCTGAGCAGGAAGAGCGAATAGAGATGCTGGTTAAATGATACACATTTTCAGTTATAAGATGAATAAAGTCCAGGTGTGGTGGCTCATGCCTGTAATCCCATCACTTTGGGAGGCCGAGGTGGGCAGATCACCTGAGGTCAGGAGTTCAAGACCAGCCCGGGCAACATGGTGAAAACCTGTCTCTACTAAAAAATACAAAAATTAGTTGGGCATGGTCGTGGGTGCCTGTAATACCAGCTACTCGGGAGGCTGAGGCAGGGAGAATTGTTTGAACCAGGGAGGCGGAACTTGCAGTGAGTTGAAGTCGTGCCACTGCACTCCAGCCTGAGTGACAGAGCGAGACTCTGTCTCAAAAAGAAAAAAAAAAAAAAAAAAGATGAATAAATTCTGGCGATCTAATATAAGCATGATGACTATAGTTAATAGTATTGTATTGTTTATTTGAAATTGGTAAGATAGCATATGTTAAGAATCTTCCCCAAAGACACAGACACACATACACAATGGTAGTATAAGCAGTGTGGTTGTGTTAATTCGACCGTGGTAATCATTACACAATGCATGCGTATATCGAATCATCACGTTTTACACCTTGAATATATACAATTTTTATTGGTCAAATAAAGCTAAAAACCAAGACCTTTGATGATGAGGTGTTTGCATTTCTGTGCCTGGCTTATTTCACTTAACATAATATTCCCCAGATTCATTCATGTTGCCATAAATGACATAATTTCATTCTGTTTTATGGCTGAATAGTATTCTATTGTGTGTTTGTGTATATATGTATGTGAATGTATGAATATATGTTATATATATATATACACACACACATAAAACAGGAGATACTGCCATTTATTACAACGTGATAGCATATTTATGTACAGGAGACAGTGTGATGTTTCAGTGCATGTATATATTATATAATACCGCATTTGTTATCCATTCATTTGTAGAAGGGCATTTAGGCAGATTCCAAATTTGGCTTTGATTAGTGCTGCAACAAATGTAGGCATACAGATATCTCAACATGACTGATTTTATTTCCTTTGAATGTATACCTAGTAATGGGATTGCTGGATCATATGATAGTTCTATTTTTAAATTTGTGAGGATCTTAGATTCTCTTAGATTCTGTTTTCTATAATGGCTGTACTAATTTACATTCCCACCAACAGTGTGTATGAATTCCCCTTTCTCCACTTCCTCACCTGTACTTGTTATTTCTTGTCCTTTTGATAATAGTCATTCTAACATGGGTAAGATGGTATCTCATTGTGCTTTTGATTTGCATTTCCCTGATGATTAGTGATGGGGAACATTTTTTACATATATCTGTGGTGACTGTTTCTGTCTTCTTTTGAGAAAAATGCCTATTCACATATTTTGCCCATTTGTTAATTCAGTTATTTGCTTGTTTTTACTCTTGAGTTGTTTGAGTTCTTTATGTATTTTGGATATTTATTTATTTACTTATATTGTTTGAGACCAAGTCCGCTCTGTTGTCCAGGTTGGAATCCAGTGGCACCATCACATCTCACTGCAACCTCCACCTCCCAGGTTCAAGTGAGTCTCTTGCCTCAGCCTCCCAAGTAGCTGGGATTACAGGCACACACCACCATACCCGGCTAATTTTTTTGTATATTTAGTACAGACGTGGTTTCACCATGTTGGCCAGGCTGATCTGGAACTCCTAACCTCAGGTGATCCATCCACCTCGGCCTCCCAAAGTGCTGGGATTACTGGTATGAGTCACTGTGACCTGTCTGTATTTTGGATATTAATGCCTTTTCAGATGCATAATTTGCAAATACTTTCTCCTGTTCTGCATGCTGTCTCATCATTGAAAACAAAGGATGTTTCCTTTGCTATGCTGAAGAATTTTTTTTTTTTAATTTTTACTTATGTATATATTTTTGAGACGCAGTCTCGTTCTGTCACCCAGGCTGGAGTGCAGTCCACGTTCTCTGCTCACTGCAAACTCTGCCTCCTGGGTTCAAGTGATTCTTCTGCCTCAGCCTCCTGAGTAGCTGGGATTACAGGCGTCTGCCACCACACTGAGCTAATTTTTGTATTTTCAGTGGAGATGGGTTTCACCATGTTGGCCAGGATTATCTCGATCTCTTGACCTCATGATCCACCCGCCTTGACCTCCCAAAGTGCTGGTATTACAGGCATGAGCCACCACGCCCAGCCTGAAGATTTTTAATTTGATATAATCTGATTTGTCTGTATTTGATTTTGTTGCCTGTGTTTTTGAAGTCTTACTCAAAAACCTTTGTCCAGGCCAATTTCATGAAACATTTCCACCATATTTTCTTGTAGCAGTTTTATAGTTTTGAGTCCTACATTTAAATCTTAATGTACTTAGAGTGCTCTTTATATATGCAGAGAGATAGGCATCTAGTTTCATTCTTCCACACGTGGATATTGCTTTCCTGGTATCATGTATTGAAAATACTCTCCTTTTCCCAAAGTGTGTTCTTGATAGTTTTGTCAAAAACCAGTTGGGTGCAAATGTGTGGATTTATTTTGGGATTCTCAATTCTGTTCCATCAGCCTGTGTATCTGTTTTTATGCTACCACCATGCTGTTTTCATTGCCATAGCATTGTAGTATATGTTGATGTCAGATAGTGTGATGTCTCCAACTTTGTTCTTTTTGCTCAGGATTTCCAGGATTCCATATATTTTCAGGGTCCTTATTTTTAAATTGCAATATTTTTTAGGCTTTGGTCATAGACTCTCTCAAACTATATTCATTAGACATTTATGATATATTGAATATTTAGTTAACAGTGAGTTTGCTTTCCTTAAATATGTTCTTGAAAAGGTGACTGTATCTTCAACTTATGAATTAAAGTGGTTACATCTGGTTGCTGCCCTACGTTTTTAACTTGAGTGATCTGTAGTTTCTTCTATGGCACATATTTAATCCAGGTATTTCCTACTCCACATACACTGTAATGAATGAAAGGAAGATGTTTTAAAACCCTGTTTCAGGAAAAGAAAATCAAATTATTAATTTCTGTTTAAAAATGCAAGTTAAAAACTAGTTTCCATTCAGTAGCATGATGACTGGCCCTGAGAATCACCTTTATATATACTCAAAGAGCAGAAGACAAGGATCATTCATTGTAAAATTCTCACACACAATCACCAGGTAAGCTAAAGAATAGCGAATGTTTTGGATCTAAAGAAGTTCTTAAATTATCATAAAAATAATTATCAGGCTAAGAATAATTAGTCTTTGAAGCAAGACTGAAATGTCCACCAGAAGTTTGTGATTTTTAATTGTCTATAGTCTACCTTCAGGAAGTGAAAAAAGTCCAAGTTGTTTTGGAGCCTTTTAAAATGCATTTTATATTGTAGTTATAAATAGTTAATTATTATATTTTCATTACTAAACTTTGACTAAATAGAATATCCCTCAATACCTCATCAACCATGTATAGTAGGATTAGGAATTTTAATCATAGGATAGACACAACTAACTTAGAGTAAATGTGACTAATAAAGTTCTTGGTATGGTAAAAAAAAAAAAAAAATACAAAAATATGGAAAGAGAATGTTCAGTTTACAAAATATCAAGAATTTGTTTTGTAGAAACTGTATATCACCCGAAGCAGATTTGTGTGTTTGCTCGCTACAGAGGCCTTCTTATTCAGTAGCTTACTTTGAAAGCAATAAGCTTAAACTGAGAAGATTAATAATAAAGTCTAAAAATCTGAGTTTTACTGGAACAGTTCATATGATTTTGGAATTTCTTTGCAGCACTAGAAAAACAGCTTTTTTAAAGAGAACAAATTGCAGGTATTTGCTTAATGGGTACAAAAGCAAATGGAAATTTAAAAATTCAAGAACAAATCTATACTCTCTTATGAGATTTGAACCAAAGTCGATAAAATTTGAAAATTCTATCTAAATAAATGAAAATTACTTCAGTGAAAGCCTATTCCATGATTAAGCAATTCATTGCATGCTTAATTATAGCATTCATATTCCAATGACATCTATTAGGTGGTAAAAAAATTCAACAACAAGAAGGCCAGTGTTATTTAGGTTTGATTGTGTAATATAAAAATAATGCTGCCACTCTCCACATGCATTTGAAGTGAATAACAGGACTTACATTAATGCAATGTGTGTTGCTTTGGAAATCAATCTTCCAAATATAATTAATAATAATCAGCCTCACCTACTACTTTCTCACCATGGTGGTATTTCTAACCAAAGAGTTTAAAGCCTTAGCTGTTATTGAATGCATACCATAAGAGATGTAAATAAGTTTAACACTTAAAAAAAAGCCTCTGGATTACAGATCAATGTAAACTGAATTTATTTTTGTTCCTTAAAAAGTGAACAAAATTTGCTTGCTCATTTCTACCAATACACATCAAGCAATAGGCTGTGTCAACACCACAGAAAGAGAGTATTATACATTTTATCCTGAATAGTATACCATTATACATTTTATCCCACTTAATCTAATTAGGAAATTTTTAAAGCTATCATTTTTTATATCTATACTTAATTTCTGCTTGTTGTTGAAAAGAACAAACTGTTAAATATTTAAAGAGGTTAATTCTGAGACAATAAGAATAATCATAGCCCAGCAATGAGTCTCAAAGGCTTCTAGGAAAATGTGCCCCAGGTGGTGGGGTTACAGGTTGGTTTTATACATTTTAGGGAGACAGAAATTACAAGCAAAGACATGACTCAATACGTGTAAGATGCACATTGGTTCAGCCTAAAGAGGCAGTATATCTTCAAGTGGGGGCTTACAGGTCATAGGTGGATTCGAAGATTTTCTGATTACCAGTTGATTGAAAGAGTTAAGCTTTGTCTAAAGTCTTAAGTCAATAGAAAGAAATTATTCAGTTAATATATGAGAGTTTGTGAAAGCCAAAGTTCTTTTTGCGTAGCTGAAACTTCCAGGTATCAGCCTTCAGAAAGAATACATAGTAAATATTTCTTTTTAGGCCTTAAAGGATGTTAGACTCTTAATCTCTCTGAAATCTGTGAAAGCCTTAGCTGCATTAATGGAGATTCTCTACAGATGCAAATGTCCCCCATGAAAGATGATTTTGCAAGGCCATTTCAAAGAGATACACCTTGGTATAAAATATTTTTATTTTCTTCATGGTCTTCTATCTGTCATGTGATGATATACCAGCATTAGGCTGAAATTTGTTATCTTATTGCCTCAAAGAGTCTGTTTTCTTAGTCTTATAGTCTTATGATGTCTATTTTAACATTAATGCTGGTCAGTTGTTCCTAAACTCCAGTAGGGAGGAGTTTAGGAACAAGGTGTATCTAACCTCCTGTGTTAGTCCATTCTCATGCTGCTAATAAAGACATACCCAAGACTGGGTGATTTATAAAGGAAATAGTTTTAATTGACTCACAGTTCAGCATGGCTGGGGAGGACTCAGGAGGAAGGAGAGGCAAATATGTCCTTCTTCACATGGTGGCAGCAAGGAGAAGAATTAGAGCTGAGTGAAGGGGGAAGTCCCTTATAAAGCCATCAGGTCTTACAAGAACTTCCGTACTATTATGAGAACAGCATGGGGGAAACCACCTCCATGATTCAATTACTGCCCACCAGGTCCCTCCCACAACACATGGGGATTATGGGAAGTATGATTCAAGATGAGATTTGGATGAGGACACAGCCAAACCTCATCACCTTTCTTCCTGTCATGGTTGGGAATTCAGTTTTTCAAGATTCTCTAGGATCTCCTTGGTCAAGAAGGAGTCTGTTCAATCAGTTAGGGACCTTGGATTATATTGTTGGTTTACATGCTTAAGAATATATTTCTCCAGGCCATATATTTGAATAACAAAAAAAATTAAGTCCAATAGCCCCTTGGCTTTTAAATGAATACAGTGAGTCACAATGATAGGAAAATGTTTCCATTAGCATTTATTTTATAAGTTTTACATTAAAAGTAAACACATTTCATAAATCTTTAAAAAATTGAATAATTTATTTAAAATTTTATAGATGTGTTGAGAACAAATGTAACTAAACTATTGGACTAATTTGTATAAGAAAAAGATTACAGAATAAATATACATACTATAAGTGTTTACGTTTCTATAGTTGTGTAAACTGTAAAGGAAAGCATCAGCTAAGATAAACATCTTCAGAGATATGACTATTATACTTGTTTCCTTGGAATGTTTTGTCATATATGTACCAATAAATAAATAAATAAATAAATAAATAAATACACCTTTCCTAAATGTAGAAACAACATAGAAAAAGAGAAAGAAAAAAAAAAAGCAAACAATTTCAAACCCAAGAAATCCTGTTCTAACTGTAGAAAGGAAAAAAAAGAAAAATAGAACAATGAAACATTTTAGAACTTAGAAAATTCCTATATGCCTTTCAATAAATGTGAGTAACTAATACATTAGCCAGTAACTGGACAGGTTTCTGGGGAATAAAAAAAAATCAAGTAAGACATGGTTCCTGTTCTCAGTGCTGGAATGGAAAATACATTTTGTTGGTTGGGCTTCCCAGGGTTTCAAAAGATGCCACGTTGAAATTGTTTTTATTTTTACTATACAATAAGTATAAGTTGTAGTTTAAATTGAAATGGACAGACAAAGCCAAGTAGACTTCTTTGGGGTAAACTCACCTCCCTTACAAAAGTAAGGGAATGGTAGCTACCATTTATTGAATGCCTATTGCTTGCCATACTAGAGATACATATATTCGTTTTTGAGAATTATGCAGTAATGATGTTATTATTTTTACCATTTAACAGGTAAGAAAAGTAATACTTAGAAAAATTTAGTAACTCGCTGAAATTTGCTGAAAGAGTAAGTGTCCAAATCAGGACTTAAACCTAATGTTCTTTGATACTAATATTTATGAGCTTACCATCAATTTGACCAGATATGTCTATCACAGTAATAGATCATCATTTTTAATAAAGTTATTAAGTGTTCCCACAGTATCCAGAATTGGTTTATATGAACATGTATGGGATGCTACAGGTTAATAGAGATAATTTTTATATGTTAGGAAGAATAGAAAAACTGTATATATATTTCCAATTTACTGATACTGAAAATGGTTTATGTGGAGGAAATTTTCACCCATGTAAATACCTGCAAAGTGAACAGAAATCAGCTGTCTTGATTTCAAAGTAGAAGTCAATAACTGTAACTAATGAGGACTGATGGTAAAGACGAAGTTACTAACTGACAAATAAACACATTGGTGCATTTAAAGTATATAATCTGACAAAATTTTGGTATAATGTAAACTGCTATATTTTAGCTAATATTTCTGCTTTATTTCTATATCTAGATGAAATTAAAGTTTTTTTATTTTTTTATAAATGTAATTATTACTATTACTGGCTGAACTGTCAGGCAAAGAAAATGACAAGCAAAGATAATTTTTAAGATGCGAAAAATTTAAATTAAAGTTAGATATGAAATCAACAAACATATTACATTTTCCATAGTCTTCTTATGTGAATTAATGAAGAAATAGAAAATCAAGTACTTTATGTTCTCACTAACAAGTGGAAACTAGACTATGTGTACACAATGTATACACAATATGTACACATAGACATAATGATGGAAATAGTAGACACTGGGGACTTAAAAAACGAGAAGGAAGGATGATAGACAAAGTTTGAAAAGCAACCTATTTTGTTGACAGTTTGAGTGATGGGTTCACTACAAGCCCAAACCACAAGACCCAATATACCCTTGTAACAAGCCTGCACATTTACCCATGAATCTAAAATAAAATGTTTAAAAAGAAAAGAAAGTGGACTTTTTGTTTAATTAATTTAGAAAAAATAAATGAATCACATAGGTAATAGTACTTCCAACATATTTTAAAATATATATTTGTGTATTGCCAAGTTCTCATACCAACTGACTTTTTGGATAAAATGATTTACTTTCCTATGTTGTAAACAAAAATTACTGTCCTTGGTTTTTGGTTTTGTTTTTAATTTTGTCAGTATTATTTTTTTCTTACAGTTATTTTGATATCTGAAAATAATTATGAGTAAGAATTCTCCTTATTGGACTTTAATGTACTAATGAAAATAATTTTCAATAACTTTTAAAATATATGTCACCTTAGGCATCCTGTATAAATGAGTATGATACTATCTGATAGAGAAGAAATATGTTTGAAATAGGGCAAGATAAAGCCATTTTAGTAGATAGCATACATAACAATTATCAACGCACAACAGCAAAATATTACAGAGGAAGGAGATTGAGTTCTGCTTCAGGAAAGGCAAGCATGCTAAGAAACAACTAGAAAAATTAGGCTAAATACAAAAATTGTCTTTGAAGTCATTATAGAACTTCCATTAGAGAGTCATGAAATTACGTGGTACTGAAATCTGGACAGAGGAAAAGTTAGAGAATAGAGAACAGATTTAGCAGTGCTTCTGCCCCCAAGGGAATTGTCAATTCTGAAAGTTGCATCGAAAAGTTGAAAAACTAAATAGAGCTTTTGTCAGTCTTAGAGGGCTGAGGGGACACTGAAGTTCAGAACCCATGAAAAAGGAAAGGCCATTCTACAACCCCCAGGATGTTGGATGATATCTTTGGGAGGCTGCACCCCCGAATTAAGAATAAATTGGAAATAAACAAATCCTCACATAAACTGAAGCCCAGGTTCAGATCATGTCAACTTCTGGTTGATTAAGCTAACTTGTCCCCACTGCAGTTGCCTTCCAGAGAAAAATAAAATACTCTCTGGAGGACAATAACATCACAAAAAGTCTCCAGTTATGGACGTAATTTTTTTGTCTGACTGCCACTCAGTGAAAAATAACCAGGAAACAAGCACATGAACAAGTAAAAAAAAAAAAAAATAATAATAATAAAATAAATAAATAAAAAATAAAAGATTTTTTAAAAAAATAAATAATATGCAGATAATCAATTTAGCTCTAGATGATAAGAGTTATGAAGACCTGGATGTTAAAATATCTATGACCAATTTATTCAATTAAGTTTAAAAATGGAGAATTTCTGTAAAAAACTGAAAATTAGCAGAAAGATTCATAGAGAAATCCCACACTACATAATATAGTAACTGAATTTAAGAAGTCAGAAGCATATTACAGATAGATTTTCTATAAAAAGAGTGTTATTGTACTGGAATTCATAGCAAAAGAAAATTTCCAGATAAACATACAGAAAAATGGATGAAAATATAGAAATATAAAATGTGGTAAAAATGTTTAAGATATTACATTGGAATGTCGAAAATGGAGTAGAGATAGACTGGTAACTAACCAATATTTGAAGAGACAAGAAGGACATGAAAAACATAATCCCAGGAAAATTGCAATTGCGAGCTATTCCCAGACACCTTACATTACAGTACTGTAAATCAAACACCACTGACAATCTCAAAAGTAGCAAAGAAACCTAAGCCAAACAAACACACACACACATTCACATGAAACACATGACCTTTAATGAAGTAGCAGCAGGACTGTTAAATGATTTTCTCACTGAAAGTATATGTATCATTTTCAAGGTGCTACAAGAAAATATTTGCCAGTGTAAAAGTCCAGTAAATATAAAATATAGTAAATACAGCCCGAATTAAATAAAATAATGATTTAAAATAATAATTTAAATAAAATAAATAGGAAATTGAATATAATGCCTTACTTTCAAATATATGTTTGATAGATCTAGTAAATCATCCAATAAATATAAATGTCTAGTAAAATATCTAGTAAACTGAAAATAAGACATTTTCAAAATAAAAACAAAAAATCATTAGGGAAATTTGTTGTCAAACACATTAATAGAGACACTGAAGCGTTTATTCTGTCATAAGAAATATTTTTCTTATCAGAAGAAAACTTGTTTATTCAGAAAGGAAGAAAGCAAGAAAGTTAGTCTGTAGTTAAAAATAAATGAATTTGACCTAATAATAGTGTGTAGTTGATATGTGTGTGTATATTTTACATATATAGAGAGAAACAACAGTACAACAAGTTAATTTACAAATAAAATCTATTAATGGGGAAAAATAAAACAATAAATTTAAAATAGAAAATTCAAAAATAATTAAAAGCACAATAAATCAAGAAAAACGAGGGAACAAAAAAATCCCGTAGAGACATATGGGGCCAAATGAGGATTAGACAGTAAAATAACAAACTTAAACCATTAAGTGCACTAAATGTAAACTAGAATTAAATGTGAATTGACTACATTTTAAATGATATCAGGCCAGGTGTAGTGTCTCATGACTGTAAACCCAGGACTTTGGAAGGCCAAGGAGGGTGGATCACCTGAAGTCAAGAGTTGGAGACAAGCCTGGCCAACATGATGAAACCCTGTCTCTGCTAAAAATACAAAAATTAGCTGGGCGTGATGGCACAGGCCTGTAATCCCAGCTACTCGGAAGGCTGAGGCGTGAGAATCGCTTGGACTTGGAAGCTTGAGGTTGCAGTAAGCCGAGACAGCAGCCACTACACCCATTCTGGACGACAGAGTGAGACTCTGTTTCAAAAATAAATAAAATAAAATAGCCGTAACCTGCACACAGACTTTTATTTAAGTTTTCTCTCTTTTTCTTGGCAAATCTAGCTAAAGGTTTGTAAATGTTATTGATCCTTTCAATGAATCAACTCTAGTTTCATTGATTTTTCTCTGTAGTTTTTCTATTTTTATTTCATTTGCTTCTACTTTACTCATTTTTTTTTCTTCTTTGTGCTTGCTTTGAGTTAAATTTGCTCTTCCCTGTTAAGATTCCGAAGATAATGAGTTGGTTTATCAAGTCTAGGTCATTTTTTGTTGTTGTTGTTATCGAGGCATTTACAGCTATATCACAGTTATAAATGTAATTGTAGACTTTTTTTTTTCAAAATTTGAATATGTTTTCTCCCTGCTTCTTACCTCCATAACAGCTATATCACAGTTATAAATTCAACTGTTTACTTTTGTTTTCAAATTTTGAATATATGTTTTCTCCCTGCCTCTTACCTCCATGGGTCCTGATGAGAAATGAACTGCTCATTTAGTTGAGGATCATTTGTACATAACAGCTTACTTTTTCTCTTGCTTCATTCAAGATTCTTTTCCTTTAATATTTGTCTGTTGAAAGTTTGACTCTAATGTGTCTAGGTGCAGATTTCATTGAGTTTGTCATAGTTGGAGAATGCTAAGCTTCTTGGATGCACAGATTAACACTTTTCATCAAACTTGAGAAGTTTTCAACCAGTTTTTATACAATATCATTTCCATCCCTTTCTCTCTTTCATCTCCTTTTGAGATTCCCATTGCATACATACATGATAGTATGCTTGGTGGTGCCCCCAGAGGTCTCTGTGATTATAATTTCTTCATTTAAAAAAATTATTTCTATTCCTCAGATGAAAAATTTCAAGTGATCTATATTAAAATTTGCTGATTTATTTTCCTCCTAGTTCATATCTGCTATTGAATCTCTTTAATATATTTTTCATTAAACTTGTACTTTCCAACTTCAAAACTTTTACTTGGCTCCTTATTAAAATTTCTATCTCACTGTTCTTCATTTGGTGGGAATTCGTATACATTCCATTAATTCCTTTAATGGTTTCCTTTGGCCCTTTGAATATAATGATGAAAGCCAATATGAAGTCTTTGTCTAGTGAGTCCAATTAATACCTGAGTTTCTCAGTAACAGTTTCTGTTGACTGTTTTTGTTGTTTTTCTTATGTGTGAAATACACATTCTTCATTCTTTGTGTGTATCAAAAAATTTTTAACCTTTGATATTGTAAATAATATGATGTGTAAATTTTGGAAATAATATCTCCCCTCCCATCTCAGAGTTTCTTGATGGTGATGGTGAAGATATTTGTTTATTTAATGACATTTCTGGACCAATTAGTAATATCCATCTTCTTTGTAGTGTGAGGTCATTGAAGTCTTTATTTGGCTTCTTTGTAGTGAGCTAATAATTGAATAGAAATTTCCCTAAATTGATAAACTAATAAGTGTTTTTGCCTTTGCTGAAATATTCAATGTATATGTTTGAATTCACCTTCAAATTATCCACAAGAAGTATGTGATTATGCCAAATATAATTTTTAAAAATGCTTATACATTTATATTTAAAAGACCTACTAGAAATTCAATTATCAAAAATGGTAGAGACTTAGCTAGAAATTTTATAAAATTCTAATATGGGAAATGCAAGCAAAACACCATTATAATATTCTACTATACCCATATGACATTGACTAAGTTAATTAGACTGATGATTTGTTTGTTTTCTGATATCTACATATTTCTCTATTTCTACTTGGTTCCACTTTCACCAGGAATTGGTTACTTTTTCTTGATTTCCATCTGTGTCTGCCTTAGCAAAGCTCACTCTGATGTTATGACATAAATCCATAATGATTCCATGATTGTTTTACTAAATATCTCCTGAAGTAAATATTGGGTCTTGGAATAACCTCTATTATGACTGCTGTGGTTGAAGCTACAGAAATTTCAGTACCAATATAGGCATTAGTAGGATTCATGGAAGCCCTTACTGTAGAAATGTTATGGTTGGCGGTAACAACAATTGACACACAGCAGCATCATAATCACAACAAATTTCAACTTTAATTGGTTTACAGGAGGTGCAGTTGGATAGAAAGCATTGGGCAATCAAGTGGCTACTGCACCAAATTAGTATGGAAACAATGACTGTTATGAGGGTTTTGCTAGTAGATAGCCATTTTAAATGACTTTAAAGACAAAATTCTGGGGGAAAAAATGATGTGAGGCTCAGACCTGGACTTAGGCATGGAGAAGCTAACCTGATAATCTTGAAATCCAAAATTTTTGTGGCATTCTGACTATGAGAGATAGCCCGTTTTTCTTTGCCAGAAGGGAAGGACAAACCTTGCTTTGTCGGTAGATGATAGAATACTGCATTGAATTAGGTAAAGAATATTCCTAACCCTTTTCAAAGTCCCTCTATGAGATAACGGTGTTCTAAGCTGACACTAATTACATTATGATTGATATGGTTTGGCTCTGTGTCCCCACCCACATCTCATCTTGAATTTGATTACCAATAATCCCCGTGTATCTATGGAGAGAACTGGTGGGAGGTGATTGGATCATGGGAGCAGTTTCCCCCATGCTGTTCTTGTGGTAGTGACTGAGTTCTCATGAGGTCTGATGGTTTTATAAGGGATTGTTACAGCTTCACTCCTCACCCTTCTCTCTCACCTGCCGCCCTGTAAGATGTGCTTTTTCTCCTTCTGCCATGACTGTAAGTTTCCTGAGGCTTCCTCAGCCATGTGAGCCAATTAAACCTCTTTTCTTTAAGAATTAACCAGTCTCAGGTGTATCTTTATAGCTGTGTGAAAACAGACTAATACAATAATCTTCAGAGTGAGACTTACAGAGATTGGGTGGGAAAAAAAAAAAAAAAAAAGGTCTGGACTTAAGCCCAATGAGTCATGGGTAATTCTGGTTATGTTCTTGGCCTTTAATTTCAGAATTGGTATAGAAATAAATGAACATTGATAGACCCTCATATCGGTTCCCTATCTTTGGAGTAACAGACAAATGAAAGTTTTTGAGTGGTCTCAACTGTCTTGCCCAACATTTTAACTCAAAAAGAATATTACATGTAAGGAGAATTGCAACATCAGAATCATCATCAAACATACAGGTGTAGTAGTCTTATAATATCCATGGTTAGTTCACCTCTCTGTTTTCCCCAGAAATCCAGTGGATTTTGGTTGATAAACTATCTAAGAGAATAATGGTAATATAATTTTTTAAATCTTAAAGTTCCTTTTAGTGGATTTCCATAAACTTATCCAGTATGGGTCACCATGGCAGTTACTATGGTATAATAATGAAGAAGCTAAAGATTCACTCAGCAAAACTGAATCTGCTCTCTCAAAACATATTGATCAAGATAAACTAAACATTATAGATGTATGAGATTCAATTTACACAAAGTTCTAAAATAGGCAAAAGTATTTAGTGATGTTAGCAGGATAATCATTACTCATGAGAATCAAGGAAGTTGAAATTGAGAGAGTACACTGAAATGATTCTAAGTTTCTATTAATATGTTTTTGCCTGGGTGGTAGATTAATGGGTATGCTTATCTTTTTCAAATTAATACATTGCCATAATACACTCTTATAATATGCATGAATTTATTAATGAATGTTTTACTGCTACTAGAAACATGTTTATTAAAATGTACCTTAAGGACAAAAAATTAGATTACTCTAATTCTGTTACAGTACAGAATTAAAAGATAAATCTTTACTAATTTTCTCATTTCATTTATTGATAATAAATCAAATCTAAGAATTTTGCTACACATACTTTTTTTGCCTTTTGTAAATTTATTTATAAAGTAATTTTAAATTTAATGCTAAACATGAAACAAAAGTTTCAAAATACCAACCAGGCTTTCAGAAGAGAAATGGAAAGACAGTAAGCAGGCTAGGGGCTTGGTAACAAATGAGAGGTTTTGTATTCCCATTTTCATTGGAAATATATCTGAGGTGCAAATAATTAATTTGCCTTAAAGATGAATTAAGTTTCTTTGAGTCAAAATACACTTTTTTGTTAATTCATGGGCCTCCTGCATATAAAACTATTTTGTAGATGGATTCGACCTTGCAAATTACTATTTACACTCAGGAATTGAAATCCCATACAATTTGTTTTTCCCTAGCGATATTGATTACATTGGTATGTATTTTTTTAGATAATAAAAAGTACAGCAAGTCTGTCACATAGGAAGGTATTATGTATGATATAAGTTATTTCCCAATGGCAGATTTTTAAGGAATAAGAGGCAAATTAAGGGTACTGGTGGAAGCATTTGTATTTACACAAAAGTATAACATGCAAGGCAGCTTTCATATATGCTTTTCTGTAATCTTCACAATAACTTCATGAGATGAGTATAATCATTTACAGTTTACAAAAGTGGAATTTGACTTAGAAATTATACTACTTGATGTGAGAGGTTGAAACAAAATTTGAATCTCAATAGGTCCCTTGATGAAGCATACATTTCTTCTATTATATACAGCAACAACTCCTTCAAACAAAAACACGGAAAGTATATTCTGTAGCCAGTGCATGAAATATTCTGTAAGCATATATTCCTTCTATTATATATAGCAACAACTCCTTCAAACAAAAACATGGAAATCAAGAGTTTCTTTTTAATAGACTTTTATTTATTAGAGTAGTTTTAAATTTGCATCAAAATTCAGTGGAAGCTACAGAGATGTCCTGTATAACCTCTTCCCTGAAACATGCTTAGCCTCCCCCATTATCAATATCCCTTACCAGATGAGTGCATTTGTTATCACTGAGGAACTTATATTGACACATCATTATCACCTAAAGTCCATACTTTGCATTAGGATTTTCACTTTTGGTGTTAATTAGTCTGGCTAAAGGTTTGTCATTTTGTTTATATTTTTAAAATACCAAGTTTCCATTTCGTTGATATTTTATATTGTTTTTCTCATTTTAATTTCATTTATTTCTGCTCTAATCTTTAATATTTATTTTCTTCTACTAATTTTGGGTTTGGTTTGCTCTCTTTTCTAGTTCTTTAAGTTCAATCATTTAAAGTTGTTTAGTTGAAAGTTTTCTACTGTTTTGATGTAGGCACTTATTGAAATAAACTTTCCCCTTAGTACCGCTTTTGTGTATGTCATAGGTTTTGGAGTGTTTTGTTTCCATTTTCATTTGTTTCAAGAAATCTCTTAATTTTCTTCTTAATTTCTTCATTGACCCTCTGTTCACTCAGGAGCATATTATTTCCTTTTCATGTGTCTGTATAGTTTCCTAAATTTCTCTTGTTATTGATTTCTAGATTTATTCCATTGTATTTAAAGAAGATAGTTGATTTTATTTCAATGTTTGAAATGTTAAAGACTTGTTTTGTGGCGTAACATGTACTCAATCCTTGGGGATGACCCAGGGGCTGAGAAGATTGTATATTCTATAGCCAGTGCATGAAATATTCTGTAACTATCTATTAGGTTTATTTGTTCTTTAGTGCAGGTTAAGTACAATATGTCTTTATTGATATTGTCTGGATGATCCGTCCAATGCTGAAAGTGTGGTGGTGAATTCTCCAGCTATTTGCCTCCCGGGTTCACGCCATTCTCCTGTCTCAGCCTCCCGGGTAGCTGGGACTACAGGCGCCGCCACATCGCCCGGCTAGTTTTTTGTAGTTTTTAGTAGAGACGGGGTTTCACCGTGTTAGCCAGGATGGTCTCGATCTCCTGACCTCGTGATCCGCCTGTCTCGGCCTCCCAAAGTGCTGGGATTACAGGCTTGAGCCACCGCGCCCGGCCCCAGCTATTTTTTATATTGACTTTTGTCTTTCTCTTTTGCTCTAATAATATTTGCTTTATATATCTGGGTGCTCCAGTGTTGGGTGCATATATATTTATACTTGTTATATCCTCTTGCTGAACTGACCGCTTTTTCCTTATATGATGACATTCTGTCTTTTTAATAGTTTTTGTCTTGAAATCTATTTTGTCTGATATGTTTAGCTTTTCTGTCCCCTTTTTGGTTTCCATTGGCATGAAATCTCTTTTTCTGTTCCTTTATTTTCATTCCATATGTATCTTTACAGAGAAAGTATGTTTCTTGTAGGCAACAGGACATTAAGGGGGGGCCTTGTTTTTTTTTTTTTTTTTTTAATCTATTTAGCAACTCTATGTCTTTTTATTGGAGAGTGTGGTCCACTAATATCCAATGCCATTATTGATAAGCAAGGACTTAGTCTACTCCAGATATATTGGAATGCCTTTGCATGTTATTGTTTATTTTCCCTTGCTGCTTTTAGGATGTTATATTTATTCTTGACCTTTGTCAGTTTGATTATTAAATACCTGGAAGAAGTCTTATTGGGGTTAACTCTGCTTGGTGTTCTATAACCTTCTTGTACTTGAATATTGATATGTTTCTCTACATTTGAGAAGTTCTCCATTGTTACCCCTTTGAATAAATTTTCTACCCCAATCTCTCTATGTCCTCTTTAAGGTCAAAACTCTTAGATTTCCCCTTTTGAGGTATTCCCTAGATTCTCCAGGCATGCTTTATTATTCTTCATCATTTTTTCTTTTGTCTTCTTTGATTATGTATTTTCAGATAGCCTGTCTTCAAACGAAATCTTTCTTCTGCTTGGTTAATTCTGCAGTTAAGAGACTCTGATGCAATCTTTAGTATGTCGTTTGCATTGCTCTACTCAATAAGTTCTCCGTGATTATTTTGAATTAATTCAATCTCTTTGCTAAATGTATTTAGTAGGATTCTGAATTCCTTCTCTGCATGATCTTGAATTTCATTTCACTTCCTCAGAAAAGCTATGTTGAATTATCTGTCTGAAAGGTCACATGTCACTGTAGCCATATCAGCTTCAGGGGACACCCAAAGCCCAGTGATGCTGTGGCTCTTGCAGACGCAGAAATATTACCTTGATGGTCGTGTGTATAACCTGGAAGAATTATCTGAATTACCAGGCAAAGACTCTTTTTCTGCTCCTTTACTTTTCCTCCAAAAAACAGAGTATCTGTCTGTGTTGAGCTGCCTAGAGCTGGGGGATGGGTGATAAAAGCACCCGGGTGGCTGCCACCATTAAAAACTATGCTGAGTCAGACCCAAAGCCAGTGCAACACTGGGTCTTGCCAAAAGTCTGTAGTGACCACTACCTTGCTATTACCTGTTTACTCAAGGCCTCTACAATCAGTAGGTGACAAATGGAAACATGCTTGTGTCCTTTCCTTCAGGATGGCAAGTTTCTTCAACCCTGGGTATCCCAGGAGCCAGGGCCTGACATTGAAAACCTACGAAATCTACCTGGTGCTCTATTCTACTGCAGCTGAGCTGGCACCCAAGCTAAGAGATAAAGTCTTTCCTATTCTTCTCTCCCCTTTCCTCAAGAAGATGATTTTCTTTCTATGGCCACTATTACCCCAGGTTCACATCTACCTCTCTGCTGCTGATGTCCACTCAACATCCAGGGACCCTTCAGTCACCTTATGGTGAATGCTGTCCATCCTGTCTCTCCCTTGAGGGAAGTAGGCTGCCTTCTGGCCTCGGGAAGGTCCAGTAATGCCATCCAGGAGCCAAGGCCTGGTATTAGGAACCCTGGTAACCCACTTAATATTCTACCCCACTGTGGCCAAGCTGGTACCCAAGCTGGAGACAATGCCCGTTTACTTTTCCCTCTCCTTTCCTCAAACAGAAGAGGAGGTCTCGCCCTGTAACCATCTCAGGTGGGAATGTGCTGAGTCATATCTGAAGTCAGCATGGCTCTGAGTCTTACCAAGGTCTGTAGTAAGTACTGCTTGGCTACCACTACTGATTATTCAAGGCCCAAGGGCTCCTAAGTCAGCAGGTGATAACTTCTGCTAGGACTGGGTGCTTCCCTTCAAGACAGTGGCTTCCCTTCTGACCCACAGTGTCTCTAGAAATGTGGTCTGAGTGCTAGGGCCTGGAATGGGGGCCTCAGAGTTCTACCTGTTATTGTCTTCTACTGTGGCTGAACTGGTATCAAAGCTTCAAGTCCTCCTTACTCGCCCCTCTCCTCTCCTCAAGCAGAAGAAATGAGTGTCTCCTCATGCTGGGAGCTGCGTTGCTGGGGTTAAGGGAGGGGCGATGCAGTCACTCCATTGGCTGCCCCAGCTGGTACCTTACTAGGTCACATGCACCCCAAGTCCACCAACTTTAAACCCAGCACAGAGCCCAGGAACTGCAGTCTTTGTGGCCTATACTGCCTTTTAAGTTTACTTAGTACTCCAGAGTACTTTAGCCCACAGTTGTGAGGCTTGCCAGAACTCAAGTTTTGATTGCCAGGATGGACAATTCCAGTATGGCTAGGGTTTATCCAAATGCTCCTTCCATAGTCCCTGGCTGAGTTCCTCTCTGTTTTACTTGCTGTTTCGACAGGGAAGCACTGAGTTCCAGTGCAATAACCTACAATCACTGTGCATTCCTTCTCTCAAGCACACAGATTTTCTTTCAGTGCCACAGTGAAAGAAATACAGAATGGGTGGTGCAGATGATTCAAGACTGTCTTTCCAATCCTCTTCAGTGCCTCTTTTTTGAACATGATGTTAAAACCAAGTACTGTGATCGCTCACCTGATTTTTGGTTCTTATAAAGGTGATTTTTGTGCAGATAGTTGTTCCATTTGGTGTTCCTACAGAAAGGGGTGATTACTGGTGGCTTCTATTTGGTCATCTTGCTCTGCCTCCAGACAAAAATTTTAATTTTAATGATGTCCAGTTTATCGATGCTTTCTTTCATGGATTGTGCCTTTGGTGTTGTATCTAAAGCATTTTCGCCAAACCCAAGGTAGGCTACATTTTCTCTTATGTTATCTTATAGGAGTTTAATAGTGTTTTTGTTTTACACCTAGGTCTGTAATCTATTTTGAGTTCGTTTTTGTGAAGGGTGTAACATTAGTGTCTAGATTCATTTTCTTTTTGTGTGTGAATATCCATTGTTTCAGCACAATTTGTTAAGACATCCATTATGTTGCCTTTCCTCCTTTGCCAAAGATTAGTTGACTATATTTATGCAAATCTATTTCTGTTCTATTAACCTATTTGTCTTTTTTTTTTTTTTTTTTCTCCAAACAACACACTCTCTTTTATAGTAAGTCTTGGAGTTGTGTAGTATCAATTATCTAACTTTGTTATTCTCTTGAATATTTTTTGGTTGTTCTAGGTTTTTTTCTGCCCCAAAGAGAATTTACAATTGGTTTGTTTATATCCAAAATAACTTACTGAGAAAAAGTTGTTTTTGTTTTATTATTGGATAGTATTCTGTTCCTATTGAGTTATAAACTATATGTAATTAATTTCTTCAATATAATTTTTTTGCTTTGCTGATTTTATTTTTATATTCCATACACCATAATGCCAATACCAAGAAAATTTATGATTTACACATTTATGTGTAAATTGTATTCCATTGTTTAAAATAGTTTTGAATAATTTTGAATATGAGTCACAAAATAATAAGTGTTCAGGAACTTTTTCTGTTAGAAGTTAAATGAGAAACATAGAAATTCAATTGGACATATAGCAAACCTGGGGCATAGCAAAGACACTGAGTCAAGAGAGGAACTGAAAGTAGAAAGAAAATGAGATAAGAAGAACTCAGAGAGTTATTTTAGTTCTTCTGGCATTGTGAAAAAATAGATATTGTGAAAAGTGAGTCAAAACACCAAGAATCCATTGCTGTACCACCAATATAAATGTTCAGTTTTTTAAAAATAAATGTCTACAATGTAGACTCTTTTTCCTCAATGATAATTTAAGTCCTGTGCTCATATCTGTACAACCTACCTCTGAGATGTTTTGCTGAGCAAATATGTAAAAACAATATGTGAAATAGTTTATAAATATAAGATACCAGCAGCCTTTTTCTTGATAGCCTGGAATAGTCATTAACTATATATGTTAAAGCCCAATGTGGCCCAGACACCATGTCTCTGCCTGTAATCCCAGCACTTTGGGAGGCTGAGGCAGACAGATCACATGAGGTCGCAAGTTCGAGACCAGTCTGACCAACATGGAGAAACCCATCTCTACTAAAAATACAAAATTAGCTGGGCATGATGGCGCATGCCTGTAATCCCAGCTACTCAGGAGGGAGGCCGAGGCAGGAGTATTGCTTGAACCCAGGAGGCAGAAGTTGCGGTGAGCCGAGATTGCATCATTGCATTCCAGCCTGGGCAGCAAGAGCAAAACTCCGTCTCAAAGAAAAAAAAAAGAAAAAGAAAAAAAAAAAAAAGCCCAATGTGACTATATTTGGAAGAACGGCATTGATGGCAGTGATTAAGGTAAAATGAGGCTTTAGGAGTAAGGCCCTGAATAGGTAGAATTGTGTACTTATTAAAAGAGGAAGAAAGATCACAGTTTTCTCTCTCTCCATGTGCATACATTGAGGAAAGGCTGTGAGAGGTCACAGCAGGACATCAAAACTGAATCAGCATCTTGATCTTGGACTTCATACTCTTCCATATTGTGAGAAATAGATTTCTGTAGTTTAAGTTAACCAGTCAATGGTATTTTGTTTTGGCACTCAAACAAAGACAGTAATTTGAAAATTTCCATTTGTCTCCTACCCAAGATTAGGTTACTACACAGACCTTGTTAAGAAAAACAGATATTAAATAATTGCTACCTGGTACTCTGGACTATGAATAACTAACTCCTGTTACTCCAACTCATCTGGAAGGTGAACTTGTAAATACCATGATGCTTAAATTAAAGGTCATATGATCTGAAACACACTCTCCATACATGGCAAAAATGTGTCCCGTTTTTGTATGATACAATATCAAAAAATATGTTTGGGCCAGGCATGGTAGCTCACGCCTGTAATCCCAGCACTTTGGGAGGCCAAGGCAGGTGGTTCACCTGAGGTTAGGAGTTTGAGACCAGCCTGGACAACATGGTGAAACCCCATCTCTACTAAAAATACAAAAATTAGCCAGGTGTGGTGGCGGGGACCTGTAATCCTGACTACCTGGGAGGCTGAGGCAGGAGAATCACTCGAAAGTGGGAGGCAGAGGTTGCAATGACCCAAAATATTGCTCCATTGCACTCCAGTCTGGGTGACAAGAGCGAAAGTCTGTCTCAAAAAACATATGTATATGTGTATATTTATATATATATATCTTTATATTTATGTTCATGTATAGATTTGTAGTAATAAGATTCTCAATATCATATACTCCTTCTTTTGCTGAATTTCCTAGTGTTAGGAGAAGAGCAATGAAGGATTTTAGGTCTCTATTTTTGTCCCTTATAAGAAATAAAATTTATTCTGGTACACTTAAGTAAATAGAAATTCATGGAAAGATAACTGAGGAAGTTGATAAACTAATAAAAATCAAGGCATTTGGGAGACCAAGAAACAGGAGTTCCAACATAATCTTATGGCATTAAGACTTAACAGGATGCTTTTATCTTTACCAATGTCATTACCTATTATTTATTCATGTATTTAACAAATATCTTTTTGGGAAATACTACATACTGGTGACTTTTCTTGGTACTGGGGATACATCAGTGAAGAAGGAACTTTTATACTTATAAGGGAGTCCACAATAAACAAATAAATGTGTGATCTATATAATTTCAGCTTACGGAGAAAAGAGTGACAGACAGGTAGGGGAGTTTTAAATAAAATAGTCAGAAATGACATACCAAAACTCCTACATGTAGAATATTTCTAACTAATCAGCATTAAGTCATGGGACTGTTCCACAAAAGGACAGCAGTGAGTAAAGGAAGAACTGTCCTCTTCAGTTTATGCCCTTGGAGATTTTAATCTTTCACCAACATTAACCACCAAATGAAACAAATAAGCATGTAGAAAAAAAGAATATACTCAACCAAATATATGTCAAATGTACATTATGCCTGGACAATCTGTTGCATTTCCTAAATTAGATAATAAATTGAGAGTAATATAATCAACTTTTAGAATCCATATGCTTTCTCAAAACCAGCTACAGAGACTGAAGGCAACTCAGTAGCAAGATACCCCTGAGTATATTGCGATACTCTTAGTCAGATACTTTCATCAAGTCCATTTAAAAAGAACTTATGGAACACTTTGTGCAAAGCATTGGACATTTTATACCACTCTATTCAACAAATTCTAGAGAGGTAGGATATTTAGGTATATTTAATAAAATGAACATTGATGCTCAATTTGTCTGAATAAGTCAATTCTAATGAAAATTTAGAAATCTGGATGATACCACCTTATAGATCAAAATAACCAGTAAATACAAAACAAGGCTTATTATGCATGCCGAATGAGCCTTACTTTAGTTTTTAAAATGGTACTGACATGCGACAGAGTTAGGCATTTATCCCAATAATCTTGTACTTTTTTCAAATAAATGTTTGCATATAAATTGCTTTGAAGACTATCTTACCAACTAAGAAGGTAAGAAGACTGAATTAATTTTAATCCTACTTGAGCTTTGCAGGTCTAGACTTTACTACTAAAACAAGATCTTTTCAAAACTTGCAATTTTATGAATACAGTTATTCTCAGTTCTTAGGCTTTAAAACTTTTACCAGCATTAGTGCCACAGAATAATATGCACTCTAAATATCTTCATATGTATGTACTGCTCTCTTTCCCTGGGAAACATATTGCCATAAATTCTGATGTTTTCAGAGACAGAATACTCTGTTCATGTTTTCATGTTCTGCCAAACTAAATAAGGGTCTCCAATACTACTTTTGTTAAATGTAAAAAACTAGCATTTTAAGATTGACTATTTGAAAATGAGTGATGTTGCTAATAGTAATAAAAGTTTTAAAATAGCTTGTTTACTTTGTTTTAAAAAACTCAAATTTTCTTAAGTCTTCATACTCTTCTATATTACATTATAGAGTTAAAAATAAAACTATATTTCCTCTGCAAATATTGCTTGAATTTTGTTTAAAATACTTACATACCTCCTTTAGAATAAAATAATGAATTTTATTATCTCTAAGGCAAAAATTACATAAATAATAGTAAGAATTAATATTTGCACAGTACCCATACTCCCTAAAGCATTTCACATGTTTTATCTTATTTGATCCTCACAGTAATCCTGTGAGGAAACTATTAAAGTGAGTCTCTATAATGCCAATAATACAGATTATAATATTAAGGATCATAAATAATTTGTCAAGGTTCTCAAAGCTAGTAACTGATATTATTCTTTTTTCATTTTTATTTTTTTCTTTCTGTTTAAAAGTAATAATAAAAAGTGTTGCTTAGTCTATGTGTTCTAAATTAAGATAATATTAACCTGGTTTATAGATGAAGGAAATATCGAATTCTCCCTTCAGAATCTGTGCCCTTTACAATTTACTCTCTTATTATGCATGTATAGTAAGACACAAAGACACATTTTTGAAGACAAAATTCTCTATAAAATATCAGGGGGTTTTCCTCAAGGTTCAAGCTGGTGGTGATTGAATCACCACAGCCAAGTAATGCACATATACCCAGTGATCAAAATGCAAACTGTTCCTGATAATTTATAGAATCTGCCACTACAGTAACATGAAATTAGTTACCAAGTATGAAATAATTTGTATTTCTGAATTCTGACACATTATTACTTAAAAATAAGCTTTATAATCTTAAACAATTACCTCATGCAGTCAATTAATACAGTGACTACAAATATAAGAGCTATATATATTTGTGAATGTTTAATCCAAATTTAGGCTTACTTTACTAATCAAAGATTTAAAAGTTTGATAAACTTGAGAGGAGCTGGAACCATGAGTAAGAACAGTGAACTGTCATAGAAAAAATAATTAAATAATAGAAGAAAGATTAAATGCAGCGTGAGGTGTAAGTAAACACTGAGAATAATAGAATGAATAATCTTAAAAAATAATAATAATTGAAACTGAAAAGAGAAAAAAATACCCTAAAAGTAAAATACTATCAAATAGAAGTATCAGTACCAGTACTAATCAGCAAACTCTGGTGACCAAAGAAGAGCCCGGCATAGGAAATTCATTTTACAGATGGTAGAGCTCCAATGCATGGGAGAGTGAATAAGACTTAAGTGTATCAAATACATACAGAAATACTATTGCTAAGTAAGGTTTCACTCAACCCATGAAATGAGATTTCTGCTCCAATGCAAGAACCACTACAGGTTATTTTCATGATAGAGAAAAAATAAAAATAAAAACAGGGGACATGAATAAAAAACAAATCATGAAGTAACTTTAGATCAACAGACACCAAAATTATGTCAATTTTTTTCTGATTTATCACAAAAATCCATTTTTTTGGTTTTTAAAATTATTAGATATATTAAAATGTTTCTGAAAATGAAAAAGTTGGCAGTTGTTTTTATAATACAATTTATAAATGGGTGGAATGGATCAATATTTCAGTAATAAAGAATCTCTAGATTTACACATTACATAATTACAGCCACCATTAAATAATAAAACTTATGTAGAATCAGCCAAAATATCTACTAGATAAGTTCTTAGACCATTTTATGGTCTAAGCTTGTGTATTTTAGAAATATCTTAATTTTTTTTTTTACTTACTTAAAAATGTCTTGGAAAAAAAAATAGAAGAAATAAAATACAAATGTCTTGAAATCCAATCATACGTAAATAACCTCGTTGACAACATGACAACTTTAAGCACAGTTTACTATAGCAGAATCTGTGCTGCTTTCTACAGATTCTGAGTGGTTTTGCCACTCCTTACATTTGGCCTAAATGATTACATACTTGTGCTTTAGGTTTATTTGTATTCATTTTTCTTTTAATAGGAGGAAGTTTTATTATAAGTTTTTAATTGTAATAAAATATATTTTTAACTTTACAGTTTCTGAATGCTTCTCTTATTTTGAAAGCTTTCCCCAAACCAAGATAATCTTGTTTTCTCAAAACATTACATGTAAAGAAATGTTGCTTAAAATTTAATCTATATGAAAATTATTTTTGTATATAGTATGAAAACAGAGATCAATGTTATTGTTTTCATTATTTATGAAATAAACCATTATTTCTCAGTACATTGAAATAATACTATTTTCACATATCAAATTCGAATATATACTGTCATCTATTTTGACATATTGTTTTGCACTGAACTCTCTGTGGAATTAAAAAAAAACATACCCTTGATTGCCATATAATTTTAGAATATTTAATATAATCTCCCACTAATCCATTTTTACAGTTGCATAAATTTCTATTTTTTTGTTTTTTTTTTTGAGACGGAGTCTCGCTCCGTCACCAGGCTGGAGCGATCTCGGCTCACTGCAACCTCCAACTCCCTGATTCAAGCAATTCTCCTGCCTCAGCCTCCTGAGTAGCTGAGATTATAGATACGTGCCACCACACCTGGCTAATTTTTGTATTTTTAGTAGAGACGAAGTTTCACCATGTTGGCCAAAATGGTCTTGATCTCCTGACCTCGTGATCCGCCCTCCTCGGCCTCCCACAGTGCTGTGATTACAGGCATGAGCCACCATGCCCGGTCATAAGTTTTTTATTATTCTCAAATATTAACTATTTTTCATATAAAGTTAAAGTACATTCTATTTTAAAGGTAGAACATATTGCATATTTTCTTAATTTCATATTATAATCACATACATGTGATAAGTAAGAAAATATAAATATTCTGTCATGTTCTCTTTCCCTTCCATTACCGGATTACGATTTGCCATTTGTGTAGATGGTGTTTAATGTTCTTTAATATGAGTTAAAGTATTAATGTACTTCAAATGTGTTTAGAATATTTTTAAAATTTAATTTTATGTGGATTATCTTTTGTTCAATTGAGTACATTGTCTTCCATTTATAGGCATGACTTCCTATCTGAGGCATACAGAAAGAAAACAATTATTTTTGCTTTGGAGGAATCTAAATATTTAATATAATTTCACATTTACAGAAAAGTTGGAACACTGGTACATAGTACACTATGATTTTCCAGAGACGATTATCTTTGTATTCATCAGAACACTGTATATTTCTAAGTTTATTTTTTCATAAAGTTTAAACAATTTTTCTACATTTTTCAGTTTAAATTTTTTTTTTCCCTCTCTTTTCTGCTTCTGTGTCTTCAATTACGTATTTGTTAGACTATCTGGCTTTATTTCACAGGTCATTGGTACACTCTACATTTTTCAGTCTTGTTTTCTCTGTTTTTCAATTGTACAAATAATATTTATGCATTTTTCAGATTCATCAGTCATTTATTCCATTTTTCAATCTGCTGTTAAGCCAAACTATTGAATTTTGTATTTTATTTTTATCTAAAGAATCTACATTTGTTCATTTTTATAGTTTTCATTTCTCTGTCATCTTTTTATTTTTACTATATTTTCTTTTAATTCCTTTAAGATGTTAGTATAAATATATAATACAAATATTATATATTCACATTTGAATATATATAGTATATATTATTATATAATTATTAGTTATATATCATATATAATATATTAATTATTATTATATAATTATATAGTTATTTACAGAAAAATAACTTTAAATACTATATTTCTTATATATTTATATATTATTTATTATTTTCCATTTCATATATAATATAAATATATAAGATAAATATATTATTTAAATTTATTTTTCTGTAAATACATCTGAGTCACCTTGTTGTAGATTTCTATTAAGTGCTAATTAGATATGTTTTCCATTTCTTTGCAAGTCCAGTATTTTTTATCACATACTGGATGTTGTCCATGCTATGTTGTCAAGAGTCTTGCTGCTTTTATCTTTTTCTGAAAAATACTGATTTTTGCTTCAGCTCAAAGTTAAGTTTCCTGGACTAAAACTTTAAACTCTGACATCCCTACAATGGCAGTGAGTACAACTTTTTATTCTTTTAGCATTTCAATGATTGGTTTTTGGTAGGAAATTAGGGCCTGCCTCCCTCCCTCCCTCCCTCCCTCCCTCCCTCCCTCGCTCCCTCTTTCCCTTCCCTCCCCTCCCCTCCCCTCCCCTCCCCTCCCCTCCCCTCCCTTCCCTTCCCTTCCCTTCCCTTCCCTTCCCTTCCCTTCCCTTCCCTTCCCTTCCCTTCCCTTCCCTTCCCTTCCTTCCTTTTTTTTGAGACAGAGTCTCACTCTGTCATCCAGACTAGAGCGCAGTGGTGCGATCTTGGTTCACTGCAACCTCTGTCTCTCCGGTTCAAGCAATTCTCCTTCCTTAGCCTCCCACATAGGTGGAATTACAGGGGCCCACCACCATACCCAGCCAATTTTTGTATTTTTAGTAGAGGTAGAGTTTCACCATGTTGGCCAGGCTGGTCTCAAACGCCTGACCTCAGATGATCCGCCCCCTTTGGCCTCCCAAAGTGCTACGATTACTGGCATGAACCACGGTGCCCAGGCAGGGCTATTCTTTCTATAGCTTCATTTTCCATGATTTTATTCTTTCTGTCCAAGCTGCTTCTGAATGCCCATACTCTGTACTATAACTCCCCAAGCAAGTTATACTGTGACTTTCTGCTTAAGTCCAGTCCACATTGTTTCAAATGAAGAATGTCTCCAGGTGAAGAGCCATACATACAGGAATTTTGTCTAGTAAAGTTTAATATCTTCAGAAGATGTAGAAACCTAAACAAGGTAATTTAACATAGATATTACTAATATGTATCAAACTTTACATATCAAAAATAGAAAATATACCTGTTTCTCAAACAAACATGGGATATTTCAATAAGTGATCAAATATTTGATCACAACATAAACATCAGTAAAGTTAGAGTTATTGCAAATAAATTGTTAAAAATATTATAAACAGCACTCATCACAATGCATAAAATAGAAATTGGTAACAAAATCTGAAACCGAAAACTCTTCTAACTAGAAATTAAAAATAAAATTATTTTTGTAGAAAACCTTGTAGTATAAAATACTTGGATACAAAGAAAAATAGGATCCAATATTGCAGAAGTTATAAAATATAATTGTCAGTAATTATATGCTGCTCTTTATTATTTTCCATTTCATCATTAAGGATTTTATTCTCAGTTAAATTATAAATATTTAAGTTAAGGAAAAAAATATGCAACTATTTTGAAATTCCCTTCTCTACCTTACATTCATTCTCTCTCAGGCTAGTCTTTAATAAGTATTAGAATGCCTCTATTAAATTTAAAGAAATATCTACAAGTAGAATCCCTGGGTCATGTGGTTTTCTGTTTTTAAATTTTAAAGTAACTTTCATAATTTCATTGTGGTAATCATTTCACAATTATATTTATATCAAATCTTCACACCGTATACTTTAAATATATATAATTTTTGTCAATTATATTTCAATAGAACTGTGAAAAAAAGAAATATCTCCAGTGAAAATACTGACCAGTCTTTTCTTAATTATTAGCTCTTAGCTAAGAGCATTACTTTATCTGAAAGACAGAATTACACTGAGGGATTTTTTTTTTCATTTTCTCATTCCCCAGTATGAATCTGCACAATTACATAACCTTCCAAACTCTTTCTTTTTTTTTTCATTTTCAGAAACAAGTTCTCACTCTCTTGCCCAGGCTGGAGTGCAGTGGTGTCACTGCACTCTAATGTCTCACTGCAATGTCTCACTGCAGCCTCAAACTCCTGGACTTAAGCAATCCTCCTGCCTCAGGCTCCTAAGTGGCTGACCACAGGCATGAGTCACCACACCCACCTAATTTTTAAAATTACTTTTGGTATAGATGGGGGTCTCTCTATGTTGCTCAGGCTGATCTTGAACCCTTCAGGCTATCTTCCCACTCCACCTCTCCAAAATGTTTACAAGTTCTTATTATCTTTTCCTGTTTTACTTCATATTTTACTAATCTGAGTAATACTATATTCTATAGGATTATCTGTGTAACCTCTATATTAATGCAAATTCTAGTCCATATTTTCTTTTCTACCCCTCGTTTATCTGTAAAGTATATATGACCATAATTTCTTGTCTGAATAATTACTAAACTGAATATTGTTCTTTATAATTTACAAATCACTAAAATCCTCAAAGTATTTTTATCTATATTTTACAAAAAGTGAAGGATATTGAAATGTAATAACCCTTTAAGTGAATTCACTACTTCGCAATGACAGTATGTTGCTGATCTGAAACCTTAAGCAAGGTTTTGCCTGTCAGATTTCTTTTTCTTTTTTTCTTTTTCTTTTTTTTTTTTTTTTTTTTTTGAGACAGAGTCTCGCTCTATCACCCAGGCTGGAGCACAGTGGCGTGATCTCAGCTCACTGCAACCTCTGTGCCTCCCGATTTCAAGCGATTCTCCTGCCTTGGCCTCCCAAGTAGCTGGAACTACAGGCACATGCCAACATGCCCTGCTAATTTTTGTATTTTTAGTAGTAACGGTGTTTCACTGTGTTATTCAGGATGGTCTCGATCACCTGACCTCATGATCCGCCCGTCTCAGCCTTCCAAAGTGCTGGGATTATAGTTGTGAGCCAGCGTGCCTGGCCGCCTGTCAGATTTAATGCTGTTTTTCACACAATGCAGGATTACTTGGTGAATTAATCTGTAAAGTTTGAACATATTTGTTCCCCAGTATCATAATGGCAAATAAAAAATGTTTCAGTACTAATAATGGTGATTTATTTCACTAGATAGTCATGCTCAATAGCAAGAATTCATAAGGAAGCTGATCAAAGATGGGGAAATAGTTGTGACCCTAAGCTTTTCAAGAGTCTAACAGAGAACATAGTCCAATATAATTAACCTGCTTAAATATGTTAGCATAAACCCAAGGATATCTGTGACTGACAGCAGGTGCCTAAATCTAAGATGATTTCCCCTCTAATGAGAGTTCAATTATAGATGGAAAGAAACTTTCTTTCTTTGTCTCACATGAGCAACACAAGTCTCTTTAAAGAGTGATGCAATTGGAGTAGTAGCAAACCTGGGACCTGTCAAAATGGTATATTCATTTTAGGTGAAGCTGATTTAAACTTTAAAAAAAAAATACAATTACTACTAATGTAGTGATTTTAGAAATGGGAGTACAAGCTTGTAATAAGCATTCCATGGGAAAGCACTGTAAAGTAGCATTTGAAATGGAGAAGATGTAATAAAATAGGATCATTTTTATAATGTAATATTTGAAAACCCATGATCATAAAAATATGCAGTATATAATGGAGTATTAGTCTGTTCTTAAACTGTTATAAAGAATCACCTGAAACCAGGTGATTTATAAAGAAAATAGGTTTAATTGACTCACAGTTCCAATGGCTATATAGGAGACAAGGCTGGGGAGGCCTCTGTAAACTTAGGATCATGGTGAAAGGGAGAAGTATAAGCAAGCAGGTATTCAAATGGCAGTAGAAGAGGGAGAGAAAGGAAGGAGGAAGGACCAGCAGATCTCATGAGAAGTTAACCTCACAAGAACAGTAAAGGGTAAATCCTCCCCCATGATCCAATCACCTCCCCCCAGGTCCCTGCCCCAACATTGGGAATTACATTTCAACATGAGATTTGGGTGGGGACATAGAGCGAAACCATATCATTGTACCCCTGGCTCCTTCCAAATCTCATGTTCTTCTCATGTTTCAAAAGACAAATTATGCCTTCCCAACAGTCCCCCAAAGTCATAACTGATCCCAGCATTCACTCAAAAGTCCAAGTCCAAAGTCTTATCTGAGACAAGTCTCCTCTGCCTATGAGCCTGTAAAATCAACAAGTTAATTACTTCCAAGTAACAATGCAGGTACAGTCATTGGGTAAATGCTCCTATTCCAAGTGAGAGAAATTGGCCAAAACAAAGGGGCTACAGGCCCCATTCATGTCCAAAACCCAGAAGGGCAGTAACTAAATATTAAATCTCCAAAATAATCTCCTTTGACTCAATTGCTCACACCTAGGGCACACTGATGCAAGGGGTGGGCTTCCAAGGCTTTGGACAGCTCCTACCTCATGGCTCTGCAGGGTACAGCCCTCACAACTGCTTTCATGGGCTGATATTGAGTGCCTGCAGCTTTTCCAGGTGCATGGTACAGGCTGTGGGTCAGTCTACAATTCTGGGATCTAGAGGACAGTGGCCCTCTTCTCACAGCTCCACTAGAGAGTGCCCCAGTGGGGACCCTGTCAGGGGGCCTCCAACTTCACCGTTCCCCTCTGCATTGTCCTAGTAGAGGTTCTCCATGAGGGCTTCGTCCCTGCAGCAGACTTCTGCTGGACATTCAGGTATTTCCATACATCCTCTGAAATCTAGGCAGAGGCTCCAAATATCAATTATTGCCTTTTGTGTACCTGTAGATCCAACACCACATGGAAGCTGCTAAAGCTTGAAGCTTGCCCCTCTGAAGCAATGGCCCAAGTTGTATGTTGGCCCCTTTTAGCCACAGCTGGTGCTGGAGTGTCTGGAATGCAGGGTGCCATGTCCTGAAGCTACACAGAGCAGTGGGGCCCTTGGCCTGGCCCACAAAACCGTTTTTTCCTCCTAAGCCTATGGACCTGTGATGGGAGGGGCTGCAATGAAGGTCTCTGAAATACCTTGGAGGCATTTCCCCCATTATCTTGGCTACTAACATTTGGCTCTTTTTTACTTATGCAAATTTCTGCAGCCTTGAATTCTTCCCCCCAAAATGGGTGTTTCTTTTCTACCCCATGATGAGGCTGCAAATTTTCCAAACTTTCACGCTCTGCTTCCCTTTTAAAGATAAATTCTCTTTGCTTATGCAGATGGTCATAGGCTTTTAGAAGCAACAAGACCACTTCTTGAATACTTTGCTGCTTAGAAATTTCTTCCACCAGATACCCTAAATCATTTCTCTCGAGTTTAAAGTTCCACAGATCCCTAGAGCAAAGCCACAATCCTGCCAATCTCTTTGGTAAAGCTAAAGAAGATTGACCTTTACTCAATTTCCTAATAAGTTCTCATCTTTATCTGAGACCACCTCAGCCTGGATGTCATTGTCCATGTCACTGTCAGCATTGGGATCACAACCATTCAGCAAGTCTCTAGGAAGTTCCAAACCTACCCTCATCTTCCTGTCTTCTTCTGTGCCCTCCAAACTGTTCCAACCTCTGCCTGTTAATCAGTTTCAAAGTTGCTTACACATTTTTCAGCATCTTTATAGCAGTGCCCCACTTACCTGGTACCAGTTTTCTATATTACGCTGTTCTCACAATGCTATAAAGAACTACAAAAGACTGAGTAATGTATAAAGAAAAGTGGTTTAATTGACTCATAGTTCCACAGGCAGCACAGGAGGTATGTCCGGGAGGCCTCAGGAAACTTACAGTTATGGTGAAAGGGTGAAGGGGAAGCAAGCACATATTCACATGGTGGCAGGAGAGACAGAGAACAAAGCAGGAAGTGCTACATACTTTTAAACCATCAGAACTAATGAAAACTCACTCGCTATCACAAGAACAGCAAGGGCTAAATCTGCCCTCATGCTCCAATCACCTCTGATACAGTTTGACTCTGTATCCCCACCCAGATCACATCTTGTAGCTCCCATAATTCTCACTTGTTGTGGGAGGGACCTGGTAGGAGATAATTAAATCATGAGGATGGGACTTTCCCATGCTGTTCTCATGATAGTGAATAAGTCTCATGAAATGTGATGGCTTTAAAAACAGGAGTCTCCATCCACAAGTTCTTTCTCTTTGCCATGCTGTCATTCATGTAAGACATGACTTGTTTTTCCTTGCCTTGCACCATGATTCTGAGGCCTCCCCAGCTTCGTGGTACTGTAAGTCCATTAAACCTGTTTATTTTGTAAATTGCCCAGTTTTTGGTATGCCTTTAACAGTAGCATGAAAATGGACTAATACAGTAAATTGGTACCAGTAGAGTACCAGTAGAGTGGGGTGCTGCTGAAAAGATACCTGAAAATGTGGAAGTGATTTTGGAACTGGCTAACAGGCAGGGGTTGGAACAGTTTTGAAGGCTCAGAAGAAGACAGGAAAAGGTGGAAAAGGTCAGAACTCCCTAGAGACTTGTTGAATGGCTTTGATGAAAATGCTGACAATGATATGATATAAAGAATGAAATCCAGGCTGAGGTGGTCTCAGATGGAGATGAGGAACTTGTTGAGAACTGGTGCAAAGGTGTTTCTTGTTATGTTTTAGCAAAGAGACTGGTGACATTTTTCCCCTGCCCTAGAGATTTGTGAAACTTTGAACTTGAGAGAGATTGTTTAGGGTATCTAGCAGAAGAAATTTCTAAGCAACAAAGCATTCAAGAGTTGACTTGGTGCTATTAAAGGCATTCAGTTTTATAAAGGAAGCAGAGCAAAACAGTTCAGAAAATTTGCAGCCTGGCAATTTGATAGAAAAGAAAACCTACTTTCTGAGAAGAAATTCAAGCCTGCTGCAGAAATTTGCATAAGAAACAAGGAATGAAATGTTAATTCCCAAGACAATAGGGAAAATGCCTCCAGGGTATGTTAGAAGTCTTCATGGCAACCCCTCCCATCACAGGCCTGGAGGCCTACTAGGAAAAATGGTTTCATGGGTTGGATGTAGAGTCTCTGTGCTGTGTGCAGTGTAAGAATTTGGTGCCCTATGTCCCAGTTACTCCAGCTGTGGCTGAAAGGGGCCAATGTAGAGCTTGGTTCATGGCTCCAGAGGGTGCAAACTCCAAACTTTGGTAGTTTCCATGTGCTGTTGAACCTGTGAGTACACAAGAATCAAGAACTGGGGTTTGGGAACCTCTGCCTAGATTTCAGAGGTCGTGTGGAAATGCCTGGATGCCCAGGCAGAAGTTGGTTGCGGGAGCAGGGCCCTTGTGGAGGACCTCTGCTAGGGTCATGCAGAAGGAGAATGTTAGGATTGGAGTCCCCACAAAGAGTTATTATTGGACACTGCCTAGCTGAGCTGTAAGAAGAGGGCCACCATGCTCCAGACCCCAGAATGGTAGATTCACTGACAGCTTGCACTGTGCACCTGGAAAAGCTGCAGACACTCAACTGTAGCCCACGAAAGCAGCTGAAAGGGCTACTGTACCCTGCAAAGCTGCAATGGCGGAGCTGCCCAAGACCATGCGAACCTACCTCTTGCATCAAGATGACCTAGATGTAGGACATATAGTCAAAGGAATTTAGACTTTTATCCCATTTATTTATTATTTTATCCCATTTTATTTAGACAATTTATCCCATTCAGATCAGCTGTATATACCCAGTTCCTGTACCCCCATTGTATCTAGCAAGTAACTAACTTGATTTTAATATTATGGGCTTATAGACAGAATGGACTTGCCTTGTCTCAGATGAGATTTTGGACTGTGGACTTTTGATTTAATGTTGGAATGAGTTAAGACTTTGGGGGACTGTTGGACGGCATGATTAGTTTTGAAATGTGAAGACTTGAGATTTGCAAGGGGCAAGGCATGGAATGATATTGTTTGACTCTGTGTCCCCACCCTAATCTCATCTTGCAGGTTCCTTAATTCCTACATAATTCCCTTCATATTGTGGGAAGGGACCCTGTGGAAGATAATTGAATCATGGGGGCAGGTCATTCCCATACTGTTCTCATGATAGTGAATAAGTCTTATGAAATTGATGGTTTTAAAATTGGGAGTTTCCCTGCACAAGCTCTCTCTCTTTGCCTGCTGCCATCCATATAAGATATGACCTGCTCCTCCTTGCCTTCCACCATGATTGTGAGGCATCCCCAGCCACGTGGAACTGTAAGTCCTTTAAACCTCTTTCTTTTGTAAATTGCCTAGTTATCAATCTTAAAAGTTATTTACAACCAACCACTTAAATTAAAATGGAAGAGGAATTTATAATTTTCTAATATTTACTATAAATGCAATGATTCAATATGCTAAATAAATTTTTGTATCTACCTTATTAGTGAATTACATTAGAATGGATAAGAGTCACACAATAGAAAAAAATAGACTGTCCAAATTTGTCTGTTTTCACTTAGTAGTTTTGGGCTAGTAATTGCTAAATAAACAGTAGTTGTTTTTTTTTTAATAGTTATTTGTTTTATGTATATAAAAATGCTTGTATTCATTTTCTATTATGGTATAACACAGTGGTTTAAAACAATACAGTTATGTACATCAGAAATTCAGGCATAACTCAAATAATTTTTAGGCTCAGGATTTCAAAAGGTTAAATTTAAGGTATCAGCTGGGCTGAATTCTCTTATGGAGGCTTAGTTAGGAAAGAATCCATTTCTAAGTGCATTTAGGATGTTGGCAAGATTCAGTTCCTTAACGTAACGTTCAGGTCCATGATTTATTTGAGATAATTTTTGTGAAAGGTATAAAGTCTGTGTCTGTATCTCTCCCTTCCCTTCCCTCCTCTCTCCTCCTCCCCTTCCCCTCCCCTGCCTCTCCCCTTTTCCTCCCCTCCTCCTCCCCTTCTTCCTCTTCGCCTTTTCCCCCCACACATTCCCCTTCCCCTTCCTTCTCTTTTCTTCCATTCCCTTTCCTTATTCCTTCCTTCATGTCTTCTTTTCTTCTCTCCTTCCTTCCCTCCTCCCTCTCTTCCTCCCTCCCTTCTTTCTTTCTTTCTTTTTTTTTTTTTGGTCATGTGGATATCCTGTTGTTTCAGCACCATCTGTTGAAAGGACAATGTTTTTTTTTTTTTTTTTTTCCCAATAACTATAATTTAAAATTTTTAAATTTCTATTTGGCTTTTTCTTATAGCTTCAATTTCTTTGCTAAAACTTTGTATTTTTACCTTTCATTCAAGGGAATTCATAAATACCTATTGAAGCAGTTTGTAATGTCTTCTTTAAAATCTTTGTCAGAGAGTTTCAATATCTGATTCATCTCAGTATTGGCATCTGTTGAGTATCTTTCTAATTCAAGTTGTAATCTTACTTGTTCTTGGTATAATGAGTCATTTTTAATGCATTCTCTGTCATTTTGAATATTATCTTGGGATACTCCTCATACTGTTTAATTCTATTTTACAATCTAAACTTTTTGTTTAGATTTAGCTTGTAGATTGTGACCTACTACTGTGGACTGTAGTTACAATAAAAAAATTAGTCTTCTGGGCCTCTGAAATGCTATTCTGGTCTGCTTAATTCTTCCAACTCTGCTCGAATTCTTGCTAGATCCCTGCTGGTGTCATCTACAGAGACAGAAGACAATTATTAGCCACCCATTGTCATTATGTGGTTTTGGGGAATTAGGACCCTTGGACCCATGGATGAAAAGCATTCACTCTGGCCTGTTTTTTGACCACCTATTGTAGGGGGTGTTCCCGCTATACATCTGCTGATGCCAGCATGGGAGAGAAGTGCCTACTTAGGCCACCTTTTGCCACTTGGTAAAGGGCTGAGATATACTGACCCTGAGTTCCCTTCTAGTATTTATCAAAGAGCTGGAAGACTCCTAGTCTTGATCTTTTGCTGCTTCTAAGTGGAGGACAGTGTTTTCAAGTCTGGCTGGCTCTATGCTATTGGCTGGAAGATTGTGAAACTTGCCTCATAGATCTTCTGCTGTTGAGTAAAGGACAGGGACATGCAGACTTGCTGGTGCCACCAGTGTAGGCAGATGGGCTCCTCTTGCTTACTAAGTTTATGGGACAAATGTTGGGTAAGACTGTCTGGGTCCTGGTTTCCCCTGCTGTGGGTGAATTGGGACTGCAACTGCCAGTGGTTGTGGGAAGGAAATGTGCTGGCTGCCCAGGTTACATTGATGCCATTGATGTTGAAATGGGAAAAGTTCCCTTGTCTCCCTCTCAGTACATGCAATGGCGGTGTGGCTCACTTCTTTGATGCCCCACTGCTCAAAACCTCTAGGGGGAGCAGGCAGACAAGCAGACCATGGGGAGTATGAGCTCTGAACCCAAGGCAGCATCTGGAGTTGAGTGTTTACAGCTCCTGAAGCCCCATTAGGAATGCGTTACAGTGCTCTCTTTCAGTTTAGTCATCTGCAGGTGGCTTGTGTTAATCAGCTCTATTAGACTCTCTGCCTTATTGCAAGGACAGAGGGCTTTCTGTATCTTGGGTTCTTCCTTAGTGTACCAATAAAATCAGATCACACATGGGCTTGGAGAATGAGTGCAAGGTTTTATTGAGTTGAGGTAGCTTTCAGCAAGGTGAATGGGGAGACCAGAAAGGGGATAGAGTGGGAAGGTAGTTTTTCCTTGGTCTTCTGACCACCCTTGGCAGAATTCTACATTGTCTGCATCATTCTGCCATTGACGGCTTGCTGGAGTCTGTACGTGTGTTCTTGTGCTGATGTGTTCTGCTCCTCTACTTCTCTAAGTCCAGTTGCTTGTGTCTGCCTGCTAGGGTCTCAGGGTTTTTATAGATACAGTAGGGGGGCATGGCAGGCCAGAGTGGTCTTGGAAAACACAACATTTGGGCATGAAAACAGGAGTGCCTGTCCTCACCTGGGTCTGTGGGAACAGGCCTGAGAGTGGACCCTTAGCCAGGTGCCCTACCTTTCTCTACCCAGCACTTCCCTGCCTCACCTATATCACTGTGAAAGATTAGCCTGCTGCTGCCAATAGATGTGAAGGAGGGATGGGTTAGCATCCATTCCTCTGCTAGCACTCCTGTGGCTGGGCTTTCCCTTTCATAGGACTTTTAGTCAGAGAATGTAGACATTTCTTCTCTCCCTCTCCTCTCTTTCCCTCTCATTCTTTAGGGAACTGTGTGTGTCGGGCTGGGAGGTGTCTATACCTACTAGTATTTCTGGATTGTCATTCCCCTTGTTGTCCATATTGTCCAGCCTGGATATTTAGGAGATAAAGATAAAACCAAGGTAACTCATCATGTCTTTCTTCAGGTCCCGAGATCCTTGTACAGTAGACTTTTAAACCTTTCAGATTCCATTTATGACTGTCTATTAAATTAAGTAAAATTTTTTCAGGGTATTTAGTTGTACTTAGAGGGGAAAAACTGGTAAACTTAAGTTTATGCCATCATATCTTGAAAGATAAGCTGGTGTTTTTGTAAAATTGAAAAAAAAATCTTTTAATAACTTTTATTACCTAATGCTTAAGATATTAGAAATTTCTACTGTATGAGATGTTAATGATACACAGTATGTGGTGTAAAACGTGCAAAATTAGTGAGCTTTTTTCCCCCTTTTTAAACTAAAAATACCTTTTTTGCCAGATGGTCTTAAAACAAAAGGTACTTGAGATAACCTTACGTTTCTTCAAGTTAATCTTTATGTTTTTGATTTTTTTTAATTCACGGAAGAGAAAAATAGGTCATTTATTTTTAAAGTTAGGCTTCGTCATTTTAAATTAACTAGATGTAAATTAGTAGTAATAATTTGTGATAATATAGAACACTAAAAATGCTAAAACAAAAGATGCAATTCGAAGAAAAATACAGATTGAGATAAAATTTTGTACAAGAGTTTTAAAAGAAAAACTTATGGAATATCAAATTTAGTTACTGAGTAGCACGTCTGTAACATCAATTACAGACATAGAAGTCAAAATTGTTACACATGTGTTGGTTTAAGGAGACTAAGAGAAATACAATGTTATATATAGGAAATGTAAAAAAGACATTAGTAGAAAAGTGGAGAAACCTAAATAATATGTAAGGTTTAATTAGTAGTATTTGACCAATGTGCTATTGTTATGTAAGATGTGAACATTAGAACAGGGTAGGTACAGAGTATATATGAAAACACTCTGGACTATTTTCTCTTTTTAACTTCTAAAATTATTTCAAAATAATGAGCTTAATAAACACTCTAGAAAGTCTTTAGTAAGATATTAGCTTCCTTCTTATATTATTGATTTTATTTTATATTACAAATCTTAAAAAGAATGAATCAATAAGTTCTGGTATAAAATTTATTTTTATTATGGATAAGAAGAGAACAGCTCACATATTAACAAATATTTAAAGACCGACTGTGAGCTACAATGTCAGATTAGCATCCCTGGGAGTCCAAAGACAAGGGGAGAAGGCTCCATTCTTTAGCTTTTTGCCCACAGGCTTCTGTTAAGTGCTCAAAAAAACAAACAAAAAGACTGGAGGAAGGTCAGGGGACCTGAGGGAGCTGCCTGTGGTGGTTTTGTAAGGCTTGCTAAGACTTGAAGACAGAACAGGAGTAACTGTAGAAGTCCAGATGTCTTCTGAGCTCTGCATGATTGAAATATTAGCATAAAACCAGCTGGTGCCCCAGACCCTTCTCAAGAAGAATTAAGCTACATGGGATGCAGGAGGAGAAGCAAACAACATTCCCATGCCCCAGATCAGGGCCTGCTCTCCTGAGAACTGAAGATCAACTTGGAAGGAAGAAAAAATTCCACCCACATCCCAGTTCCTGACCTAATCCCAGGCAAAGGTCAGCTGTCACTCCTTCATGCTCTGTAATGGTATTATCTAAAATTCATCTGTCATATGGTGGGAGGATATGAGCAGATAATCTTTTCATGCTGAGGTTCTTGCACTGATTCAAATTGAAGTATGCAGGCTCTGGAAAATGGACTAGAAAGTGGCTGGCCACAAGCACCCATGGACACATGTAAGAGTTCAACTGCTACAGGAGGAGGTGAAGGGAATTTACCTGTACCTTAGATTCTGCCCTGGAATAGAGACAGAGGTTGGAGCAGCAGTATTAAGAAAACCTCACTCTTGAAGCAGAACTCATGGAACCTTTCTATAATATGCCGAACAAAGAGAATCAAGAAACTTCCAGGCTCTGTCATGAAAAAGTACCATTTTAAAATATCAAATAATCTAACATATATGTCATTATAACCCAGAAGATGAATGGAAAACAATGAAGTAGTAAAAAATTGTGTTTGAAAAGATAATTGAAACTGGCCCAATAGTCTCGTAGACTGTTCTTTTGGCTAAAAGTGGAAATTTACGCTTCTGCTGTTAATAGCTGTATTTGTTTTATCTGAGTTCCTTCCTCAGGAAAGGACCTTCATGCCTGTCAATAAAAGTATCAAAGAACTGAAACTCACCAGATGACAGCACCAAATGTATTCTTGCCACACCCCCACCAAGTTCTTGTTTTCTTACACATTTCTTCCCTGCTACATAAACCCTTAGTTTTAGTGAGTCAGGGAGATGGATTTGAGACTGAGCTCCCATTGTCTGACCTGCAACACCTGGATAAGGCTTCTTTCTTGGGAATACACTTTGTCTCAGTGATTGGGTTCCTGTGTGGTGAGCAGCAGGACTTAGCCAAACTCCTGATATTTTGGAAACAGAATGAGGATTCCCAAAATTCATTAATGACCAGCCACAGATTCCAGAAACACAGACAAGCAAAAAGCGAAAAGTAGAACAAGATTTTTTCTCTACTTCTCATATTATTCTTTCTCTCCCCTCCCAATTTTTTTGTTATATGATTTTATTTCTTCTGAGAATACACCTCTTATGTTATATTCTGCAAACAAAATCATAGCGTTTTTGTCTTGCTCCTTGAGTTAAGTAAACTGCCTACTTACAAGCAGTCTTTTTTCTTTCTTTTTTTTTTTTTTTGAGACCAAGTCTTGCTCTGTCGTCCAGGATGGAGTGAGTGGCGTGATCTCAGCTCACTACGGCCTCCACCTACCAGGCTCAAGTGGTTCTCCTACCTCAGCCTCCCAAGTAGCTGGGATTTCAGGTCCCTGCCACCATGCCTGGCTAATTTAGTTTTAGTAGAGACAGGGTTTCTCCATGTTGGCCAGGCAGGCTGGTCTCGAACTCCTTATCTCAGGTGATCTGCCTGCCTTGGCCTCTCAAAATGCTGGGATTACAGGTGTGAACCACTGCACCTGGCCACAGCCAGTCTTTTGTTCTTGGCTTTTTTGTTTTTCTTTTGAAGCAGTGTCTCACTCTGTCACCCAGGCTGGCGTGCAGTGGTGTGCTTACAGCTCACTATAGCCTCATCCACTCGGGCTCAGGTGATCCTACCACCTCAGCTTTCCAGGTAGCTGGGATTACAGGTGCATGCCACCATGCCTGGCTAAGTTTTTGTATTTTTTGTGGAGACAGGGTTTGTGACGTTGCCCTTGCCCTGTCTGGTCTCAGACTCCTGGGTTTAAGCCCTCCACCCATCTCAGCATCCCAAAGCACCATGATTATAGGTGTAAGCCACTGTACTCAACCATTTTGTTGATTTTTTAAGTTACATCTTGCTTGGCTTGGTTCTTCTAGGAGTTTCACTAGAAGTTTATTGGGAATAATGGTTCTATGTTCTTAGCAGAGTGAAAACTATTTTCTGTTGCTTTTGTGTACAGTTATGCATCACATGGCGATGAAGATACATTCTAAGAAAAGCATTTTCTTTGTTCAAATATCACAGAGTGCAATTACACAAATGCAGATGGTCCAGCCTACTACACACCTGGGTTATATGGTAGAGCCTATTGTTCCTAGGCAATAGACCTGTATAGCATGTTATTGTACTGAATAGTGTATTCAAACTGTAAAATCATGGTATCTGTATATGTAAATTTATCTAAACATAGAAAAGATACAACAAAAGTATAATATAAAAGATAAAAAGTAGTACATAAGCATAGGGCACTTATGAAGGGAGCTTGTGGGTACTAGAAGTTACTTTGGGTGAGTCAGTGAGTGACTGCTGAGTGAATGTGAAGGCCTAAGACATTACTGTACACTATGTGGACTTTATAAACACTGTACACTTTGTCTACACTAAATGTATTTTAAAAAATCATTTTTGAATAATAAATTAATCTTAGCTTACTGTAACACTTTTTACTTTAGAATCCCTAACTTGAGAGTTTTACTTTTTTAACTTTTTAACTCTTTTGTAATAACCTTAGCATTTGTACAACCACACAAAATTTTGTGTGTATTCTTCTGTAAGTACTTTTCCCATTTTTAATTTGTTTAAAGATTCAAAATTTTTCCTTAAAAACTAAGACATGACACACGTTAGCCTAGGCCTACATGGAGTCAGTATAATCGAAATTATTGGCTCCCACCTCCACATCTTCTCCTACTGGAAGGTCTTCAAGGGCAATAACTCGCATGAAGCGGCCATTTCCTATGATGACAATGCTTTCTTCTGGAATACCTCCTGAAGGACTGCCTGAGGCTCTTTTACAGTTAACTTTTTTTTTGTAAGTAGGTGTAAAGTCTGAAATAATGATGAAAGTAAGTATAGAAACTATGTAAACCAGTAATATAGTCAACTGTACATAATTATATGTGCCATCATTTTATATGACTGCCAGTACAGTAAGTTTGCACTAACATCACCACAAACACATGAATAATGCATTGTGCTATTATGGTAAAATGGCTAGGATATCACAAGATAATGAGTATTTTTCAGCTCCATTATAATTGTGTGGGCCCACTGTTGTATTTATGTTCTGTTGGTGACTGAAACATCATAATGCATTACATGACTGTATTTGTTAATGTATAAAATTCTTGGGTGAATTTTCTCTTCTCCTTGAGAAATTAAAATAAATTGTTCCACTCTCTTTAGCTTCGGCCATTGTTCTAGAGCAGTGTCAGACCAGTTTTCATTCTTTTAATTCTTTGTAAGTAAAATAGTATTCTTGCCTTGCAGTACAAGTTTTCTGTTTATATGTCTTTGAAGCCAATTACCTTTACTGGCTTAGGGTTGACTCTTTTGGATCCTTGTGCATTCAGATCGTCTTTATTAAAGGAAGTTTTTATTTTGGGTTACACCTACAAATATTTATTCTACTTTTTTTTTTTTTTTTTTTTTTGAGCGATGGAGTTTTGCTCCTTTTGCTCAGGTTGGAGTGCAATGGCATGATCTCAGCTCACTGCAACCTCCACCTCCCAGGTTCAAGCAATTCTCATGTCCCAGCCTCCCAAAATAGCTGGAATTACAGGCGCATGCCACCACACATGGCTAATTTTTGTATTTTTGGTAGACATGGGGTTTCATCATGTTGGTCAGGCTGGTCTTGATCTCCTGACCTCAAGTGATCTGGTCACCTTGGCATCTCAAAGAGCTGGTGAGAGGCGACAATGTGCTAGCAGCCCTCCCTTGCTCTGTGTGCCTGCTGGGCCTGGGCATCCGATCTGGCTGTGCTGGAGGAGCCCTTCAGCCCGCTGTTCTGTGGGGGCCCCTCTCTGGGGCTGGTCCATGCCTGGAGCAGGCTCCCTCTGCTAGCAGCGGGGTGTGGAGGGACAGGCGCCGGCGGGAACAGGGGCTGCCTGCCCCGCTCTTGGGCCAGCCTGACTTCCGGGTGGGCGCGGGCTCCGCCGGCCACACTCAGAGCGCCCCAGGCAGTGAGGGGCTTAGCACCTGGGCCAGCAGCTGCTGAGGTTTGCCCGGGTGCCCCAGCACTGCCGGCCCTCTGGTGCTGCTTTAATTCTCTGCGGACCTCAGCTGCCTCTGGGAGGGGCAGGGCTCGGGACCTGCTGCCCACCCGCCCTAATGGGCGGCTCCTGTGGGGCCAGAGCCTTCCCAATGGGCACCACCCCCTGCTCCTGGTCTCGGAGTCCCATCAACTGCCCAAGGGTTGAAGAGTGAGGGTGCACAGTGCCAAACTGGCGGGCAGCTCCGCCCCGGGCCTGAGCGGATCCACTAGGGGAAGCCAGCTGGGCTCCTGGGTCAGGTGGGGACTTGGAGATCTTTTGTGTCTAGCTGTAGGAATGTAAATGCACCAATCAGTGCTCTATGTCTAGCTAAAGGTCCCTAAAGGCAACAGTCAGTGCTCTGTGTCTACTCTGTGTCTAGCTAATCTGGTGGGGACTTGTAGAACTTTTGTGTCTATCTAAAGGATTGTAAATGCACCAATCAGCCCTCTGTGTCTAGCTAAAGGTTTGTAAACATACCAATCAGTGCTCTGTCAAATTGGACCAATCAGCTCTCTGTAAAGCAGACCAATCAGCTCTCTGTAAAATGGACCAATCAGCAGGATGTGGGTGGGGCCAGATAAGGGAATAAAAGCAGGCTGCCCAGCCATCAGGGGCAAACCCCACACTGTGGAAACATAGTTGTTTTATTCTTTGCAGCAAATCTTGCTGCTGCTCACTCTTTGGGTCTGCTGCTCACTCTTTGGGTCTGCACTGAGCTGTAACTCTCACCATGAAAGTCTGCAGCTTCACTCCTGAAGTCAGTGAGACCACAAACCCACCAGAAGGAAGAAACTCTGGACACATCTGAACATCTGGAGGAGCAAACGCAGGACACACAATCTTTAAGAACTGTGACACACTGTGAGGGTCCATGGCTTCATTCCTGAAGTTAGCGAGATCAAGAACCCACCAATTCCAGACCCACTGGGATTACAGGCGTGAGCCACTGTACCTGGCCTATTCTGCTTCTTACCTGAAGTTTTTATAGGTTCTCCAGTTATACAATGACATATTACTGGAGTCTCTGCAATTATCCTGTGTGTGCACACTGTAAAATCATGGTATTTATATGTTTTATTGGCGCATTCTCATGTTGCTATAAGGACATACCTGAGAATGGGCAATTTATAAAAGAAAGAGGTTTAGCTGACTCACAGCTCAGTATGACTGGGAGGCTTCTGGAAACACAATCATGGTAGAGGAGAAACAAACATGTCTTTCTTCATAGGGTGACAGGAGATTTTGAGCAATAGGTGGAAAGGTAATCTTTTTATAAAACCAGAACTTCTGGTGAGAACTCACTATCACAAGAACAGCATGAGAGTAACCGCCCTCATGATTTAATTACCTACCACTCGGTCTCTCCCACCACATGTGGAGATTATGGGAACTAGAATTCAAGATGAGATTTGGGGGGAGACACAGCGAAGCCATGTCATATATCTAAATTTGTCTGAACATAGAAAAGATACAATAAAAACATAGTATAAAATATATAGTCTGAATGATATGTGTGCTAACCTCCAAATTTGTTCATGCTACAGAAATTTATTTTGATCTTAAGTCATTACTTTTTAGGTCCTTGTTCCCAAACTGAATACTAACTGGTCAATTTTTATTATTCTCTTTATTTAAGTAGCATAGTTGTTTACATCATGAGCTATTTGTTTTTATAAGTATTCATTATAATTGGCAGTGATAATTTACAAGACCATCAGTTTAAAGCAAGATCTTTCAAGGATTTGTGAAAGATTGTTTCCGGAGACGTTGAACTATTCTTAGGATCCTAGGTTCTGTGTGTATGATTAGCCTTCATTCTGAACTTGAATTTGGTCTTCAGGAAAAATAAAACTGTGACTTTATTTTCATAAGTAAATGAGACTGATTTCCTCCCCCACCACTATAAGAATGCTTCTTCCAGATAGGAATTTGCCATTTGATTCATCATTAACCTTACTTCCTTTGATTTTCAGTATCAGAGCCAGGCTCTTTCCTGCTATCATTATCTGTATCTCCTTTTCACAATGGCAAAAAAATTAGGATGGGCAATATAGACTTTGTTCCTCATCTTGACGGTATGGCTTTGTGAGGCTCTGTGTAAGCTTCTTAGTCACATTACTGTGGCAGCGCTCCTCTCGAGCGGGCACCGGCCTGTGGGGAGTCTGTCCCTTGCAGACCTCTGATTCGGCGACGGAGAAAAGTACACTGACACGCAGATTTTTTGCTTTCCCAGTCCAGCTGAAGGTCTGAGCTGCTTGCACACTCCCTGCTGAGTTCTGTAAACAGTTGCAACTTGGCTTTGATCAGCTAGTCAGACTCACATTTATTCAGTAAGATTAATTAACAAAACCTTGAGTCAACACTGTTAGAGGGTAATCGACATTGTGGACTTCCCAAGTAAAAAGCACTTAAGCGCCCATGGTACATCAAAGGTTAGTTTTAAGATGATATGAGTAAACAAGCAAGCTAGGTAAACTACTATGCCTTCCTTTATTACTACTTAAATTTGTTTAACTAAAGGTAAATATCAGATTGTCTTCAACAATATCTATTACCAAAGTTATGAGAACTTCTCGGCCTTCCAAGAAGATTTGAGTCTATAATTATTTCTAATGCTTTTCCCACCAGCCTGGTTGAACCCCAACACATTACCATTTAGTGTGGGTGCTAAAACTTTGCTTCATTGGAACATAGTTACCTTTTTACCAAATTTGGTGTCTTGGGGTTAGCTATTTCTTATTTTCATAAAAATTATTTTAATATTTCTCTATTTTCTTATTTCTTTAGAAATTCCTTTCAGAAAATAGAGAACTACTGATTTTTGCAAAAAAAAAAAAAAAAAAAAAAAAAAAAAAAAAAAAAAACTTGATCAAAATTCCAAGCTGAAAACTGCTACCACAGTTGCTTTTACTTGAACTCAAGACTAGGAAAAACTATAATAGTGAACTAGATTATACTTTTTTCATGAGTTTATGAAAGACATTTAGGTTATACTTGACAAGATATTACATAATTCAGTTTATTATTATTAAAAGCCTTGTTTATTCTGTATATTATTAACTTCTCAGCTTACACAAAGTAATCTAGGGTTTTCTTGCTGAGCTGGTTAGATAAACTGGAAATTCAGATAGAAAAAAAGCTAATTGAGCTCTACTATTGGTTAGACTGGTGTTATTTCAAAGAAAATCTGTTGGAAGACTCACCTTGTCAAAATAAATGCATATTTTATACACTTTTTACTCTCTTGATTCATGTGTAAACAAGTAGCCTAATTTGACTAAATGCTACCTATGTTTTAAGTATGAACTCTTTTATTTCTTATATTTTCCCGATTATTCTATATCACTTAATTTTAATTCATTTTATTGACCAAAGTTTTGATAACTTTACTCATAAAAATTTTAATTTAATTAATATTATTTTAAGACATTTTCTCTATGACACAATCTTGATCAACAGTTTAGTCTTGTTACACTGAGAGACCCCCATTTTGTTAAGATCCCACCACAACCTTTCTGAGAATTCTCACATTTAAAGGAAATATGAAAATGCTTTTTATGATGAAAGGATGTTGCAAATGTGAGACATAATTATGATAATTGGCATTTTTTCCAGCACTGGATATTTTACAAAAATAAAATATATCTATCTTCCACTGTCATTGTAGAAACATAAACAAGGAGATATATTCATTTAACAAATATATATTGATTATTTCCTGTATGTGACTCACTATGTTCAGCATTTATCATATATTGGAGAGTAAGCTCTCTCTCTATATATACAGTTCACCATTTGATAAGAAAGATAAATAATAGTCAAACATTTATTTAAATTATTATACATTTTTAATTATGAAAAAGTATAAAGTAAAGACAATAAGTGAGAGAGTATTTGGATATAAATTTGAGTTAATGTAGGGTTAAAGAAGGTTCCCTGAAGAAATTATATTTGAGCTAAAATCATATAGGTAATTAGATTAGGTAGGACAAGAAAATGGTGGGATGAGGAAAAGCACATTTTTTAATCCACACGTCTCTAACTCTTTATAGGTTCATGTGCTTAGACATTCCTCTAAAACAATAAAATATCAATCAATCAACATTATTTGATTTTTCATATTTTATTGAGTATATTGATTGGTTGATATTTTATTAAAACTTAAAAACAATTGATTTGTAAGTTGGACCACAGTCATGGTGCTATTAGCCTTCAAATAGGTTAAAACATGTAAATAATCAATGATTAATAATAGGTCTTATTGTCAGAGACATTTGAATCAGAGTATTCATCTGGAGTAGGGGCTTGGTAAAATAAGGCTGAGACATGCTGGGCTACATTCCTAGCAGGTTGAGGAATTCCTAGTCACAGATGAGATAGAAGGTCAGCACAAGATACAGGTCATAAAGACCTTGCTGATAAAACAGGTTGCAGTAAAGAAGCCGGTTACAACCCACCAAAACCAAGATGGCCATGAGAGTGACCTCTGGCCATCCTCACTGCTGCACTCTCACCAGTGCCATGACAGTTTAGAAATGCCATGACAACATCAGGAAGTTATCCTATATGCTCTAAAAAGGGGAGGCATGAATAATCCATCCCTTGTTCAGCATGTGAAATAACCATAAAAATAAGCAACCAGCAGTCCTCAGAGGTGCCCTGTCTATGGAGTAGCCATTCTTTATTTCTTTACTTTCTTAATAAACTTGCTTTGACGTTATGGATTCACCCTAAATTCTTTCTTGTGAGAGATCCAAGAGCCCTCTTTTGGGGTCTGAATCTGGACCCCATTTCCGTTAATAACATTTATCTCAGATATATGGTTCCCAAAAATAAAAGAGAGAATGATTTTAAAATTAAACATTTAATGAAAGAAACTACTTCTAGCCCTTACTACCTCAAGCTCATACAAGTAGTTCTAGTTATAGCCCAGTAGCTTTGTTTTTGTTCAAATATCTCTTTGTTTGTCTTCCCTTTGCCCTGAAAATGATCAGGTAGTTCACTAGGTGAAAATTGAAGGCTCCCAATAGTGCGATCAAATAATGACTTTTGAAACTTCCCTGTCTGAGGTCACAAAACAATAAAAGAGGAAGGAGTATGGCAGATTGATGGCTTTATTTTACCTACTACTCATGTCACAGCAGTGCAGTCTTTTTGTGGGGCTGGGGGAAGTCACTTTCAACATTTACTCTGAGCAATTTATTTCATGTGTAACTTTTTGTCAGAAGATTCTCATTTTATGTATTAGATCGGGTCATGTGTATTTTTCAGGTTATTTTTTACACTGCAGGCAAGCAATCATTGAATATCTATCTAGCTATCCATCTATCATCTATCTTTACTGTCTCTTAGCTATACAAAAATTTATTTATCTCAACCTCATGGTAACATTTTGAAACAAACAAGCAAACAACGATATATATATCTTACCAAAATAAAATGAGTTATAAAATACAAAATATAATAAATAGTGAAGTTTCATATATTGACATGGTTTAATAAAAGGATGAATTTCATAGCAAATAATAAAAGTCAGCAATTTAAGTAAGTGCAATAGAATGAATTTTGTTCCATGTTTTGTTCCTTGCTCTAATTGCCTCTTCCAAAAATTTGTATTCCAATAAGTTTTTTATTTTATTTTATTTTTTTGAGACGGAGTCTTGCTCTGTCCCCCAGGCTGGAGTGCAGTGGCAGGATCTCGGCTCACTACAAGCTCCGCCTCCTGGGTTCATGCCATTCTCCTGCCTCAGCCTCCCGAGTAGCTGGGACTACAGGCGCCCACCACGATGCCCGGCTAATTTTTTATACTTTTAGTACAGATGGGGTTTCACCGTGTTAGCCAGGATGGTCTCCATCTCCTGTTCTCGTGATCCACCCACCTCGGCCTCCCAAAGTGATGGGATTACAGGCGTGAGCCACCGCGCCTAGTCCAATACGTATTTTAATATAAATGCATTATAAGTATAAATAATAACCTGTGCTGAATTATAAATTATTATGGAAATTCAAGAAATCATTAGTACTATGTCTGCTTCATATTTCTTGATTATAAAATTTTAAGTAATTCCTTAAAATTTCTTTTTATAATCTTCTGAATTTATCAGTTTGTTAAAAACGTAAGTTATCATAATGACTAGGAGAAAAACACACCACAATTTTCATAGACAATTATTTTCTTTATTATTAGAAAACTATAACGTTAAGCATGCATTTCCTTCATAATTGTGTAAACACTTTGCTATAATAAAATAAAATAGATTGGTAACACTTTATGAATGACACTGCCAAAAAAAGTTATTTAAGAAGTCAATAAGTTCTGGAAATATGACAGAAAAATTAAAGATTAAAATTGGTAACATTGATGTAATTTAGATTAAAATATTTTTTAAAATCTCTATTATAAGTTGATACAATAGATATCCCCTGATACAATAGATACCTGAGAAATCTGGCAGAATTTTATCAACAAATTGATAAGGCAAAAATACTTCTAAAATAATATGTAATTAATTGGTGGTAATTTTGTTTTAGTTAAATATAATAACCAGAGTAGGTAAAATGAAGCAGCTTTGGTGCACATATGTTGCATCCTGGTTTCTCACAGTCTGCTCTCAGGAGTGTGAATTGTGATGATCAACTTCGAAATGTTTGGCGTTATCTACTAAAATTAAATAAATGCACACTGTATGAGTTAGAAATTCTAGTCCTCAGTTTACCGTGTGTGTGTGTGTGTGTGTGTGTGTGCCTACAAACATCTTTTTGAATCTTAATAACAGTACTATTTGAAATAAGCATAAATTGGAAAATCTCAAAGACTAACAGTAAAATGAATATAAATATTGCTATGTTCACACAATAAAACAATATGTGGCAGTGAGACACAATGTATAAAAACTATATAGAACAATATAGTTTAGTTTCATAAGCAAAGCTTTGAGTAAGGAAAGCTGAATACAAACATATAATACTCAATAATATGTATAAGGTTGAATTCAGCAAATTTAATCTATATCATTAGAGGTCAGAATAGTATTTATCCTTGAGCCATGTTACTGGAAAAGGATAGAAGAAGAGATTTTTGGGAAATTGATATTTTGTTTCTTGACCATGATACATGTTCGTGGTATTGTTCAATTTGTGAAAAATTGTTGAATTAAACCTGATACATGCATATATTTTATCTTCAATAAAATTTCTAAATAAAATGTACTTTCCCATAGCTATGCTTTCAAATATTTTTATTGATAAACTCATTGTTTATATAAAATTCTCATTTTTCTTAAAGATGAAGACACAAGAAAACACAAGAAAAAATTATAGTCAAGATCATTAAAACCACATTTTTTTGATATCATCAGTGTATGTTTAACTATGAAAAGGAGCATGCAATATTTCTATTTGCATAAAAAGATTAATTAAAATATTGCAAAAATATCATAAGGAAATGACTACCTTAAGTGCATTTTTGTATCTTATTCTGCAATGAAAGATATTTTAAACTAAAAATTCATACTGGTTTCATTTTGTTTGAATTCGTCATCTCCATGGATTAAATAAACCAGACAAATGTAAAATCTGATTTTGTTTGATGCTAATGAATGTTACCTAAATGTCTAAATCATATTGCATCAGTGGAAGTAAGAACATATAAATGGATCTGGAAATGAGGTCATTAGTCTTCCAATTACTCGAAATGAATTATTCCGTATACATTTTTCTTGGCTATCTGTTGTGCTACACTCATATAACTGGCCAACATTAAACTCTGTTTCTTTTATTTGAACCATTACCATAGTTTATCAGAATCTCTGATATAGCAGCTTTCTCACTCTAGCTTCTATTATGGCTATTTTTGTATTGTTTATCTTCCTTGTTGTATTGTTAGCTTTTTGTGGTCAGGGACTATGCTTTGCTTATCACTTTTATCTCTGCAAGAGCTGACCTCAAAGACTCATGTTTAGGAAGCACTCAACAATATTTATTAAATGAAGTATTTTTAATTCAGATAAGAAAACCAAGCTCTCACTGAAGACTTCAGAATTTATTTTTGGAGTTTCCTGGGAGCAACAACCTACTTGAAAAGGAAATTTGTCTTAAAGCTGCTTTGTTTGTATTGCATTTTTATTAGAACCAACTTTGGAGATGCCAATAGAAATTTTTATGCTAAAATATTCGTAAGAAGCCCCTCGGCAATTCTAATTGATACCTGTTTGTGCATTTTTGAAAGCTTTTATTAAGAATACATATGTTGGTCCTGGCGCAGTGGCTCACGTCTGTAATCTCAGCACTTTGAGAGGGTGAGGCAGGCGGATCACTTGAGGTCAGGAGTTCGAGACCAGTCTGGCCAATATGGTGAAACCCTGTCTTTACTAAAAATACAAAAATTAGCCGGGCATGGTGGCACGTGCCTGTAATCCCACCTACTGGGAAGGCTGAGGCAGAAGAATTGCTTGAACCTGGGAGGTGGAGGTTGCAGTGGGTCGTGATTGTACCACTGTACCCCAGCCTGGGTAAAGAAGTGAGACTCTGACTCAAAAACAAAGAAAAAACTTTTCTTTGTGGGGGCAGAGTGGCTCACACCCATAATCTCAAGTGCTTTGGGAGGCCAAGGTGGGAGGACAGCTTGAGACTAAGAGTTCCAGACAAGACTGCACAACATAGCGAGATCTTATCTCTAAAATAATTGTAAAAAGCCAGGCATAGTGGCATGTGCCCATTGTCCCACCTATTGGGGTTTCTGAGGAAGAATCGCTTGAGCCCAGGAGTTTGAGGTGGCAATGAGCCATGATTGCACCACTGCACTCCAGTTTGGGTAACAGAGTGAGGCCCCCACTCAAAAACAAACAAACAAACAAAAAACCCACCCACATTTATTTTTTGAAAAATAAACAAAAGCTTGAGGTCAAAATAATATGATCTCAAAATCTACATAGTACATCAACAAATGTAGGTGTCTCAGAAGACACTAAAACAATTCTGCAGATAACTGGCAGTTGTCTTTGGAGGCTTCAGAGATGTCTTTACCCCTGAGGATTCTGGATAAGCTCGAAGACGTAAATTATAGCTGGTGAATATAACCTGCATGTCTGATTCTCAATAATCTATTACTAGCCTAAACATTAGTTAGCTTTCCTTGAGGACAGAATGAGAGGGAAAACATGATTCTTTAACGGACACGTTGCTAGAGGTTAATCCACTCTGGGACTCAAATTTGATGACAACTGATAAAATTTTAGACAAAGCGTCTGCTTATACATAATTCATTGAAAATGACCATATATTCAAGGTACATGATCTTGAATCAAAAGCACCAGTGTTATTACCAAGGCAATATTTATCAAAGTACCACTGATTTTTGACTAGTCTAGTCCTAATTTTAATTAATTAATTATTATTATTATTTTTTGAGAGAAAGTTTCGCTCTTCTAGCCCAAGCTGGAGTGCAAATGGCGCCATCTTGGCTCACTGCAACCTCTGCCTCCCAGGTTCAAGCTATCCTGCCTCAGCTTTCTGAGTAGCTGAGATTACAGGCAGATACCACCATGCCCGACTGATTTTTTTTTTTTTTTTTTTTTGTATTTTTAGTAGAGATGGAGTTTCGCCATGTTAGCCAGGCTGGTCTGGAACTCTTGACCTCAAGTGGTCCGCCCACCTCAGCCTCCCAAAGTGCTGGGATTACAGGCGTGAGCCTCTGTGCCTGGCCCTTAGTTTAAATTCTAATAATTTTTTAAAATCTAATGTACTCATGAATGTTTGACTATATCTTCATAGCCAGAAAAATATCTGATTCATGAACTCTGAAAGGAGAGCCCTGTGATTGTTTCTGGGTTTACCTGGAAGTTAGTTATAGACTTGTGTCTGTCATAAAGATGAAATGAGCTAGCTAGTGATTTTTAATATCTTCTTCTTTAAAGCTTAAAAGTCCTCTTGCAGAACCCAGGACCATGATTTGGAGATGTGTAGATGGATGGGTTATATCTGGCAACCTAGTTTGATTTCATAAGCAGTGGTGCATTAAAACAACAACAGTAACAAAAAATCTAAACACTTTGACTGCAACTTTCTTGAAATGAATATGCTTCTGTACTTCTTGATAGTTCATAATCCAGTGATGAAACACTTCCTGTGAAACTTAGAAAGGACCAGGAAGAGCTGAACTTGGTGGGTTTCTTGGGTCCGAGATACTTGCCTGCAGTTTTGCTCTTATACTATACTTTATTCCTTTATTTTGATTACTATCTTAAATGTCAGTTATCTGTGCAGGTTTATCAGTCCTCTCAATTATCATATCTCTGCAATCTTGCATCAACTGATTGGTAAATGCAAATTTTTCCCATAACCAAAATGGAGAGTTATGCTTCTATAGTCTATTCCATTTTTGGCAAGCTTTGTGATGCATACATAGCACATCCATAAATTCATTTGAACTGACTTAGGTCAGAAAACTCACAATGATACCAGTTAAATATGCAAATCATTTAAATTTATGGAAAGTCATGTTTTACCATCAAAAAATCTCTGTGAGATACATTGCCAAATTTTGTCTTCTTACAAGTTAGGGATTGTAAAGGAGATTCCATTGCTTTTCCTCATTAGTTGTATAACAAATTCAAAATACACACATAAAATCTAAGTAAAAACTTTAACAAGCCTCTAGCCTCCCATTTCAGCTAGGTCACTGGTTCTAAGTCACCTGCCAAGTAGAGTTTATCACAACTGGTAAACAAGCAAATTTATGCTTTCCTCCATAAAAACAGAGACTCAGGAAATTTAGGTAAATTTTTTGAATGTCACAAAGTAGTTGCTCAGACTCTTCCTTATGTAACCTAAGCAATGTAGATTCTCTAATGATAGTTTCCAATAAAAGCTTAATGAACATTCGTGTTATTTTAACCTGCTATTCATGTTAAGAAGCTCAAACACTGAAGTACTTGCATTTGATAAATACTGTTATTTATACTAGAATATATTATATATAACAGATATATTAATATATTAATATAACAGAAAGCTTAATTAACTGGATACATTATTCTCATTATAAATATAATATTTGATAACTTAGTAATTCTGCAGTTGAAAACAGGTTAATATATGAATTCTGTGTTCAGTCTAAGTTAATAGAAAGTTGCACCTCATTTTCTTTTCAATACATTCCTCCCTACTAAAGTTTGATTGTTTATTTTCATGAATTTTATAATATAATAGGTTTTATTTTATTTTTCTAGGATGTGAAATGATAGCTCAGATGGGAAATTAAACAAGACACATAATATTAAATTGATCTTAGTCTATTAAGAAAAATTAGGGTACAGGTATGAAAGAAATACCAATATTGCTACCTGAATTTTTAGCTTTTAATATACTCCACAATATCTGGCAGCAGTTTTTCAGGAGACACTGGATTGACAGGTTAATTATAGAAGATGTAAAACTATATGTACAGATAGCAAATCAAACGAGTATTCATTCACTTGGCACTCTACCAGAAAGCGGCAGACAACTTTTATTTGAAACTATTTGAGGATACAAATCATATAATGCATGACATTGAAGATTCCCATAACAAATGCATAGTGCGGCTGCCAGTATGATTACTGATTCACATCCAAACATAAATTTATGGGGAGCGAAAAAATACCTCAATTCACTTCAAAGTAAATGAATTCTCCTATTAGGGTGTGCTGTACTCTAGTATGCTGCACAATATCCTTCAACTTGAATGAGATCACCTTCAAGTTTCACCATTACCACACTGATGTCTTGACATAACTTGAAAGTTATATTATTACCTTTGTCATTTTGCACTGAAAAGATGCAGACACGTTGGCAAAGAATTTCTTGGTACAGTACATTGGGACCAACGAAAATAATTTTGTATCCACGTTTATTCAGAGGAGTTCACCTTGCTTCGAAGGCAGTCTGAACTTCTGAAAGTAGATATAAGGGATACCTTCTTGAATATATCCATCTTGAAATGATAAACCTTCCAGAAGACATCATTTCAATATTAGATGATGATTTTCATATATGCCATGTGGAACTCCAAGCTGTGTTGCTTATTGGTCTGGGTAGATATAGCATTGATATTTCATGTTATTTTGGCTACGAATAAGTCTTAAAGACATGCAAAATATATTTAACAAGTGTGGGAATTGTTCTGCTCTTCTTCACCAAAATCATTCCTCTCCCCACCGTTGTGCCATATGTTCTATGCAGATTGTCTGTTTAGCTGCTGCTATCAGCCCTGGAAATGGCCTCATTTCAGTGGTGAAATGATCCCTGTATGAAAGAAGTTTGCAGGACACTTTGGGGACTCACAAAATCAGTGAATCTATGTCACTCTAAAATGCTTTAATTAGTATGTGATTGCTTTCATGTCTTTGGCAAATCCACAAACAGGATAAATTAATGCATTCTAATATGGAATCCATGGCAGAGATGTGGTTTGAATATCCTCTTCCTTTATTAAATTGCTTAATTCTGAAACAGAGGAATCTGGGTATGTTTCTTTGGGGAAAAAACAAATAAACAAAAAACTTTCCAATTCTCCCATTTGCCTAGTGTCAAAAGCCATCAATAACTAATAATTCATTGAGCGTTGACTGTGTTCCAGGCCCTTTTCTTAGCCTCTTTCATGTACTTATTTATATTTCACTCTCAAGGTTTCAATGGAACAAGTTATTTTATTATTATTTAAATTAAACTGAGGTTCCGCTAAGTTTAATTCACTTATAGGGACTCCTTTTAATAGGGACTCCTTTTAATGCCCTGGATGGAGCCTTAGGGTTGTGTTCGTATTGTTGGACCTCATTAAGTATTTCCAATGTTGTATTATTTTTCTTAAAAAGAGTTACTCAATTTGTATATGATTCAGCTGACACAAACTTTGTATCGTGATTGTATAATGATCAGAAATAATTATAGAAAAAGATTTAGTCACTTTGTGTCTTATTCTATTTGGGCTGCCATATAAAAATGTCAATCAACTGAGTAGTTTATAAACAATAGAAATTTATTGCTCACAGTTTCAGAGACTCAGAAGTCCCAGATCAAGGTGCTGAAAGATTTGGTATCTGGTGAATGCTCACTTTCTGGCTCACAGATGGTGATTTCTTGTTGTGTCCTCACATGGTGGAAGGGGTGAGGGACATCTCTTGGGTCTCTTTTATAAAAGCACTAGTCCCACTCATGAGTGCTCTGCCCCCATGATCTAATTACCTCTCAAAGACCCACCTTCTAATACCATCATGTTGTGAGTGAGGATATCCAAATATGTATTTTTTGAGGAACATAAACATTCAGACCATAGCAATGGGAAAGTTCAGTTAATAGATGTTTTTGAAAACCTACAAAGCTAACATCAAATGGCATAAAATGTCAATTTTGCTGTCAAATAAATCATAATCACATCCAAAAGATATTACATACATATCTAGATGCATGGCCATAGGAGGAACACTGTCTTATTGCCCAATAATTTCTAATTTTGGATCTCAAAGATGATAAACAGAAAGTTTCAGAATTCTTCCTGGAAGAGCTGTAGCTAGAGATGAGATTTGAAGAATCAATAAGATTTGGATAACGGAAAAATACCTTTCAGGAAATGTAAGGTAGTAAATCACCAGATTTATACCCCAGTGCTCTCAGGTTGCTGTCTTCACTACCCAAAACATTGTTTTATCATTCTTCAAAACCTTTTAGATTTAATTATTTTAGAATCATTAAAAATATTTCATCTCCTAGCTATTTGGGAATGCTTGATGCAAGGAAGATATTTTGAGCATCACTTTATCATGTCAGCAATCCTAAAAATTTGGAGCAGTCTCAGAATTTGGCACAAAGCTTGTTATATTTTAGGCTAATCTATGTTAAATGAAAAAAGGCATGACTCTTGTATCCTGCAGTGAACTCTTTCATTCGTTGTGAGCACCAGCACACTGAAGTGTGTAAGTGTGTGTGTGTGTGTGTGTGAGACTCATGTTGCTTCAATTCAGAAGATGTGCTCTGGTCTTTGGCCTTTTGAATTTAGGAACAAATAACACAAGATACAAACCATAATAAACAGATTTCTGCTCAGCATTCTATATGAGAATTAGAGTTTTTTTTTTTTATGTAATAGCAGATTAGTGATAATGTTAATAGCATAAGGCCTTATACATGCATAATAAAATTACCACTTCTATACTTATTAAAGCCATGTGTGCATCAAATCCTTTTTATATGTAATAGTTAACTTCATTCTTTAAAAGAGCATTGATATAAATTTGTCAACAAGTAAAACAACTTTTGATTATCTGCTTTACATAACGAGGTAACCAGCCCCCATTTTGGGGTGGCCACCAAGGGTTTGCAACTGTTACTATCTACACCACTGTGTAATCCAGTGCTTCTCAATAGCAGGTGATTTCCCTCTGCCCCAGGAACATTTGAAAATATTTAAGGATAATTTTAGTTGTCTCAATTTGGGAATGGGGGTGTTACCCTACAGTCTTGAACTGCCTGCTCTGAGAAAAGCTAGTTGCTGTGTTGTAAAGACACTAGCCATATAGGCAGGCCTACCTGATAAGGAACTGAGGCCTCTTGAAAGACATGTGAGTAATACACATTGGAGGCAGATCCTGCAGCCCCAGTTAAGACTTTATATGGTTGCATCCCAACCATCCTGCATGCAAACTCCTGAAATTCCTTGAGCTAGAACTACCTGACCACACCATTTCTGAATTTTTGAATCACAGAAACTGTGAGATAAGTGTTTATTGCTTTAAGCCACTAAGGCCTGGGATAATTTGTTATACAGAAATAGATGACAAATGCATAAACCAAGTTATGTATATATGTGTATATATTGTGGTTTTTAAAGCTAATTACAGCTGTCCCATAAGCTGCTCAGAGGTAGCAAATTTTAAAAATCATTTCTATATAAAATGTGGCTCACGACGTAGAAAAATGGTATCACCTTAGAATTTGTTAGCAACACAGAATCTCAGACAATATGTCACAGGTACTAATTCAGAATTTGGAAATTTAAAAAAATTTTAATAAAAGGTTATTCAAAGCCCTTTTCACTTTAAGTGCTGTCTTAAAAGGCAAGAAAAAGAAATAAAAATAATAAAATATTTATTTATTTTTATAAAATAATAAAAAATAATAATAAAAATAAAAAACTAGGCATTGCCACTTACTAGGAGCTTTTGTAAGTTGAAATAGAAAAGTAGGTCAAATGGATGTAGTGCTTTTTATTAATAATTTGGGGTATGCCTTTGTAGAACTTTTTTTGCATTTTGCAAAGATAATGGAGATTTATATAAATGAGTCAAACAATTATTTTATAACAGCAATAGATTTGTTTGTGACTGAATATTTTCTGTATCTTCAAACCAAATATGTTACATTACTAATTGTTTCTTTACAAATGAGGCTTAGATCATGGGTGTATATATTTTATATATGGTTGTATTCTCACTCGATAAGGGCATTAAGACCAACTCCATTGAAGGAAGATAGGATCAATTCCAAAAGCAGTGAGTTTTAAAAAATGCCAGTTAATGACATCAACTGGGCAATTCTAGTCCCAAAGTGGTGTTGGTAATTTGGTTCTGTGCTGGTAAAATCTTAAAAACTTCTACCTAGTAACAAAATTGGAATTTTCTTTTGTCTATAAACAAAAACTACTGAGAAGTACTAAATTAAGAAATATGTTTTAAATAAAACTCTGTGTTTTTGAAATGGATGCTTTCATGGTTTAAATATCTACCCACTCACAAACTCCTTCTGAAATTTAATTGCCACAACTTCGTACTTAGTGTAAGTATTGAAAGGTAGGACCTTTAAGAGATGATTAGGTCATGAGGGCTCTGCCCTCATGAATGGATTAATGCTGTTATCATGGGAGTGGATTACTTATAAACAGACTAGTTTTGCTGTCTTTTCTCTCTCTCACCCTCTCTTTGCTCTTCTGCATGGGCCAACACAAGAAGCCCCTCACCAGACGCCAGCCCCTCAACCTTGGATTCCCAGCCTTCAGGACCGTAAGTCAATAAACATTTCTGTTTATTATACATTAGCCAGTCTGTGGCATTCTGTTATAGCAGCACGAAAAGACAGATGCCTTTACTATTATTTGATATTAAACATATCCTTTTTTCTTGCATTTCTAAATATAACCTTTTCCTTTTATCATTCTGCCTTGCTAACTGACTTTTTTAACTATTGTGCTGGGATTTTCTCCTCTACTGCACCTCTAATGTTGGACTTTCCTGGGCCATGCTGTCTATTTTCTTTCCTGTACAATTTACCCTAAGGTGTTACCATTTACATGCTGATAATGCCCTGCTATGAATCTCCAGTTCAAATGTCTCCTCCAACTTCCAGATAAATGTTGTCTACCTTCATCTATTTGAGAACCTCATCAATATCTGGCATTAAACATGGTCAAAATGTAATTATTGTCTCTTTTCACCAACAAATATCTGTTCTTTCCCTAGGGTTCCACGTCTCAGTAAACAGCAGCATTATCTCAAGCCAGAAAGCCAGTTCATATATTTTCTTTTGTTTTCCTCCTCTCACATCCACATGTGTGCTGCCATGAGGACTTACTGGTTTGGATTTGGAAATATATATGTAATCTATGTACACATTTTTATACTGGCTTATAATACTATAATTACTCACCTGCAATAGCCTCATAAATGGCCCCCTCCTTGCACTGATGAAGGGTTACATGATGACCTTATGGAAACACATATAGTAGAATATAAACGTCCCTCTTCAAATTCTTTGTGAGTGGCATCTCATCACACTACAACTGAATCCAAACTATACAGGAGTAGCTACTCAACTTCACTTCAGCCTCTTTCTAGCTTTTTCCTCTGCTTCAAACTATGATATAATGTATGATATTATTTACTTACTAAATAAAACAGTATGCACCCTATCTTCTAAATAAATTATTTCTTGAAAGAAAACTACAAATATGTTATTCTACTTTGATATTCATCTTCAAATACAAGACAATAATCGATCATGTGAATTAAAAAGTTCTTCATGTACAACTAAAAATATACATCATGCATAGTGAATATTATTGAGACTCCTATTTATCAAGTCAAAGTGTTGTTTTTAACTAGATTGCTTAGTCCTCACTGATTTATTTTAGGAAAAAAAAATCATGTCAGTGTTATTTTGGAAATTCATTTTTTGCCAAACACAGCATCTGTCTGTATTTGAAATCTTTAACATAGTTCTTGGGTTGAGTTGAAGATCTCTAGTTTTGGATAGGCCATGTTCTCCCCTTTATGTGAAGGGCTTCACAGGATATATATGCCAACCTTCTCTCCAATAAACTTCGCTACTGTGTACACGGAAGGAAAGTTAGTTCTGTGCCAGCTGGATGAAATGCCAGTACTTGCACACTCTCTAGGTCACTGCCTAAAAATTATAAATGCTGTGGCTATGCTCCTTTTACCAAATTTCTTACAAGGCTTCCATCAGCCTAAGCACAGACAATCTCATCCACTTCTTACTTATAAGGATATGATGTAGGAGGAGAAATATATCGCTAGAAGAAACTTTATTTGGACTGATATTTCTGAGTATTTTGAAGCAGAAATGTTAGATGAGACATGCCTCTGGCAATGTTTTATGTTGTTTTTCACCTGAATACAGACATTGCTTTGGCCTAAATAGAAAAAACCCAAGACTAATATTTATCAGTTTACAATATACTTAGGGATGATGAATGATTTTGAAAAATAATCTAAAAGAACAACCTTTTAAAAAATGTTAAATATAGAACTACAAAACACATTGTCGAAATTTCCTGTTGTTTCTTGACCATGCCACATAACTACTACCTCAGTTTTACAGATAACTTAGTTTAAACATAATGAAAGTATTTCTTTAATCTAGGTCTCTAATTTTTTCTTTTTGAAAAATAGTTATAGTTTCTCTAAATCCATTTAGTGTTAATTTCTTTAGGTATTCTCTTATTAGAACCAATAATTCATTATCATCATTATCATTACCACAAAATAGTCATTGAACAAGAAGAGTGTACTGGTTCTGATGTCCTTTTATTTATTTTAATCTTATTAATATAGTAATGTGTGAATCATAAGTTTCAAAAAATTACTCTCTATTGATATGATGTTTAGTCTTTACATGAGTCCTAGAAATTATGTTTTATAAAGTAACCAATAAAGTATTAAAAGAAAAATCACCTCTGTACCACAGCTCACAAATTCAAGCAACGTCCATGCTAGAGTTTGATGTTGAGTCACTTCAAGGGGTGTGGCATACAATTACTTATGATTTCAGTATAAGAAATTTTGACAATATCCTAGTTTATGTGAAGAGAGAAAAAAACTGAGGGAAATAGACAACTTAAAAATTTAAGGCCAGTCAGGTAGCGTGACGCCTCCAGCTTTGTCCTTTTGACTTAGGATTGTCTTGGCAATGTGGGCTCTTTTTTGGTTCCATATGAACTTTAAAGCAGTTTTTTCCAATTCTGTGAAGAAACTCATTGGTAGCTTGATGGGGATGGCATTGAATCTATAAATGACTTTGGGCAGTATGGCCATTTTCACGATATTGATTCTTCCTATCCATGAGCATGGTATGTTCTTCCATTTGTTTGTGTCCTCTTTTATTTCACTGAGCAGTGGTTTGTAGTTCTCCTTGAAGAGGTCCTTTACATCCCTTGTAAGTTGGATTCCTAGGTATTTTATTCTCTTTGAAGCAATTGTGAATGGAAGTTCATTCCTGATTTGCTTCTCTGCTTGTCTGTTACAGGTGTATAAGAATGCTTGTGATTTTTGCACATTAATTTTGTATCCTGAGACTTTGCTGAAGTTGCTTATCAGCTTAAGGAGATTTTGGGCTGAGACAATGGGGTTTTCTAAATATACAATCATGTCATCTGCAAACAGGGACAATTTGACTTCTTCTTTTCCTAACTGAATACCCTTGATTTCTTTCTCTTGCCTGATTGCCCTAGCCAGAACTTCCAACACTATGTTGAATAGGAGTGGTGAGAGAGGGCATTGCTGTCTTGTGCCAGTTTTCAAAGGGAATTTTTCCAGTTTTTGCCCATTCAGTATGATATTAGCTGTGGGTTTGTCATAAATAGCTCTTATTATTTTGAGGTACGTTCCATCAATACCGAATTTATTGAGCGTTTTTAGCATGAAGGGCTGTTGAATTTTGTCAAAAGCCTTTTCTGCATCTATTGAGATAATCATGTGGTTCTTGACTTTGGTTCTGTTTATATGCTGGATTACGTTTATTGATTTGCGAATGTTGAACCAGCCTTGCATCCCAGGGATGAAGCCCACTTGATCATGGTGGATAAGCTTTTGGATGTGCTGCTGAATCTGGTTTGCCAGTATTTATATCAAGGCTACAGTAACCAAAACAGCATGGTACTGGTACCAAAACAGAGCTATAGACCAATGGAACAGAACAGAGTCCTCAGAAATAATGCCACACATCTACAGCCATCTGATCTTTGACAAACCTGAGAGAAACAAGAAATGGGGAAAGGATTCCCTATTTAATAAATGGTGCTGGGAAAATTGGCTAGCCATAAGTAGAAAGCTGAAACTGGATCCTTTCCTTACTCCTTATACGAAGATTAATTCAAGATGGATTAGAGACTTAAATGTTAGACCTAATATCATAAAAACCCTAGAAGAAAATCTAGGTAGTACCATTCAGGACATAGGCATGGGCAAGGACTTCATGTCTAAAACACCAAAAGCAACGGCAGCAAAAGCCAAAATTGACAAATGGGATCTAATTAAACTAAAGAGCTTCTGCACAGCAAAAGAAACTACCATCAGAGTGAACAGGCAACCTACAGAATGGGAGAAAATTTTTGCAAACTACTCATCTGACAAAGGGCTAATATCCAGAATCTACAAAGAACTCAAACAAATATACAAGAAAAAAACAAACAACCCCATCAACAAGTGGGCAAAGGATATGAACAGACATTTCTCAAAAGAAGACATTCATACAGCCAACAGACACATGAAAAAGTGCTCATCATCACTCGCCATCAGAGAAATGCAAATCAAAACCACAATGAGATACCATCTCACACCAGTTAGAATGGCAATCATTAAAAAATCAGGAAACAACAGTTGTTGGAGAGGATGTGGAGAAATAGGAACACTTGTACACTGTTGGTGGGATTGTAAACTAGTTCAACCATTATGGAAAACAGTATGGCAATTCCTCAAGGATCTAGAACTAGATGTACCATATGACCCAGCCATCCCACTACTGAGTATATACCCAAAGGATTATAAATTATTCTACTACAAAGACACATGCACACGTATGTTTATTGCAGCACTATTCACAATAGCAAAGACTTGGAATCAACCCAAATGTCCATCTGTGACAAACTGGATTAAGAAAATGTGGCACATATACACCATGGAATACTATGCAGCCATAAAAAAGGATGAGTTTGCGTCCTTTGTAGGGACATGGATGCAGCTGGAAACCATCATTCTTAGCAAACTGTCACAAGAAGAGAAAACCAAACACCGCATGTTCTCACTCATAGGTGGGAACTGAACAATGAGATCACTTGGACTCGGGAAGGGGAACATCACACACTGGGGCCTACCATGGGGAGGGGGGAGGGGGGAGGGATTGCACTGGGGAGTTATACATGATATAAATGATGAATTGATGGGTGCTGACAAGTTGATGGGTGCAGCACACCAACATGGCACAAATATACATGTGTAACAAACCTGCAGTTATGCACATGTACCCTAGAACTTAAAGTATAATAATAAAAAATAAAAAAAATAAAAAAAAAACAAATTTAAGGCCAGATGCGGTGGCTTATGCCTGCAATCCCAGCACTTTGGGAGGCTGAAGTGGGTGGGTAACCTGAGGTCAGGAATTCAAGACCAACCTCGCCAACATGGTTAAACCCCCTCTCTACCAAAACTACAAAAATTAGCCAGGTATGGTGGTGGGCACCTGTAATCACAGCTACTCAGGAGGCTAAGGCAGGAGAATCGCTTGAACCTGGGAGGCAGATGTTGCAGTGAGCCGAGATCGTGCCATTGCATTCCAGCCTGGACAACAAAAGCGAAACTTCGTCTCAAAAAAAAAAAAAAAAAAAAAAAAAAATTAATACTCAGCAATAGGGTCCTAAAACCCAAATGCATTTTTTCTAATAACCACTTTTTACTTTTTCTAATATACTTTGTTTTAAAAGCTATCTCAGAACATACAGTTAACTACTCATATAACATCACTCAATTGATCTGTGATGAAATTCTGTAAGATCAAGTAACTCTGAAAACAAAAATAGTTTTGTGATACCCTGTTCTCTATCCAGCTATGAAGATTAGAGAATGTGGCTTTCTGCACACCAGGCATTGCATGGAATCTCTTCTACATATAATAACTATTTGATATGGGAAGAATATCCTTTTCTGATTTTTAGGGCAAACAATTTGCTATATATAGATTTCAGTTAAATGCTGTGGAATACGTTAAACAAATTAAGAGTGTAGCAGCTCCAGGAAAAAATGTGAACTCTCAGGAATGGAGATTTCTGATTTGGGAGTCTCAGAGGGCAAGTTAAGGGGTGATGTTTGAGCTGCTCTCCAGCCTGAGCAGTCACGTTAGCCACTCATTATAAAGACAGACCTGAGCATTGGCAGAAACAAAAGGGAGAAAAGTTTTCCGTCTTCCTCGTCTGTTCATTTTCTCTACCTGAGAAGAGGTTCTACCTCTTCACCTACTTTCTACATATCAAATGTTGCTAATTTAGATTCATTATTAGTGCTTTTTAGTTTCCCCCCTGTGAATTCCCTTAGCCATTACTCTGTACACTTTAAGCTTTTTATCAAATTTTGTGTGGAGGTCAGTAGCTTCACACTGCCTCCCAGCAAAACATTTCAAATGTCAAATAATAGAAGCAGAATTAAGTTGAAGGTAGCTAGGTTCTTTACAGGATCTTTGAGCTCAGAACTCAAGGTTGGTATATGGACTGAAAAGCTAAAAACAGGGACAGAATAAAAGCCATAACAATTTTTTTTCTACCCTGTGATTTGCCAGCCTTTCTGAGTTCACTATCTATTCCCTGTTGCAAGACGTGTCCTAATTTTTTATTACGGAAGTGTCTATGACAAGTCTAGACATGCAGAGTTATTTTCCATTATTTTTGAGCACTGGATTTTCCTTCAAGGAGCTTACAAACCAGTTCAGTGGTGGAGGTGCTTCAGGAGCTTGTATAGAAATACAAATCCAACTCAGGAGTAAAAAATGATTTCTTGGAAGAGATAGCATAATTAGAAATTTTGAAAGAAGATAAGGCCAAAAATTAAAGAGAAGTTTATTCTAGGCACAGGACTCACAAGGCAGGAGGATATATGATGAATGAAATATTTTAGGGAGAAACGTATGGTGGTAAATGGAATTTTTTAGAGAGAAATGTATGGAGAAATTTATTAAAGGGCACTATGTATTATGCTAATGGGTTTGAATATTGTTTTGAATATAGTGAGCAAGCGTGGGAGAATGTTAGGCAAAGGTGAATATATCACATGTGGAATTCCCAAATTTTTTCTGGGATTAAAGTGGAAGGTGTATTGCAAGTGAGAAAAAGGTAAGAATATCAAGAGGGAAGCCAGTTAGTAATACTCATGGACATTGAAGCGTAGATTTGATTGATACTAAGGGCTGTTCCTTTTCAATATCATAAAAGGTTCTTCATGAAATGGTTTTCCCATTTCCCAACATATCCCCCAGAATGTCTCTTCATTGTATCTGATCTAAGTCCAAATGACGCAAACTGCCTCCCAGGAAAATTAGAATTTTTTTTTATATTTGAATTACCCTGTAAAGTACCTGTAGAAACATTTTCCCTGTTAAATTAATTCAGCCTAGATGTACTGACCACCTGTGTAGGCAAGATTGTGTTAAGATTTGTAGTAAAAAAAAAAAAAAAAAAAAATCATAAGCTGTGATAGGACACAATGCCTGCTTGCACTTATAAGTCTTAGAATATAAGAAAGGGATGTGAGGCACATGGAAAGCAAGTTTCATATGTATAGAACAGATTTAAGAAGAAAATTCAGAAGAGAAGTGATCTCTCACAAGGAATCCATCCTAGATGCTCTGTTTTAACATTACTTAAAACGTAAACCAGATATCAAGAAGTGAAGAAAATCAGGTGTTCTATAAACAGACAGAAACAAAAATATGCAGGAGAAAACAAAGTACTGGCAGAAAAATTAACTGATTAGGTATAGAGTTGTGATGCCTTACAACTAATTTCCTTCTGAAAAACTACACAAAGATCTATGTGTCCTACAAAAGCCTATATATTCTACCATATATCCAATGATATACCAGTGAGGTCAAATTCAAATTTGCAGAAGTATGTGGGAGTGACCATTTAAAACTCAGGCTAACTACATCATTTTGTTCCATAGATTTCGGATGGAATCATTTTTTCTTTTAAATTAGCATTTTCCCTCTAACCAAGACAGTACCTACACAGTAGTAAAAAACACTTAATGAAGGAGAAGAAAGTACTAGCTCACGCTACCCACATGTCTGTCTAGGCTTCCACAGCAGGGAGTTATTCGACTGTCCTAAATTAACAGCCTCACTATGTCAACAGCCTTAGTCTGTCAATTTATGCATTTATGCACTTTCACAAACATCCCTGTTTTGGGTTAGGAAATGAGCACTTCAAGGTCATCTAGAGGTGACCGGCTGTACAGATCACCTATAACTCCAGTTATACAGGTTAATGCATAAGACTAGAGGACAGAAAAAATATGGTGATTATTTTGACTTCCTTGCCAAAGGACATTTAAGCCCAAGGGAGGAGGAAATTGGGCTTGCACTGTGTTGTTTATATATCATTTAAATTCTTCTCAGGAAAAAAAAAAAAAAGCATTGATAAACCAATTTCTTTGCAGCTCATTCATGTTTAAATACTCTGCCAACCATTTATCTCATATTTCATTTAAGGTGAAGTTGAATATCTAAAAGAAAATAACTTCAGCATGGGCCTGATGCTAATTAATGTCATTATGTTTCCTTTTTTTTTTCTTTTAGCTAAAGTGATCAGAGGTACTAGGTGCATACCAAGTCAGTCATACACAGTAACATCGTTTGTTTTTGAACAACAATTTACTCTAGCTTTAAAAAAGAACATATTGTTAATGGGCTTTGCCAATACTGCTTCAGATGTCATTAGGTTTACATGGGTAATGGCAACATGGATAATGTCAGAGTATATTTGGATTAAAACAGCAAATCGAGTGTGTATCATTATTTCTCTACATCTATGTTTCTAACTTAATTTTTTTCCTTTACTATAGCAACAAATTGACAATGCATTAATTTAAACGTTCAATTTAAAACCAGCCTTGGAGTTAAGGCACTTAAATTGGTAAAAGCAAAGATAACAGCAGGCTAAAAGCTTTGTGTAAATTGAAAAGCTATCAACCCAATTTAAATAATTTTGGTTCCACCATGATTTGTCTTCCTATTCTAAAAAAAGACTTACCTAATTTATTGCAGATTTGGAAAGTTTGATGGTTCTCTTATGATGTTATGAGAAGGCTTGGGGAAGTTCTCAAAATTTGTTAGCCGTAAGTTTAATATCCTCCAAAAGAGAAAAAGATATATTCTTTCTGAATCAGAGACTCAAGTTATGCTTTAACAGTTTTAGATCATTACTTTTATAGGACACTTCAAATATGACAATTCATGTTGTGTTGAGGTTTATAAAAATTATATAATGTACAAATATATATGATAAGTAAATTTATTATAAGAACAAAGCCTTTTATATAAATAATATATTCTTAGTAGTACACAAAGTGTGGAAACTCCTTAGTTTTAGGTGCATTTTTTAAATCAAAACTGAATGAGAGGAAAATCAGTTGGTAAAAATCGCTTAACCTGAAATGACTTCTCTCACACTTCAACTCAAACTCCTATTAAATAAATGCTCTAAAGCCTGATGCCTACTCTACACACCATTAAAGTAGTTAATTATAGTCTCCCAGCTCCATAGTCCTGAGAACACAGACAGTTCTCTTAAATTATATTAAAATAAATAAATACTAACCAGAGAGCCAAGCTAATTTAGAGCTACATTATAGTAGTTTAACTTGGACCTTAAAGATTGCTTAGTTAAAATCTCTCCCAACATAGAAGAAGCTAGGCTTTCTGGCTTTGGGATCAGTGTTCTTTTCACTCCTTATAGTACTAGCATTTTTTTCCTCTTTCTTTTATGTCGCTGTCTTACTGTTTTGACTATATAACCACTCTATTTCCCATATGTATCCACCACCTCAAACACTTGATTTTGTTACCCCTCCCTATGAAAATGTACTCTTAGGAAAAGAATACATACATACCCTTTATTTCTATAAAAATACCACATCCTAGTTTTTCTTCTGAAATAACTGCCTAAGAGAAAAATTAAAGGAGAGTTCTGATTACCAGTAAGACAGAGTAAGTAGCTGAATGTGTTGGAAAAAAAAGAATAGGTGGATTGAGAATGAAGACCAGAAATCAATGTGTCACCAAATGGACAATGTGTTTCCTCTCCCCTCTCCCCTCTATTATACTCTGCGTAGAAGTAATACCTGAATATGGACAGTAGGGCACAGAGGGGGCCCTAAAAGAAGCCCTCTAGTTTTGGCTTGAAGAGCAGAAAAGGAAACTTCCATTCTCAAAACTTTTAAAAAAGACAAATAAGTTGAACCACTCTCTGGTTTTAAGACTTACTATTAAACTTCAGTAATTGAGATAGCGTGGTTTGGCAAAATGCTATACTCATAGATCAATGGAACATAATTGAGTTCAGAAATAGACTGATAGAAATATGGTCAATTTATTTTTAACAAAGTTGCAGAAGCATCAATGTAAACAGAATAATTTTTTTTAGGCATTTGGCCTAAAAAATTGGACATCCTTGGCCGGGCACAGTGGCTCACTCCTGTACTTTGGGAGGCCAAGGCGGGCAGATCACAAGGTCAGGAGATTGAGACCATCCTGGCTAACACGGTGAAACCCCATCTCTAATAAAAAATATAAAACATTAGCCAGTCGTGGTGGCGGGCACATGTAGTCCCAGCTACTGGGGATGCCAAGGCAGGAAAATGGCGTGAACCCTGGAGGCGGAGCTTGCAGTGAACCTAGATTGCACCACTGCACTCCAGCCTGGGCGACAGAGCGAGACTTTGTCTCAAAAAAAAAAAAAAAAAAGTATTGGACATCTTTGTGCAAATAAAAGAACCATGACTTAGAAATTATTAACCAATAACAATTGGACATCCTTGTGCAAAATAAAATAACCATGACTTAGAAATTATTAACCAATTTGTTTTTATATAAATATTAAATACTGTGGCTTATATATCTAAATACAAACCATAAAACTATAAAACTTTTAGAAGAGAATCTTTGTGACCTAGTGTTAGGCAAATAATTTTTAAACACTATTCCTAAAGTACAATCTATGAAAGAATAAATTGAAAAAATTGGACATCAGTAAAATTAAGAACATTTGTTCTGTTAAAGACAGGATTAAACTTATGAAAAGATAACCCATGGCTTGTGATAAAACATGGACAAATCACATCTGCAACAAAATTATTTGTATCCCAAGAGTGTAAACAATTCTGAAAACTCAACTGTTAGAAAACAGTTTCAAATTAGACACAAGGCTTGGACACGCCACCAAAACAGATACAAGGTTAGCAAATAGGAACATGAAAAGACATTAGCCATTAAAAATACAAATTGAAACCATGATGAGATATCACTGCATACTTATTTGATGGGCTAAAATATAAAATGCTAGCAATATGAAGTTCCAAGTATATGAAGACATTGGAACTCTTTCAAATTCCTTCTGCAAAAACAAAATAGTATTCACTCTGGAAAACAGTTTTACCATTTCTAATTGAGTTAACTATACATTATGTGTCCTAGCAATCCCACTCCTAAGTATTTACTCTAGAGAAACACAAATTTATATTCACACAAAAACCTACAGCAATGTTTGTTATAGCTCTATTCATAATCCCTACAACTGGAACAGCTGAAATATCTTCAACGGGTAAGGGAACTCAACAAATTATGGTACCTACAGCAATGGAGTGCTACTCAGTAATTGAAAGGAACACACTATTGATGCATACAGTAACTTAACATGAACTGTAAAGGCTGTCTGCTGAATGAAAGAAGCCAGTCTTAAAGGGTTTCATGTCATATGATTTCATTGATAAAGCAATCTTGAAAGAACAAAATGATTGGTGATAGAGCACAGATCAGCAGATGTCAGGGTAAGGGTTAGGAAAATGTGTACCAAAAATGAGATAGTATGAGGGAGCTTTGGGATGATGGAGCTTCTCCATTCTAATTGTAGTGATTGTAGTGGTCGTTACATGAATCTCTATATGTGTTAAAATACATCCAGCTGAATCATTAAACAGTATCAATTTTAGTGTATGATAACTTAAAATATTGGGAAAATTTGAATGAGAGGATCACGTTCCAAAACAGTAAAAGGTGACTTAGATATGTTAAATTAATGCAATTTTCAAGGCCAAAAATGTAACATACCAACTCATTAATAAAATTTAAGTTAATGTGAGTTGTTCAAAAAAGATTGGCATCAAATAAAAAAGGTCCCAAGGTTTTGAATTGAATGCATATGGTAATGATAATTATAGATTGTTAAGCTTGATATTGATGCTCAGTGTAATTTGAGGAGCAAAATTAAAGAGCAACCAGATTGCAAATTATTACAAAATGCATTATCAGTGGATGCTTTTGTTTAAATATATGTCATATCAGAATATTTTTAATTCATTTTTTTTATCAGATTTCTAGGCTAATAGATCTGAGAAATGTAGTAGACAAAGTATGTATATTTAATGTTCATTAATAGAAGTGACCCTGTGAGAAGTTTACAGTATTCTATTAAGTACAGAAATTCCTAGATTATTAGATCCTGTCTCAACACCACATTTTTGACAGAGTAAGTAATGCCAAGTATTCATTTAGAGTAATGACTTCAGAAAGTTATCAAGTAATTTTAAAAACTGATAGCAATCAACAATTCAAGTATTGTTGTCAGAAGTAAATCTGCTACCAGATGTAAAGTGTAAGTATTTTATAGCTACTGTGGTCTGAATGCTGTGTTCATACACTGAAATCCTAATCCCTAGTGTGATCTCATTAGGAGTTGGGGCCATTTGGAAGGTGATTAAGCCATGAGGAAGAAGCCTTCATGAATAGTATTAGTTCCCTTATAAAATAGGCCCCAGAGAGCTTGTTTACTCCATCCACCATGTGAATACACAGCAGGAAGGTATCATTTATGAACCAGAAAATGATTCTCACCAGGCGCCAAATCTTCTGATGCCTTCATCTTGGACTTTTCAGACTCCAGAACTGTGAGAAATACATTTCTATTGTTTATAAGCTACCCAGTTTATGATATTTTGTTGTGGCAACATTTTGAGAAATGTTTAAAGAGTTGCTTTAGGTTATACTTAATTTACTGAGCTAGACTAAAGCCTAATTTCAGTGTACTTTCTGTTAAGTCATGCTTACATATAGTGATTAAAAAACAGGTATATTTAAACTAGAAGGTGGAAATATGATTTATAGGGAGAATCTGGGGCATGAAAGCTCTTTTAAGATATTTGCAGAGACTGAACATCTAAAAAAAGATATAGTCAGCTGAGTAGTGATTCCTTCAAAGAATAATTATTAAGTACCTTCAGGTACTAGACTTGTGGGAGACACTAGAAACGAAATAATAAATAAGATAGCTGCCAATTTCCTAGGTGCAGAAATAGGCAAAAGAAAAGTAATTTTTCTGGAAGAGTTTTATTATTGATATCAAGGTTTACCTCTAAAAAACTGATTATACAATAATAAATGTATTTACCTTTTAAAGTTACTAGATTACCTATATGATCTACTAGAAATTTAAGTTCAAAGGAAATAACATATAGTCTAGCTCACTCCTTTTGAAGATGAGAACAAAAAAATCATGTTGTATAATTTTAAATCTTATGCTCTCTGTGAAAGAGAATGATCACTCAAGTTGCAGTTCAGCTAGAATAAAAATTGAAGCCTTCTCCTTCATATGTATTAATAATTTCAGCATATACCTCTAAGGGACTTATTGTTTGTTAATCTTAGTTAAGTACTATGGAGATGATCCGAAAGACTTAAATAAAATGAAGCATTTAATATAAGTTACCTAGCATAGCCTTTAATGGAACAAAAAGTTATCAATAGTCATGTACCCCTTTGGTCAAAGATAGACCACATATACAATGGTAGTCCCCTAAAATTATAATATTGCATTTTTACTAGACCTTTGCTGCATAGATATGTTTAGATACTCACTTACCATTGTGTTATAATTGCCTTCAATATTCCAAACAGGAATATACTGTACAGGTTTGTGGCCTAGGAGCAATAGACTACACCATATGGCCTAAGTGTGTAGTAGGCTATGCCATCTAGGCTTGTGTAAGCATGCTCTGTGATGTCTGCAAAATGACAACACTACCTAACGACACATTTCGCAGAATTTATCCCCATTGCCAAGAATCACATGACTGCATACTGAACTGGCTATTACCATTCTTATTATTTATTTTTAGAAAGTGAGAGGCAAACTTAATAAAACCACTACAAATAAATATTCAGAAATCCTGTATTATCTTTGAATTTTTGTAATATACTGAGGTAATAAAAAAATGTGAGATTATGAGTCCAAATGATCAATATATTGACAGCTCAGAATTAAAATAATTAAAGTAATACTGGTCTTCAAAAAAACTCCTTCGAAAGTATGAAGGCCCTTGAACGAGGAAAAAAAAAAAAAGCATTTGCATAATTTGAGGAAGTATGTTGATTTATTACATTTCTGGAGCATTCCTGGAACCTTCCCAAGAGTCTAGATAATGACACCAATTGCTTCTCCTCTCCATCAAGGCACACTCCATAAACTTCATGGATAATATGTCTGCCCAAGGTCTAAATATCTGGAGTTAAGCTTAAATTTTGCTATTATTCATATAGCTCTAAGGCTGCTTGAAGTTAACTGTGATAAACTGTCCATTTTAGTGAATAATCTGAACAGTAGTCTCAGCAGCATTGGGTGCAAATTTATTCAAATTGACACTAAGGAAGTCATAGATCTCTGATTTGAAACACACTATAGTATTTTTTGTGTGCCAAGAAAGTTAAAGAAGATAAAGATTTGTCTAGCAAGCAGCATGGATGCAAAAATCAACAGCAAAGCAGCAATTTATGAGCTGCCCTTGCATGATGTAGGATGGGTATATCTAAATTTTCAGAAGACTGGTTTCTTGTAATAGATTTTAAGTAATCTGAGAATTGATGGCCCATAAAAGGAAATGAAATGAGGAGAGAAAAACTTTCAGGAGACAGAGAAAGCAGTATAATACCAAATGAAATAAGGAAAACTGACAGAAATTACTTGAGAAGAGCAACATTGTCAACACTGACACATGAATTACCTCAATAATCACTGCAGCCCTTGAAATCGGTTTTACTATTATCTCCATTTTATAGAGGAAGGTACTTAGGAAGTAAAGTAATTTGCCCAAGTTACAGATTTAGCAAATTATAGAGTTAGAGTTTGAGCCAGTCATCTTTCTGGAATAAGAATCATTTGATGAAAACATCGTGTCACCCCCTTTATTAAAGGTTAATTGGACAGCCAGCTCCAGAAAGTGCCCCTGATAAATGGAGATTCTTGTTTTGGAATATAGAGAAAGAGATATTGCTATGTACTGTCTTTTTAGTTAACAAAGATAAAATTAAATGCTGTTGTTTATTAACTGAGGAACATCTACGTTTTAGCAGCCTCCTGCTCTCATCATTTATGTTAAGCCCTAAGGTAGCAGGGAGAACTATTGGCTCAATGAGAAAACAAGAAAAACACTTCCAACATGGGGTTAGTTCAGACGACTGCTTTGATTGCAGTCAGACACTGGGATCCAAAAGCAAAATGCAATAATTCAGATGTTTCAGGGAAACATAAAATAAAAATGATAATGCTACTTTGTATCTTGGAGTAATGGATTGTGTTGACAGTGTTTATTTGATATCAAGCACCAAAGCAAAAATAAAAACAAAAGAACAACAAAAGAGGCATGGAAGAGGAAGGCACTTATGAAGTATTTGTTTAAAGCATCACAAATTAGGATCCCCTAACAAAACAAATACAGGTCAAAAACATATAGGTTATCTTTTTACCAACTGTATAAAAGGAAGGCTCTTACCCAATAATAAAACACCTCTATTATTTGGTTATGATTTTCCACTGAATTCAGTTTTCATTAGCCCTTCATTCTAATTCATATTGGGCTAAGCACACTTATTTGCCCTTTACCTTAATTTTGTTTTTTTCCTTTTTGTCTTTTCCCTCTCTTCCCTGTCACCTACCCACACACCTGAATATATGCTTACACTGTATAATCTGCTTCTTCCAGGGCTTGTATTGGGGATGTTCCTTTCATCCAGTTTGGATGTTCACTTCTCTCCCTTTCTAACTATTTCTAATGCTCTCACACTTCCCAATATACCTATACACTTATGTCTTCAAAAAAGACTTTCTGAATTGATCTGAAAGAATTAAGTTAATAATTTTATACCTATTCTGCTAAAGGGTTATAACTGAAGAGATAAACTAGTCCAATTAGATATAGTACATTTTTTCTGCTTTCATTAGACTTTCAACTTGAGAAAATTTCCATATCAGGGTACCAGTTCACACATTTAAACACACACACATAAACACACATTCACAGGTTTGTAACACACACACACGCAAATATCAAACAGACACAGACACAAGCACATTCAAACTAGAGACAAGTAGTCTATGTTAGTACATAGTTTGTTGTTGTTTTTAAAGCAAGACCCAATTAACTGTTAAGTGTGAAAAATGTTTCATTAATATTTTAACCCAACCAACAGTTATTGAGATTCTGGGAAACCAGTAGTGAAACAAACATGGAAGTTTATCCTTCAAGGAACTGGTGACAGAAGACTAGTTTAAAACAACAAGCACAATTAATTTTTGGTGGAAGTTAAAATAGTGATTACCTCTGGGAGTTAAGGAGTGACTGTGCAAACTGGATGTATTATGTATCTTGACATTGACGGTGATTGTGTGTGTGTAAATGTAATAGTTTTATGTACTTATGATAAGTGAATATTATGTAGATTATTCTTAAAACATGTTTTAAAGATTCATAGAGTATGCATACTATCAGGTATTAATCCCTAAAAATATCCAAGTAGTTTACACATTTGGCCTAACTCTCTTGATTTTCGTGAAACATATATCTTGCCCCCCCTTTTTTTTTTCTTTTTTTGGAGATGGAGTCTCACTGTGTCACCCATGTTGGAGTTCAGTCACACGATCTCAGCTCACTGCAACCTCCATCTCCTTGGCTCAAGCGATTCTTCTGCCTCAGCCTCCCGAGTGGGTGGGACTACAGGCATGCACCACCATGCCTGGCTAATTTTTGCATTTTTAGTGGAGATGGGGTTTCACAGTATCAGCCAGGCTGGTCTCAAACTCCTGACCTCGTGATCCTCCCGCCTCAGCCTCCCAAAGTGTTGAGACTAGTTCCAGCACTTTGGGAGGCTGAGGAGGGCAGATCACCTGAGTTACTGGATTGATAGTATCTATTATTTTGGTTAAAATTTATGTATAGATATCAAAATATTTATTGCTTGTTTCTACTTATTTGTAGTCCTTATTTCATAATCATATTAATCTGAATTTTCTGTTATTTAATTAATTATTTAATGAGCATCTAACTGCTTAATACATTATCTAATAGAGTTATTTTTCAAAGTTTCCCTCTTATGTCCAAATCAGACATCAGTAATTTCTCACTCGTTTTATGGAAATGCTCCAAAACATCTTTCCAAATTGCACTTAAAATGGCTTATCAACAAGCTTAAAAAATAATGCACTTCTATTAAGAACAAATAAATATTTAGTACTTTTTATAACTGGATATGCTACATGATCAAGTATATTTATCAAAGGTGGAAATTTCCATTTTCATATCATCAATTAATATTAACTCTACTGCTTACAATTTTACACATCTGAAGACAGAATTTCCATTGACTGTCTTCCAGGGCCATGCGTTTCAAATACTTTATTCTTTTATCCCCCACAAATTCCAAAGAGTCTGTTTGAATCATACATCTGGCTTTGCATTTCTCCATCTTGATGCTGATTGAATCAGCCAAGTGGGAAGTACATGTAATCCTAGAAGCCATTCTAATACCGAGATGAGTAGGAATAACTGCATTATACAGGAAACTGACATCGAAGCAAGAGAATATATTCTATACAATTTAAACTAAATATTTCAGCAAGTGAACTTCCCCATAGCTAGATCATAAAAATGCCTGCAGCCACTTGATGTTACCCAACATATTTGATAAAATGAAAGTCAGAATGGAAAGAAGCAGCAGTCTTAACTGAGTGTGATTAAAATATCTCACTGTTAAAAATTTTACAAAAACATATGGTTTGGGGAACAAATTTCTAGGTCCTTTCATAAGACATCAAAAGAAGCCCCTTTTTTCAGTATTTCTGAAGCTTAAGTTTCACTCGTTTCTTGGTTAATTTGCCTGTGAATGTAAAACAGACACAATGAAACCATTTACCTCTTTTCTGCTAATCTCTAGATTTATGTTAATTTACATTTTGACTGTTCCTTTACACTTGCATAACAAACCCAACCATGTGTCAGTCATGCACATTTTATAAGTGAAACGTATTTTAAATTGATACCTATCTTCTGTTTTCTTCCATTTATCACTATGCTGATCTGAGACATCTGATTATTACCGATTTTATTATGATTTCTTTTCTTTTTTTTTTTTTGAGATGGAGTCTCACTCTATCACCCAGGCTGGAATGCAGTGTTGTGATCTCACCTCACTGCAACCTCTGCCTCCCAGGTTCAAGCAATTCTCCTGCCTCAGCCTCCCCAGTAGCTGGGACTACAGGTGTGCGCCACCACGCCTGCCTAATTTTTGTATTTTTAATAGAGACGGGGTTTCACCATGTTGGTCAGGATAGTCTCAAGCTCTTGACCTCGTGATCCACCTGCCTTGGCCTCCCAAAGTGCTGGGATTACAGGCGTGACCCACCGCACCCAGCTGCAACTCCTATTCCTTCTCTGCCCAATTTTGTTTCATCACATTGAGCTTCCAAAAGAGCAATGTAGACATTTCTTCCTTGCTCATTGTGCTTTAATGCTCTTCATTGTCTGCTAAATTAGGTAAACTTCTGAGCCAGAATTCAAGACCCTCTTTAATTAGATTTTATTCTATCTTTGCAAAATAAGTAATCAAAAATAATAGGTATTTCTAAAACTATATGCAGTTTATACTTTCCTGGAGACCAGAGATTGTTATTTACTTAGTGGATCTTTAATGATTAGCATAGTGCTTTACATATTCTGTTTTATTGTTGTAGGTGTTGAATTGAAGTAACAGTATAGGGGAGAAAAAATAATTCTTTACCCCTCGTGAGTTCTAAATTGGAGCAAAAAAAAGAACAGTAAATTTTTAGAGAAGTGACATGACAAAGAAAAAGGACTGTGAATCTCTCTGGGGGCAACAGATTGTGACAGCTAAATGGCAGATAAAGGCTTGTTAGTGAACCTTGTTAATGCAGATTCCTCTGGTGTCATCTTCAGGCCCATGGGGGTCTAAAGTTACCTTGAGTGGTTAACCCTTTTCTTCCTTGTAGGAGGCAGGCTAGTAATACCTTTTGTCTGTGTGAGTTTATGTCTTGATATTAGGCAAATGAAGGTCAGAGAGCTTTCTTGCATCTGCTTTTTCTTAATTCCTTTCAGCTCAAAACCATCTTCATGCAAAAGAGGCATATTTCAGGGTGGCGTGTTGTGGTCTCCTACACTAGCAATGTATTGAATTGATATATTGACAATACATTTTCAAAAGCTATATCTCCCTGAAAATTGTATTTTATATCACCCAAGTGTCTAGACATTTGCAGGTTCAAAAGTGATGAACCTGTATCAGTGATCATTTAAGAACATCAAAAAGTGTTCAGACCTTATACATAATTGTATCTTACTCAGGGAATACCTCAGAAAATAATTAAGGTTCAATACAAAGATTACTTTTGGAAATGTTATAAATGATTTGGCTTCCATCGTTATACCTTGATGATTCTCTTTATTTATATTCTATTTGCCCTGATTCACCTCTCCGTAGTTACAGTCCCTCCATTTAAAGGAATCATTCAATATTTTCTAGAATAATGCCAAAACAGCATATATCGCTATCATCAGTTTCTTCCATGGCTAATACATGTCATTCATTATTGTCATAGTAGTCTTTCATAAATATTCCTTTATTGTCCATGCTCAAAAGTGTTTAAAACCTTCTATTGTAAATAGGTTCAAAGACGTATCTGTAATACAGATTTCTATGCTTATTTCTTGAGATTCTGATTCAGTAGGCCTCAAATAGAACCAAAATGATAAATATATTAATGTGTTTCCCAGGTGTTTTCTATTATTAGGTGTTTGAGTACCACTGCATCCTATGTCAGTTTCAGATAATGTATAACATGTTATAACACATATTGAGTAGCCCTTATCTAAAATACTTGGCACCAGAAATGTTTTGAATTTTGAGTTTTTTTTGGATTTTTGAAATATTTGCATATACATGAACTATGTTGGGCATCAGACCCCACTCTAAACAAACAAACAAAAAATTATGCTTTATATTTCTCTTATACATATAGCCTAAAGGTAATTGTATATAATATTATTAATAATTGTGTGTATTAGGCCAGATGTGGTGGCTCATGCCTGTAATCACAGCACTTTGGGAGGCCGAGGCAGGTGGATCACTTGAGGTCAGGAGTTCAAGACCAGCCTGGACAACATGGTGAAACCCCGTCTATACTAAAAAAACAAAAATTAGCCAGACATGGTGGCAAGTACCTGTAATCCCAGTTACTTGGGAGGCTAAGGCAGGAGAATTGCTTGAGCCCAGGAGGTGGAGGTTGCAGTGAGTCAAGATTGAGCCACTGCATTCCAGCCCGGGAGACAGAGCAAGATTCTGTCTAAAAATAAAATAAAATAAAATGAAGTGAAATGAAATGAAATGAAATAAATAATTCTGTGCATTAAACAAAGTTTGTATACATTGAGCCATCAGAAGGCAAAGGTGTCAGTCATCTCAGTCACTCATTAGGGCAAACTATGGTTTTTTTGACATCACCATCATCCCTGATTCTGAATGTATATGCTATTGATAAGCAATTACTTTCTTACACTTAGTCATACATGAGTACTTAATTTAAAAAAATATGACTTGCCATTCATACAGTAAAAAAAAAAAATGTGTTCAAGATTACTGTGGTATCATGTCAGCACTTTTACACTTTTGGAGATATATATTTAAATAAATATATATTATATACATATGTATATGCATACATAATATTTAAAAATATATATTAAATTTGGGAGACCAAGGTGGGTGGATTGCTTGAGCTCAGGAGTTCAAGACCAGCCTGGGCAACATGGTGAAACCCCATCTCTACAAAAACAAATACATAAATCAGTTGGGTATGGCGGCATGTGTCTTTAGTTCCAGCTACTTGGGAGGATGGCTTGAGCCTGGGAGGAAGAGGGTGCAGTGAGCCGAGATCATGCCACTGCACTCCAGCCTGGGTGACAGAGTCAGACCCTGTCTCAAAAATAAATAAATTAACAAACAAATAATAAATAAATAAAATGAAATATGATATATTCCTATACTACATCTACCTATCCATCCATCAATAATCTATTATTCTATATATGCATATCTATCTATCTTCAAATATATACCAGAAATTGCACCACCTTCAGTGGTGCCTAACTGTGGATTTTATTAAGGACCATTGTGCTGGCATGCAGTGAGCCTTTTTTTTTTTTTTTCTTGAGGTGGAGTCTGCTCTGTCACACAGACTGGAGGGCAGTGGTTCGATCTCGGTTCACTGCAACCTCTGCCTCCCGGGTTCGAGAGATTCTTCTGCCTCAACCTCCTGAGTAGCTTGGATTACAGGTGCCTGCCACCATGCCAAATGAATTTTTGTATTTTTAGTAGTGATGGAGTTTCATCGTGTTGGTCAGGCTGGTGTCGATCTCCTGACCTCATGATCTGCACTCCTCGGCCTCCCAAAATGCTGGGGTTACAGGTGAGCCACTGCTCGCAGCTGCAGTGAGCCTTTTCGATCTGGAGATTTGTATCTTTCAAGAATTGGAAATTGTCTTACATTACCTTATTATTTATATAATAATCTGTGAGCATGTATTTTGCATATTTTCTATGTTTCTTTCTAAAATTCTTACCTCTCTGCTATAATCAGATTGTATAAACTCTATTTTCCAAGGGAATTATTCATCTTAAGTAGGTTTAAAAATCATTTGAATTTCGTTTTTGAATTAGTCTCATTCTTTTTTTCCTCCAAGTAACATATTTTTGAGGTTATTTTACATGTCTTTCTAAACTGAGTTTTATAAAATTATTTCAGAGAAAAGAAATACACTAATTTGACAAAGCAATTTAGTAACCAGCAGGAAGCATTTCTGTACTTACTTAATATACACAGATTTTAATTGTATAGTTTTTAAGTAGAATCATTTGATTGAAAACACCTCTGAGTAATAGCAATTTTTAAAAATTTCTGCCCTTTCAAACATACTTCAAATGATACATATCTAGTAGTTAATAGTGTCTTCTAAAGCACTATTCAAAATCACGTTTTGTGTGAGATGTTTATTTTATTTTCATTTTAAATATGAATTTTCCTTTAAAAATATATGGCTCCTTGAGTTGTATCTTTCATGTTTTTTTTCTAGATTGCCATCGTTGAATTATAATGCCATAGAACCATCTAAATGCCCGTTACTTTTCCATTTATTCAAAATCTATTTATTGCTTAGTCATTATTTGCTAGACACTGAACTAAGTGCTCAGGAAACAGAAATGAAACATATAAATCTTACTCTTTAGAAGTTCTCTACCTAACAATAAAATGAGGTGTTACTGTCAATTTTAATATGGTGTGATAAATGGTGTAAAATACATACAGCCCAAATGACTGAAATGTGGGAATAGTCATGTAATTTTGTATTGTAAATCCATACTAACTGAGGCCTGAAAGTTAGTTTGGAAAAAAATATTTGGGGGCGTAATAATGCATACGCTGCTACATTCTTCAGTACTCACCAGTCAGATCTCTGCTTTCATGACTTTGTAGTAAAATTCCTCGTATCTCCATTGGTCTCATCTTTCAGAATTTTTAAAATTATTTTTGTCCTGAAACTTCAAAAATGATATTCCATATTTTTGATAAGAAAATCAGTAAACCCTTGCAATCTAAGGAGCCACAATTTGGAAAGTGTATTATTTCTTTGACAATCACCTCATATGCATTTTCTCTGTCCTCTGTTTCTAAAAGCTCTATTAATGATATATATAAACCGGGATTGATTGACCAACCCTGAAAAATGAGGAAAGGGACTAAGGATTTTTTAAATCTTTATGCTCTAAAAATACTTTTTCTAGTAAGAAGCTAAAATTGGAGAGTGCAATAAAATTTTCACAATTATGAAAATCACTAAATAAAAGGGAGAGTAAATAAAGAGTATAAAGGCTATTATGCACACAATACCTTACATGTGGTAGGTCATTTACTTCCAACAACAACCTCATAAATTTTACATCACTAAAATTTGCTGGATGGACAGTTGTTCCTCAGTTTTAATTCTATGTGTCCAATCTTAAATTGAAAGAAAAATATGGTGCTGAAAACCAATTTCTTGTCACTATATCTAGGATTATGTTTGAAATTGAATTTAAATTACTGTATTTGTATTCATTTAACTTAATATTTCCTTCTCCCTCCAGCACACACACACATGCACACACACATATACGCATGCACACATACACACACAATTCACAATTAAGGACTCACATGTATGATCAATGTGCTGAGCACATTAGTTCTACTAATCTACTCATCCTTTAAGTTTCTCTAGGATGTATCCTGTAAGCCCATAGTTCAAACAGGGCCAGCTATATAGTTTGTGCAACTCAGTGCAAAATAAAAATGTGAGCCTCCTTGGTTAAAAAGAAAAATAAAAAAGAGAAAGAAGGAAAATTTAAGTTGGTGACAGCAATACATCACACCAATCCCAGGACCCATCTAAACACAAAGCTTTGTTTGACTGCAATGTCCGCATGTTCATGAAACTGCCTCTATGTCCAAGTTAAGTGTCCGTTTTTGTTCAGCTTATGACACACTGTGTTTTACCTAGCATAGCAAATATTACATTCTATATACTTGTATTAGTTTTCTAGGGCTGCTTTACTAAGATTCAAGAGAAGGAGTGGCTTAAACAATAGACATTCAATTTCTCATCGTTTTGGAGGCCAGAAGTTCTAGATCAAGGAGTTAGGAGGGTTGGTTTCTTCTGGGACCTCTCTTCTTGACTCATAGATGGCTGTCTTCTCCCATTATCATTTCTCTATCTGGCTATGTACAAATTTCCGATCCTTTTAAAGGACGCCAGTCATATTGGATTAGGGTCCACCTTAATAAAGTCATTTTAACTTAATTACCTCTTTAAACACTCCATCTCTAAATGCAGTCAAATTCTGAGGTACTGGAGGTTAGCATTCCAATGTATGCCTGCAGCCGATAATGTCCTGTTATGAATAAAGGATCTCTTGGGCATGAAATTGAGCATTTGTTATTCGCTCCAGTAAGTCCAGCATCTATCACATTCCAATAATTATAATAAATATCTACTTATAAAATAAATCAATACCGGCATCTTGTTTTTATTGTGCTTTGCTTTATTTTGTTTCACAGATATTGAAGTTTTTACAAATTGATGGTTTGTGCCAACCCTGCATCAAGCAAGTCTATGGGTGCTATTTTCCTGACAGCATTTGCTCACTTTCTGTCTCTGTGTCATGTTTTGGAAATCCTCTCAATATTTTAAATTATTATTAGATCTATAATACATTATTATTAGATCTGTTATGTTTATCTGTGATAAGTGATCTTTGATGATACTATTGTAATTGTCTTGGGATGCCATGAACTGTCCCCGTATAAGACAGCAAACTGGCCGGGCATGGTGGCTCAAGCCTGTAATCCCAGCACTTTGGGAGGCCGAGACAGGTGGATCACGAGGTCAGGAGATCGAGACCATCCTGGCTAACACGGTAAAACCCCGTCTCTACTAAAAAATACAAAAAACTAGCCTGGCGAGGGGGCGGGCGCCTGTAGTCCCAGCTACTCGGGAGGCTGAGGCAGGAGAATGGCGTGAATCTGGGAGGCGGAGCTTGCAGGGAGCTGAGATCAGGCCACTGCACTCCAGCCTGGGCGACAGAGCGAGACTCCGTCTCAAAAAAAAAAAAAAAAAAAAAAAAAAAAAAAAAAAAAAAGACAGCAAACTGAATCTATAAACTGGTGTGTTCTGGCTGCTCCACTCACAGGCCATTCCCTTATCTCTCTGCCTCCCCTTAAGCTTCTCTTCCCTGAGACACGATAATGTTGTCATTAGGCCAATTAATAACACTACAGTGGCCTCTAAGCGTTCAAATGAAAGAGTTGCACATCTCTCACTTACATCAAAAGCTAGAAATAATAAAACAGTGAGAAAGACGTGTCAAAAGCTGAGGTAGGCTGAAAGCAAGGCCTCTTGTGTCAAACAGCCAGACTGTGAAAGCAAAGCAAAAATTCTGAAAGGAAATTAAAATGCTACTCCAGTGAACACACAAATAATAAAAAGTCAAATAGTCTTATTGTTGATATGGTGAAAATTTTAGTATTCTGGATAGATCAAGCCTGCCACAATATTCCATTTATCCAAAGCCTAATCCAGAGCAAGGCCCTTATTCTCATCAATTCTGTGAAAACTGAGAGAGCTGAGGAAGCTGCAGAAAAAAGCTGGAACCTAGCAGAGGTTGCCTCATGAGGTTTAAGGAAAGAAGTTGCTCCTATAACATAAAAGTGCAAAGTGAAACAGGAAGTGCTCATGTAGAAGTTACAGCAAGTTATCCAGAAGATGTAGCTAAGATCATTGATGAAAGTGGCTACACTAAACAGATTTTTCAGTGTAAACAAGACAACCTGTCATTGTAAGAAGATGCCATCCAGGACTTTCATGGCAAGAGAGGGGAAACCAATGTCTGGCTCAAAGCTTTAAAGGACAGGCTGATTCATTTGTTAGGGGCTCATGCATTGGGCGACTTTAACTTGAAGCCAATGCTCATTTACCATTCGAAAATCCTAGGGTGCTAAATAATTGGTCAAGTCTACTCTGTGCTTTAGAAATGGACAATAAAGTCTAGAAGATAACTGTTTGCAGCATGATTTCTCTAATATTTTAAGCTCACTGTTGAGATCTTTCTCTCAGAAAAAGAAAATTCTTCAAAATATTTCTTCTAATTGACAATGTACTTCATCACCCAAGAGCTCTGATGGAGATCTGCAAGGAGATGAATGTTGTTTTTATGTCTGCTAACATGACATCCATTCTGCAGCGCATAGATCAAGAAGTAATTTTGACTTATTATTTTAAAAAATCAATTTCATAACAGCCTTGCTACTGAGAGGTGAAGCCAGCTAGGCTTCTGGGTGAGGTGAGGACTTGGAGAACTTTTATATGTAGGTAAAGGATTGTAAATGCACCAATCAGCACTCCATAAAAATGCACGAAACAGTGCTCTGTGTCTAGCTAAAGGTTTATAAACGCACCAATCAGCAATCTGTAAAAACAGACCAATCAGCACTCGGTAAAATGGACCAAACAGCACTCTGTAAAATGGACCAATCAGCAGAACATGGGTGGGGCCAAATAAAGGAATAAAAGCTGGCTACCCGAGCCAGCACCTGCAACCTGCTGGGTACATATCCACCCTGCAGAAACTTTGTTGTTTTGCTCTTCACAATAAATCTTTGTGCTGCTCACTCTTTGGGTCTGTACTAACTTTATGAGCTGTAACACTCACTGCGAGGGTTTGTGGCTTCATTCCTGAAGTCAGCCGGACCACGAACCCACCAGGAGGAACAAACAACTTGGGATGCACCACCTTTAAGAGGTGTAATACTCACTGCGAAGGTCTGCGGCTTTACTCCTGAAGCCAGTGAGACCACGAACCCACCAGAAGGAAGAAATTCCGGACACATCTGAACATCTGTAGGAACAAACTCCAGAACCCACCAGAAGGAATAAATTCTAGACACACTACTATAGATAGTGATTCCTCTAATGGATCTGGGCAAAGTATATTGAAAACATGGAAAGGATTCATCATTCTAAATGTCATTAAGAATATTTTTGACTTATTGTAGGAAGCAGAAACATCAACATTAACAGGAACTTTAAAAAGAAGTTGATTCCAACATTCATAGAGAACTTTGAGGCACTCAAATTTCAGTAGAAGAAGTCACTGTAGATATGATGGAAATAGTAAGAGAACTAGAATTAGAAATAGAGCCTGAAGATGTTATCAAATTGCTGTAATCTCTTGATAAAATTTGAACAGATTAGGAATTGCCTCTTCTAGGTGAGCAAAGAAAGTGGTTTCATAAGATGGAATCTACTAGTGAGGATTCTATGAAAATTATTGATATGACAACAAAGGTTTTAGATTACATAAAATTTCTCAGCAAAGCAGTGGCAGGGTTTGAGAGCTTTAACTCCTCTTTTGAAGTTCTACTGTGGGTAAAATGTTACTAAAAAACATCACATACTACAGTTAAATCTTTTGTGACGGGAGATAGTCACAGCAAACTTCATTGTTTTATTTTAAGAAATTGCCACTGCTACCCCAATGTTCAGCAACCACCACCCTAATCAGTCAGTGACTGTCTACATCAAGGCAAGACCTTCCACCAGCAGAAAGATTATGACTCACTGAAGGCTCAGATGATCTTTATCATTTTTAAATAGTATTTTTTAATTTAAGGTGTATACTTTGTTTTAAAATATAATGCTATTACACACGTAACATACTATAGTATAAACATAACTTTCATATGCCCTTGGAAACCAAACAATTTGTGGTGTGACTCACTTTATTGCAATGTTAGCTTTAGGCAGTGGTATGAAACTAAACCTGTGATATCTCCAAGACAAGCCTGTAAAATAATCAATGCACCTGTATTAGAGATTCTAACGTTCCACTATCAAAGATGTTCCAACTTAAGGCTATTGTTTTTGAGATTGGGGTGAAATTTCTGATTCAGAGAAAAAAATTGATGAACTGGTAAATGTGAAATTCAATGAAATTATTAGTCTACTGCCAAAAAAACTTTTTCTTAAACTTTTGTCTTTATGTGGAATGTTAGGTGAAATAAAATAATTTGATACTTTCTTAAAATATTCACATTTTAAAAAAGAGTTTTGATATATTCACATCAAAGAAGAAACATATGGTCAAATAGTGAAGATTTTAAAAATCATTTTAAAGTAGAAATGCTAATTTATGCAGCATTTTACTTTGGGTTAATAAATAATATTTTTACTTTAGAAATAAAGGTGGATTTAATAACTACTCAATTTTAGTTTTAATGTATTACTTATTAGGTACTGCTGAAATATTAAAAACTCACTAGGAAATGTGATTTAATTTTATGCAGTATTGGGTAAAATGTATTACAAAGACTTATCTGCATATAAAATACATGAGGTAACTAAGTTGAAGATACTCGTATAAATGGCTACATCGTCTATGACAAATGGTGTATTCTAATTTGAATATGGTACACATTTTTTTAAATAAAAGATTTTAACTATTATTGTATTCTGCTAATAAAGTACCTAAACTCTATATGGCAGGTGTTATAATTGAAAATCAATTCATAAGCACATAGCCTGAAATTGAAAGTTATCCCTGGAATTGAGGACAAAAACAATGTTTTAAGTAATTTCTGTAGTCTTTAGCAAGTTCACATTTTTCTATGCTTTGTTTGATACTTTCCTGGATTATATCTGTAGTTTCAGTTCATCTTTTAATGCCTTCTTTGTAAATTTACCTACACTAAGAAGGCTATGAAGCACAGTACTTTACTGAATCCCATCACTTTTCTCAAATGAGTCAATCCATCTTTCAGATTTGGTCAAAGACCTCTGGGTCTACCTTTTCTTATACCTGTTTGCTTCCTTCAAATAAGCAAGTGGAAATGTGTTATTCTGGGGTTTCTACAAACAAATATCTTAAAACAACCTAACAAATATAACATTTTGAAATTATAGTAGAATAACACTAAAGAACAGGGGAAATGATCACTAAATGTATCAGTGCCAAATTTGTGGTCCACTCATGAAAAATGTACAGAATTTCAAAGCATCCCTTTGGTTTTAAATTATTCTTTATTCAATTTTATTTTTTCAGTCTCATTTCTCATTGCTTGTTTTGTCTGCTTTGTTTATATTATATTTTGATTGTGCTTTGATAAGCTGTCTTAAGTCTATATTTTGTGTTTTAATATTTTGTGATTGCTGCTGTTGTTGCATGTCATCTTTTAAAAATAGTTTCAACTTCTATTTTATATACAGGCATTACACAGGCAGGTTTGTTACCTGGGTTTATTGTGTGATGCTGAGGTTTAGGTTCTGGGTCCCATCATCCAGGTATTGAGCATACTACCCAATAGGTAGTTTTTCAAACTACAGTCTCCTCCCTCCCTTTAGTAGTTCACAGTGTTATTGTTCCCATCTTTATGTCCACAAGTACCCAATGTTTAGCTTTCCGTTATAAGTAAAAATATATGGTATCTGGTTTGCTGTTCTTGTATTAGTTATCTTAGGATTATGGTCTCCAGCTGTAACCATGTTGCTGCAAAGGACATGATTTTATTCTTTTTCAAGGCTGTGTAGTATTCCACGGTGCATATATATCACATTTTCTTTATTCGATTCACCATTGATGGTTACCTAAGTTGATTCCATGTCTTTGCCATTGTGAGTAGCAAAGTGATGAATATATGAATGCAGGTATCTTTTTGACAGAATTATTTATGTACTTTTGGGAAAATCCTAGCACCAGTTTCCCAGCACCATTTGTATTCTGATAGATAGTGCTGGACGTATACACACACATGTGGGGATATACCCAGTAATAGGATTACTGGGTTGAATGGTAACTCTGTTTTAAGTTCTCTGAGAAATTGCAAAACTGCTTTCCACAGTGGCTGAACTGATTTACATTCCCACCAACAATGTGTATTTCCTTTTATCCACAGCCTCACCAGTGTCTGTTATTTTTTGACTTTTTACTAATAGCCATTCTCTCTAGTGTAACATGGTATCTCATTATGATTTTGATTTACATTTCTCTGATGAACAGTGATAATGAGCATTTTTTTCATATGTTCATTGGCCACTTGAATGCCATTTTTTTGAGAAGTGTCTGTTCATGTTCTTTACCGTTTTTTAATGGGGTTATTTGATTTGCATATTGATTTAAGTTTCTTTATAGATTCTGATATTAGGTCTTTGTTGGGTGCATAGTTTGTGAATATTTTCTCTCATCTGTAGATTGTCTGTTCCTTCTATTGACAGCTACTTTTGCTGTGGATAAGCTCCTTTGTTTAATTAAATACTACTTGTGAATTTTGGTCTCTGTAGCAATTGTTTTTGGGAACTTAGCCAAAAATTCTTTGTCAAGGCCAGTGTCAAGAAGGGTTTTACCTAGGATTTCTACTAGGATTTTTACAGTTTGAGATTTTTTCATTTTCATCTACAATCCATCTTCAGTTAATTTTTTATATGGTGAAAGGTAGGGGTCCAGTTTCATTCTTCTGTATATGTCTAACCAGTTATCCCAGCATCATTTATTTAATAAGAAGTCTTTTTCTCATTGTTTGCTTTTGTTGACTTTGTCAAAGATCAGATATCTGTAGGTTCATGGCTTTATTTCTGGGTTCTCTATTATGTTCCATTGGTCTATGTGTCTGTTTCTGTATCAGTACCATGCCATTTTGATTACTGTAGCCTTCTAGTATAATTTGAAGTCAAGTAGTATGATCAGTTAGTGTGATGCCTCTGGCTTTGATGGTTTTTGTTGTTGTTGTTTGCCTAGGATTCCTTGCTTTGGTGATTTGGACTTTAAAAAAAAATTCTATATGAATTTTAGAATTTTTTTTCTAAATCTGCGAAAAATGACATTAGTAATATGATCTATAAATTGTTTTGGGGAGTACAGCCATTTAAATGATATTGCATTTTCCAATTCAAGAGCATGGAATGTTTTTCCATTTACTTGTGTCATCTCTAATTTCATTCAGCAGAGTTTTGTAGTTCTTGTACAGATGTTGCACTTCCTTGGTTAACTGTATCTCTAGGTATTTCAATTATTTGCAGCTATTGTAAATGAGGTTTTCTTGATTTGACTCTCACCTTGAATGGTATTGGTGTATTGAAGTGCTACTAATTTTCGTACATTCATTTTGTATTCTGAAATTTTAGTGAAGTTGTTTTCCAGTTCTAAGAGATTTTTATCCAAGTATTTAGGGTTTTTTAGGTATAGAATTATATTGTCAGCAAAGAAAAATAAGTTGACTCTTTCCATACGTGAATGCTGTTTATTTTTTTTCCCCTTCCCTGATATCTCTGCCTAGGACATCCTGTAATAATTTGAATAGAAGTGGTGAGGGCCGGGCGCGGTGGCTCAAGCCTGTAATCCCAGCACTTTGGGAGGCCGAGACGGGCGGATCACGAGGTCAGGAGATCGAGACCATCCTGGCTAACACGGTGAAACCCCGTCTCTACTAAAAATACAAAAAAAAACTAGCCGGGCGAGGTGGCGGGCGCCTGTAGTCCCAGCTACTCAGGAGGCTGAGGCAGGAGAATGGCGTAAACCCGGGAGGCAGAGCTTGCAGTGAGCTGAGATCTGGCCACTGCACTGCAGTCCGGGCGACAGAGCGAGACTCCGCCTCAAAAAAAAAAAAAAAAAAAAAAAAAAAAAAAAAAAGAAGTGGTGAGAGTGGGCATCCTTATCTTGTTCCAGTTCTCAAGGAGAACAGTTCTAGCTTTTGTTTCTTCAGGATGAAACTGGCTCTGTGTTTGTCATAGATGGCTCTTGTTATTTTGAGGTATGTTCCTTTGATGCCTAGTCTGTTGAGGGTTTTTATCACAGAGGGATTTTGGATTTTATCAAAAGCTTTTTCTACATCTATTGAGATGATCATATGTTTTATGCTTTGAGTTCTGTTTATGTGTTTATACTGATTTGCATATATTGATGGTCCAGCCTTGCATCTCAGGAATACAGCCTACTTGCTCTTGTATTAACTTTCTGATGCACTGCTAGATTTGGTTTGCTAGGATTTTGCTAAAGATTTTTGTGTCAGTGTTCATCAGGAATATTGGCTGAAGATTCAATATCTCTTTAGTTGTGTCTCTCTCAGATTTTGATATCAGACTGTTGCTGGCTTCAGATAATGAGTTAGGGAGGAGCCCCTTCTTGATTTTTTTGGAATAGTTTCAGTAGGATTGGTATCAGTTCTTCCTTGTATGTCTGGTAGAATTTGGCTGTGAATCTATCTTGTCCAGTACATTTTTTGTTTGGTGGGTTTTTCACTACTTATTCAATTTCAAAGCTTGTTTTTCATTTTTTTCAGGTTTTTACATTCTTCCTGGTTCAAACTTGGAAGGTTGTATGTTTCCAGGGATTTATCCATTTCCACTAGTTTTTTCTGATTTGTGTGAATAGAGTTGTTTATAACAGTGTCTGAGGATCTTTTTGTTCTTCTGTGCAATCATTTTTAATGTAAACGTTGTCATTTCTAATTGCGCTTATTTGGATCTTCACTTTCTTTTTCTTTTTCTGTTTTTTTTTTTTTTTTTTTTTTCTGTTGATCTAGCCAGTGGTCTATAAATCTTGTTTATTCTTTTGAAGGACCAATTCTTGATTTTTGCTTCTCAATTTTGTTCAGTTCTTTTCTAATTGTAGCTTCTCTCTCTCTCTCTCTCTCTCTCTCTCTCTCTCTCTCTCTTTCTTTTTTTAAAATTTGAGATAGGGTCTTACTCTGTGGTTCAGGCTGGACTACAGTGGCATGATCATAGCTCACTGCAGCCTGAAACTCCTTGGCTCAAGTGATCCTTCTGACATAATCTCCCAACTAGCTGAGACTTACAGTTGCCTTCCACCAACCGTGTCTAATTTTTTGACTTTTTTGTGGAGTTAGGTTTTTACTATGTTGCCCAGGTGGGTCTCGAACTCTTGACCTAAGGCAGTCCTCCTGCCTCAGCTTTCCAAAGTGCTGAGATTACAGGCATGAACTGTTGAATCTGACCTAGTTATTTCTGTTATTCGGCTACATCTAGGAGTTGGTTTGTTCTTTTTTTTCTAGTTCTTCCAGATGCAAAACTAGATTGTTAATTTGAGACCTTTCTAACTTTTTAATGAAGGTGGTTAGTACCATAAACATTCCTCTTAATACTGCTTTAGCTGTATCCCAAAGATTTTGGCAAATTCTTCCCCTATTTTTATGAATTTCAAAGAATTTTTTATTTCTGACTTAATTTTGATGTTTACCCATAAGTTAATCAGCAGGTCGTTTAGTTTAAGTGTATATGTATAGTTCTAAGACAGCTTCTTGATATTGGTTTATATTTTTATTGTACTGTGGTCCGAGAATGTGTTTGATATAATTTTTTTTTTTTTAAATTTGCTGAGACATGCTTTATAGCTGGAGTATGTTCCATGTACAGGTGAGAGTAATATATATTTTGTGGTTGCTGGGTGGAGTATTCTGTTGTTGTCTATTAGGTCCAATTGGTCAAGTGTCAAGTTTAAATCCAGAATGGCCTTGTTAAATGACCTATCTAATTCTCTCAATGGGGTGTTGAAGTCTCCCACTGTCATTATGTGACTGTCTAAGTCTTTTGTAGGTCAGGAAGAACTTGTTTGATAAATATGGGTGGTACAATGTTGGGTGCATATATATTTAGGATAGTTAACTCTATAGTTAGAGGGTGTTGAATTGCACCCTCTAACATTATGCAATGCCTTTCTTTGTCCTTCTTAATAGTAGTTGGTTTAAAGTATGTTTTATCTTACATAACAATAGTGACTTCTGCTGTTTTTTGTTTTCCATTTGTATCCTTGATCTTTCTCCATCCCTTTACTTTGAGCTTCTGGGTGTTATTACATGAGATGGGTCTGTTAAAGATAGCAGATGGCTCTTGTCTTTTTATCCAGCTTGCCATTCAATGTCTTTCAATTGGTGTGTTTAGCTTATTTACATTCAGGGTTAGCCTTGATATGTGAGATTTGGATTCCATAATTGTGTTGTTACCTGGTGATTATGTAGAATGGATTGTGTTGTTATTTTAAAGTGTCTGAGGACTATGTGCTTAAATGTGTTTCGTGGTAGCAGGTGTCATTTTTTGATTCCATGTTTAGCACTTCCTTATGAACTTCTCATAAGGCTGGTCTAGAGTTATCAAATTTCCTGCATTTGCTTGTCTGAGAATAATTTTATTTCTCCTTTGCTTATGAAGCTCAATTTGGCAGGATATGAAATTCTTGGTAAAAATTTCTTTTATTTAAGGATGCAGGAATTAGGTCTCCAATGTCTTCTGGCCTGTACATTTTCTGTTAAGTCCGCTGCTAGACTGACGGGGTTTTCCTCTGTAGGTGTATTGATCTTTTTCTCTAGTTGCCTTAATTTTTTTTTTTTTTCACATTAACCTTGGTGAATCTGATCACTATGTGATTTCAAATTTGTTGTCTTGTATAGTATCTAGCCAGGGTTCTCTGTATTTCTTAAATTTTCATGTCAACCTCTCCAGTGAAATGAGGGAAATTTTGTGTGGGCTTTATCCTCAAATATATTTTCCACATTGCTTGCTCTCTCTCCTTCTCTCTCAGGAGTGCCAGTGAGTTTTAATTTTCATCGCTTTACATAATCCCATATTTATGAGATGTTTTGTTCAATTTATTACATTCTTTTCTCTTTATTTTTGCCTGAGCTGATTCAAATAACTTTTCTTTGAGCTGTGTGTTTCTTTCCTCCAATTAGTCTATTCTGCTGTTAATACTTCCAGTTGTAATGTGAGATTCTTGTAGTGAAATTATTGATTCCAGAAGCTCAGTTTGGTTCTTAAAATGGCTATTTTGTCCTTCGCCTCTTGGATCATATTACTGGATTCCTTGGATTCCTTGGATTGGGTTTCAACTTTCTCTGCATCTCAATGAACTCCTTTTTCATCCAGATTCGAAATTCTGTCGGTCATTTCAGCCATTTTAATCTGGTTAAGTATAATTTTGGTGGTGGGGATGGGGGTGGAGGGTAATGGGCTTCTTTGGAAGTAAGGGGACATTCTGGCTTTTCTTGTGATGATCATTTCTCATCTGGCGGGTGCTGGTATTCCTTTGACTGTGGTGTAAGTTCTGTATAGTCAGTTGGGTTCGTTTCCAGACACTTTCAGAGGGCCAAGGCCCTGTGAAAGATCTTTATTTCCCGATCAATCCTTGCTCCTGGTTTCCCAGGTATGTATATTAACATAATGACTTTTTTGGTGTTTTAGTTTGGGATGTGATTTAGTAGATCGTGATTAAGAATAATTGCTGATGGACATGCACTTAGCTGCATGGCTATTTTGTATTTCTTTGTACTTACAGGCATGTTCTGTAGTGTGGGATGGGGAGAGAGATAAGCCGGTCATCAGGTCTGCCCCTGAGCCTTGGGGGAGCACCCTTTGATCACTGGTACTGCACCTGAATTTGTTTGTTAGATGTTCTGGGCCAAGGGGCTTTCTCAGGCAGAAGCTGGGGCAGGGAGATAGGACACACCACATCCTTTCTGGATCATCCCTGCTCCCGCTGGTCCCTGAACCTGCTGTGCATCTTGTCCTTCTCCATGATCTGAGAGGAGGGGATCCAGTCCCACTCAAATGCCTACCACAGCTCTCAGCTCAGCACTCTCAAACTGTTTGCCGCAGCCCTGGGGCAACCAGATGGTCTGCCGCTGGGCCAAGCTGTAGCTTCATGGGGGATCCAAAGTGCTTACAGGTTGCTGGGAAAGTATTTAGGTAGAGTAAAACACCCAGGGGAGTCAGCAGAGGGTGCACTGTGTGGTGGCTAGGCAGGGACCCTGCAGGGGCTGGTGGGCAGGAGGGCCTACAGAACAGACATGCCTCAGTCCCACAAAGAAGCCAGCAGCACTTTTATTTGTTTGTTTTGTTTTTTTGTCTGAGACAGAGTCTTGCTCTGTTGCCCAGGCTGGAGTGCAGTGGCGTGATCTGGGCTCACCACAACCTCTGGGGTTCAAGCAATTCTCCTGCCTCATCCTCCCCAGTAGCAGGGATTACAGGGGGGTGCCACCACACTCAGCTAGTTTTTGTATTTTTAGTAGAGACGGGGTTTCACCATGTTGGCCAGGTTGGTCTCGGACTCCTGACTTCAAGTAACCCGCCCGCCTTGGCCTTCCAAAGTCCTGGGATTACAGGCATGAGCCAACTGCGCCCCAGGCCTAGCTGCACTTTCTCCTGGGCCAGCAGTCAGCTGGGGCTACAGCCTATCTGAGGAAGATGGGGAGACCTGGGGAGTGGACACTTGTGGCCATGCTCTGCCAGAGCCACACTGTGCACAAATGCTGCTGGACTCTGCTGGCCAAAGCTGTTTTTGCCTACTCCCTGGGCAGATGCTCCTGCCGGCTTACAGGCCCATGAGGTGGGGGTGGGATAACATGTAGCTAGGATCCCAGAGGCCCATGGCGAGAGTAGGCTCTTCCTCTGTCCCCTCACACATCTCTTCCCCAGGAGCCATTCAGGGCCAGGAACTAGCCTTAGCATTCAGATATTTCATGCAGGGTTCCCAGCATCCTCTCTCTTTCGCTGTGGTGTCAGTGCCACCTCCCCTTTTACTCTTGGTTTTCTCTCTGAAGATCTGCCCAGATAGTGTTGGTTTATTCAATAATTTGGTCTTTCTTGGTGGGAGTGATGCTTTCTGGCTGCATGTAGCTGGACATATTCTCAGAAAATGCCTTTGGTTTTTAACTTGCTTCTGTATACATAAACAACATATAATTATCTTAAATATTTACTCTGTGTACAGCAGAAGTAAAATACATATTTTAGATACTATCGTTAATTTGTCCCGATAATTAGTAATAATTCTCAAGACGACCATTATTCACTTCAGAAAGAAGTAGATATAGAAATAGTTTTGAGGTGGTCAGTGAGCTTTTAACAAATAATGTAACAGTGAGTTAGACATAATACAAGATTGTTTCTCCCTGTTAACTGGTAACCCTCACTGGAAACGCCCTAGATATTTTATTTTAAAATATGTTACATTTTCAAATATACATAAGCTGTATAAGTCGATTATACTAACTCAGTATTATACTGTTATTGGAAATGTTGCTTCTGTTAAGCTCATGTTAAACATGTGTGAATAATGTATTTAACATTCTGACTGCCTTTCACATGAAATTCTAAGAATATGGATCTTCAAACTATTGTATAATTCACTAAGGATAGCTATTTTCTCCTAAAAGGATAAACTCTTCCACCATTTGACTTCTGAAAGCTCTTATTATTATAACAGGGTGATTGCAATAGATAAAAAACATAATTTTTTAAACTATAGTCCAGAATTAAAATCAATGATATAACTCTGTACATTTTTAACAAAGAGCCTGATAAATTAATTTGGACTAGAAAATCACTGCTGAAGTATATAATATACAATGTTTTACATTTTTGCTCAATACTATTGGAAAGATTTTATGATTCTAATTATTGTAAATCTAAAACATCTGGTAAATTATCATTTTGTTCATTAGAAAACACTAGGAAGAATTCTTGTTATACTAGCTTTTGGCGTGTTTTAAAACAGTTAAATTTTATATTCACTTTTCATACTCACTGGGACCATATGCTGTAATTAGCCAAGTGAGGTCACCAAAAGGCGAAGAAAAGTAAAATTTCACAGCAAAATATTTCATTAGAACTTTTTGCACAATGGTTAGATTGTTAATAGGAGTTGGGAAAATCAACATCCACATGTAACCTCACTTGCATTAGTAATTTCAACAATTTTTACAAATAGATAAATAGACTTTTTCCTTACTAATGGAAGATGTGAAAAAGAGAAAAATAAGAGAGCAGAGGGCAGGTATCAGGAACAAGGTGGAAAACCTTTAAGGCAATCTATGTTGCCTCTGATGGAAATAAATGACTGTATGCAATTAAGGGATTCTCTTCTGGGTACAAAAGGAAGCACAATCAACATCTGGGAGAACACAACTCCTTTGAAAGGTTGCCTTTTGAGATTTTAGAGAGTTATCTTAGAAATGCATCACAGAACTAATTATCTTTGCTTTTCCTACTCCTTAGTTTTCTCAGTTTATCCTAAATATTAGATATACCACAGAACTCTGAAAGATTTTGGAGAAATCTAAAATGCTAGGGATCCTAATAAACAGTAAACAATTTAGAAAAGTCATCTATGAGAAATAGCAAAACACAGTTGTGTCAAAATTAATAAAACTATACTTAATTTTATTTTCTATAAATAAATAACTGGAGGATTTCAAGTGCAAAACAACTTTGCCACAGTATTGAGTTTTAAATGTATGAAACCAGGTTGCTTTATTTAAAAAATATTTTCACCAGCATTAGAATACTCATTGTATTTATTCTAATGTACTTTCCCCCTTATTTGGGCCATTTTAATAGTACATATCTTGCAATGCAACTTGATTTTTACATTAAGAGAAAATATGTTTTATTTTGGGTGTTCAAAGCATTTAATTTCTGACTCTGTTTCATTTCTTTCTGCCCTATACTTTTTACTTCTGTTCCTTCCTTATATTAGGCATTGTGGAGACAAAGTTGAATAAACATGGAAATTTTACAATACGTTTAAAATTCAGTAGATCAAAAATAAGATTTAAACAGCTGTTGGAGTTGTTTATTCAACAAATTTTAAGGTAGATTTCATCAAAATTATGTAAATACAACAAAATAAAGCAACATAGATAGATAATATTAATACATCATGCTTTTTCTTGTCTTTAAAATGTTTATACCAAGATAGCTCATCAAAAAGTTTGCTCCTCTCTATCATGCTCTTTATCGTAATAAGGTTAAAGGGTTCATCTGCAAAAAGTGATAATTTAAAAAGCTGTACAGTGAATGATTTCATTTTCTCTTTTTTATTTTTAATTTGTGTGTATATAGTATGTAATTATGTGTTGCATGAGATATTTTGATATAAGCATGCAATGTGCAATAATCACATCAGGGTAAATGGGGTATCCATCCCTTCAAGCATTTAACCTTTGTGTTACAAACAATTACAAAGAATCAATTGTGCACTTTTATATATATTTCTTTTTTTGAGGTGAAGTCTTGCTCTTGTCCCCCAGACTGGAGTGTGATGGCATAGTCTCGGCTCACTACAACATCCGCCTCCCAGGTTCAAGAAATTCTCCTGCCTCAGCCTCCCGAGTAGCTGGGATTAGGTGCCTGCCACCACGCCCAACTAATTTTGGTATTTTTAGTAGAGATGTGGGTTCACCATTTTGGTCGGGCTGGTCTTGAACTCCTGACTTCAGGTGATGTGCCCACCTCGGCCTCCCAAAGTGCTGGGATTACAGGCGTGAGCCACTGCAACCGGCCAACTCTTTTATATATATATTTCAATGTACAATTAAATTGTATTTTACTATAGTCACCCTGTTGTGGCAGCAATGCTAGGTCTTATTCATTTTTTCTAACTGTATTTTTGTATACATTAGCCATATGAATTCCCCCCTCACTACCCTTCCCAGCCTCTGATATCCACCTGTCTACTCTCTATCTCCATGAGTTCACTTGTTTTAATTTTTAGCTCCCACAAAAAAGTGAGAATATGCAAAGTTTGTCTTTCTGTGCCTGGCTTTTTTCACTTAATATAACGACCTCCAGTTCCATCCATGTTGTAGTAAATGACAGGATCTCGTTATTTTTATAAAGGAAGCATATCCTATTGTGTATATGTACCACGTTTTCTTTATCCATTCGTCTTTTGATGGACACCTAGGTTGCTTCCAAATTTTGGCTATTGTGAATAATGCTGAAGTAAACATGGGAATACAGGTCTCTTCAATATACTGATTTCCTTTCTTTTAGGTATGTACCGAGCAGTGAAATGCTGGATCATATGGTCGCTCTATTTTTAGCTTTTTCTGGAACCTCTGAATTGTTCTCCACAGTGGTTGTACTAATGTACATTCCCACACGTCAACTAATCCTAATTAAAATGGCTTTTATCCAAAAGACAGGTAATGGCAACAGTGTATGAGGGTTCCGTTTTCTCCTCATCCTTACCAGCATTTGTCATTGCCTGTCTTTTGGATCAAAGCCACTTTAACTGGGATGAGTTGATATCTCATTGTGGTTTTGATGTTTTAACTGATGATCAGTGATGTTGTGCACCTTTCACATGCCTGTCCCATTGGTATGTTTCTTTTGAGAAATGTCTGTTCAGATCTTTTGCCCATTTTTTTTTTTTTTTTTTTTTTTACAGCATTGTTAAATTTTTTCTTCTTCAGTTGTTGTTTGAGCTTCATTTATATTCTGGTTTTTGATCCCTTGAGAGACGGGCATTTTGCAAGTATTTTCTTTAATTCTGTGGGTTGTCACTTTGTCAATAATTTCCTTTGCTGTGCAGAAGCATTTTAACTTAATAAAATCCCATTTCCCAATGATTTCTTTTAGTAATTCCACAGATTGAAGTCAGATATGAGTAGTTAACACATTTTTTGTTTGATTTTGGTATATGGCAAGAAATAAGGGATCTAGTTTCTTTCTTCTGCATATGAATATCCAATTTTTCCAGCATCATTTATTTATCACACTACCTTTTCCCTAGTGTATGTCCTTGGCACCTTTGTCAGAAATAAAGACAGACAGAAAAATTGGGAGGCGGAGGCAGATGGATCACCTGAGGTCGGGAGCTCGAAACCACCCTGACCAACATGGAGAAACCCGTCTCTACTAAAAATACAAAATTATCCGGGCGTGGAGGCGCATGCTACTTGGGAGGCTGAGGTAGGAGAATCGCTTGAACTCAGGAGGCAGAGGTTGCGGTGAGCTGAGATCTTGCCATTGCACTCCAGCCTGGACAACAAGAGCAAAACTCCATCTCAAAAAAAAAAAAAAAAAAAAAGAAAGAAAGAAAAAAAAAAAAAAAAAAAAAAACAGAAAGGAATGAAGGAAAAGGAAAAGGAAAAGGAGTTAACAAAACAACCAGAAAACAAATAACAAAATGTCAGGCATAAGTCTCTATTAGTAATGACACTGAATGAAAATGGACTAAACTAAAGAGAGAGAGAGACTACAGTAAAATAATAGCTGGAAATTTCAACACCCCACTTTCAACATTGGGCACAATTTCCAGAGAGAAAATCAATAAGGAAATATAATTAATCGATCTTTCTTTTAGTGAAGGTGATTTTCTCAAGCAGTAAGACTTAATTTCTTGCTTTTTGTTTTTTGTGTATCCATTGTATGCCTTTTGATTTGAGGTTACTATGAGGCTTTCAAATACTCTCTTATAATCTATTATTTTAAACTGATAGCAACATGGTTTGCAGGAACAAACAAGCAAGCAAAAGAAGACTAATAAAAACTTGACATCTCAACATCGTCCTCCTGCTTTTTAACTTTTTGTTGTTTCCATTCATGTCTTTAATGTATAGCCTATGTCTTGAAAAGTTGTTGTAGTTATTATTTTTGATTGATTCAACATTTACTCTTTCTACTTAAGAATAGTTTATCCACTACATTTACAGTATTATAATATTCTGCTTGTTTCTGTGTGCTTACTATTGTCAGTGAGTTTTGTACCTTCAGATGATTTTTTTATTGATCTCGATATCCTTTTGTTCTGATAAAAGTCCTCCCTTTAGCATGTCTTGGAGGACATGTATTGATGAAATTCCTCAGCTTTTGTTTGCCTGGGAAAGTCTTTATTTCTCCTTCATTTCTGAGGAATATTTTCCCTGGATATACTATTCTAGGGTAATTTTTTTTTTCTTTAGCACTTCTAATGTATCATGCCACTCTTTCCTAGACTGTGAGATATCCACGGAAAAGTCTGATGCCAGACATATTGGAGCTCATTGTATGTGATTTGTTTCTTTTCTCTTGCTGCTTTTAGGATCCTATCTTTATCCTTGACCTTTGGGAGTTTGAATACTAAATATCTTTAAGGTAGTCTTCTTTGGGTTCAGTCACCTTGGCATTCTTGTACTTGATTATTCATATGTTTGTCTAGGTTTGGTAAGTTGTCTTTTTTTTTAAATCCCTATCACTAAACCTTCTATTCTTATCTCTTTATCTACCTCCTTTTTTTGTTTAATGACTTAGATTTGCCCACTGAGGTTATTTTCTAGATCCTATATACATGCTTCATTGTTTTTTATTCTTTTTTTATTTTGTCTCCTCTCCCTTGTATATTCAAATAGCTATCTTTAAGCTCACTAATTCTTTCATCCGTTTAATGAATCCTGCTTTTATAAGACTCTGATGCATTCTTCACTATGTCAACTGCATTTTTCAACTCCAAAAATCTGGCTTCCTTCTTGTGAATTGTTTCAGTGTCTTTGTTAAATTTATCCCTTAATATTCTGAATTATTTTTCTGTGTTATCTTGGATTTCCTTGAGTTTCCTCAAAAGAGCTATTTTGAATTCTCTGTCTGAAAGGTCACATATCTGTTTCTCCAGGGTTTGTCCCTGGTGTCTTGTTTAGTTCATTTGGTGAGGTCATGTTTTCCTGGATGGTTTTGATGTTTATGGATGTTTGTCTGTGTCTGGGCATTCAGGAGTCCGGTATTTTTTGTCATCTTTGCAGTCTGGGCTATTTTGTACCAGCCTTCTTGGGAAGGCTTTCCAGGATTTTGAAAGGACTTGGTGGAATTAATCTAAGCCATATCTGCCTGAGAGCACACTCCAAACCCAGTAACACTGTGGTTCTTGCAGCCTTGTAGACATTCTTCCTTGGATGGTCTTTGATAATATCTGGAAGAATTGTATGGCATTACCAGGCAGACAGTCTTATTCTCTTCCCTTACTTTCTCCCAAACTAATGAACTAATGAGATCTCTCTCTCTCTCTCTCTCTCTCTCTCTCTCTCTCTCTCTCTCTCTCTCTCTCTCTCTCTCTCCTGAGCTATTTGGAGGTGGGAGTGGGACAACACAAGCACCCCTCTTGCCACCACCACTGGAACTGTGCTGGGTCAGACCTGAAGCCAGCACCATACTGGGTCTCAAGCAAAGCTGGCTGTATCCTCACCCTGGATACTGCTTATGATTGTTCATGGTCCTGGGAGTCTACAATCAGCATGTGGTAAAGCCAGCCAATCTTGTGTCCTTCCCTTCAATGTGGTGGGTTATGCCATTGTCCTGGGCAGGTCCAGAGGTACAGTCCAGGAGCCAGAGACTGGAGTCAAAAACCTTTGAAATCTATATGATTTTCTAATGTAATTTGACTGAACCCTCACTCAAACCATAGATGCAACCCTTCCTACTGTTTCCTACTCTTTACACAGGAAGAGAAGCTTCACTTCATAGCTATTACCACCACAGGCCCAGAAAGAGTACGGCCAGGCTACCACTCATGTTTCCTTAAGGCTCAAGGATACTTAAATCAGCTTGTGGTAAATGCTGCCTGACTTCAGACTCACCATTCAGAGCAGTGGGCTCTCCCCTGGCCCAGGGCAGTCCAGAAATGCCATAGAAGTACCAAGGCCTGGAATAGGGAATCCCAAGGGCCTGCTGGTAGTTAAAGTGCAAGAAAAAGTCCCCTTCAGATTTTCTTCCACTTTCGTCAAGCATAAGGCATCTTTCCCTGTAGCCACCCCAGCTGGAGATGTGTTGACTCACCTGAAGCCAGCAAGTCTGAGTGTTTCACCAAAGGCCCGAGTTATGCTACCCAGATATCACTCCTGGTTATTCAGGGCCAAAGAGCTCTTTAGTCATCTGACAATGGATCTTGCCAGGACTGGATTCTTCCCTTAATGGCAGTAGGTTCCCTTCTTGCCAAAAGTATGTCTGGAAATGAGGTAAGTCCTGGAAAGGGGGCTTCATGAGTCTGACTGGTGTCCTACTCTACAGTTGCTGAGCTTGTATCCATGATGGAAGACAATGTCCTCTTACTCTTCTTTCTTCTCTCCTTAAGGAGAATGTAGGGGTGTTCTTGGGAGGCATGCACTGTTCAGCCTGTGTTTTGGGTGGAGGGATGCAAACACTCTCCTAGCTGGCTGGCGTCTCAGTTCATTGCATGCCCCTTAAGTCCACTGACTCTGAATCTACTTCTGAACTATAGCTCACGTAGTGTTTGCACCCCTTCTGGACTAAAACTGCCCTTCAAATTTATGTAAGAAGCCGGAGTCCTTTAGCCCACAGAAGAAAAGCTTGCTAGAACTCATGTTCCCCCCAGTGGAATGAGTGATTCCTTTCTGGCTAGGGCTGGATTAAATTCTCCCTTGGTGCATGGATGTCAGCTCCATTCATCCCGCTTTTGCTTTTTGCTGTGACAGAGCAGCACTGAGTTCAACGCAATGTATGACAATTGCTGCGCTCTCCCTCTCCAAGTTACACAGATTCCCTCTCTGTGTCATACAACCATTTCCAGGGAATGGTAGAAGGGTGGCATTGGTCATACAAAACAAGCAGAGTTTGGAGCAGTTTGGAGGGATCAGAGGAAGACAAAAAAATGTGGGGAAGTTTGCAACTCCCTAGAGACTTGTTGAATGGCTTTGACAAAAGTGCTGATAATGATATAGACAATGAAATACAGGCTGAGGTAGTCACAGATGGAGATGAGGAACTTGTTAGCAACTGAGCAAAGGTGACTCTTGTTATGTTTTAGCAAAGAGACTGGCAACATTTTGCCCCAGCTCTACAGATTTGTGGAACTTTGAACTTGAGAGAGATGATTTAGGGTATCTGGTGGAAGAAATTTCTAAGCAGTAAAATATTCAAGAGGTGACTTGTGTGCTGTTAAAGGCATTCAGTTTTAAAAAGTAAAAAGAGCATAAAATTTTGGAAAATTTGCAGCCTGACAATGCAATAGAAAAAAAAAAAAAAAATCCCATTTTCTGAGGAGAAATTCAAGCCCACTGCAGAAATTTGCATAAATAACTAGGAGTCAAATGTTAATCACTGAGACAAAGGGGAAAATGTCTCTAGGGCATGTCAGAGATCTTTGCAGTAGCCCTGCTCATCCAAGCCTGGAGGACTAGGAGGAAAAAATGGTTTTGTGGGCCGGGCCCAGGGTCCCTCTTCTGTGTGCAGTCTAGGAACTTGGTACCCTGTGTCCCAGTCATCCGAGCTGTGACGTAAGTAGGCCAAGGTACAGCTCAGGTTGTTCTTTCACAGGGTAGAAGCCCCAAGCCTTTGAAACTTTCATGTGGCATTGAGCCTGCAGGTACACAGAAGTCAAAAATTGAGGTTTGGGAACCTCTGCCTAGATTTCAGAGGATATATGGAAACACCTGGATGCCCAGGCAGAAGTTTGCTGCAGGAGTGAGGCCCTTATGGAGAACCTCTCCTAGGGCAGTGCAGAAGGAAAAAGTGGGATCAGAGTCCCCCACACAGTCTCTACTGGGGTACGTACCACCTAGTGGAGCTGTGAGAAGAGGGCTACTGTCCTCCAGACCCAAGAATGGTAGACCCACTGATAACTTGCACCATACACCTGGAAAAGCCACAGACTCTCAACGTCATCCCGTGAAAGCAGCCAGGAGGGGGGCTACACCCTGCAAAGCCACAGAGGCAGAGCTGCCCAAGGTCATGGGAGCCCACCTCTTGCATCAGCATGACCTGGATGTGAAACATGGAGTCAAAAAAGATCATTTTGGAGCTTTAAGATTGGACTCCCCACTGGATTTTGGACTTGCATAGGGCCCATAGCCCCTTTGTTTTGGCTAATTTCTCCCATTTGGAATGATTGTATTTACCAAATGTCTGTACCCCCATTGTATCTAGGAAGTAGCTAACTTGCCTTATTTTACAAGCTCATAGGCAGAAGGGACTTGCCTTGTCTCAGATGAGTTGTTGGACTGTAGACTTTTGAGTTAATGCTGGAATGAGTTAAGACTTTGAGGTACTGTTGGGAAGGCATGATTGGTTTTGAAATGTGAGGACATGAGGGTTTGGGAGGAGCTGGGATAGAATGATGTAATTTGGCTTTGTCCCCACCCAAATATCATCTTGAATTCCCACATGTTGTGGGAAGGACCTGGTGTTAGGTAATTGAATCATAGGAGCAAGTCTTTCCCATGCTGTTCTCCTGATAGTGAATAAGTCTCGTGAGATCTCATGGTTCTATAATGGGGAGTTTCCTGCACGAGCTCTCCCTTCTTGCCTGCTGCCTTCCATGGAAGATGTGACCTCCTTGTCTTCCACCATGATTGTGAGGCCTCCCCAGCCACGTGGAACTGTTAAGTCCATTAAACCTTTTTCCTGTGTAAATTACCCAGTCTTGGGTATGTCTTTATCTGCAGCATGAAAGTGGACTAACACAGTGTAATATAAGAATAAGATAGGCTGGGCGCGGTGGCTCAAGCCTGTAATCCCAGCACTTTGGGAGGCCGAGACGGGCGGATCATGAGGTCAGGAGATGGAGTCCATCCTGGCTAACACGGTGAAACCCCGTCTCTACTAAAAAATACAAAAAACTAGCCGGGCGATGTGGCGGGCACCTGTAGTCCCAGCTATGTGGGAGGCTGGGAGGCTGAGGCAGGAGAATGGTGTGAACCCAGGAGGCGGAGCTTGCAGTGAGCTGAGATCCGGCCACTGCACTCCGGCCTGGGCAACAGAGCGAGACTCCGTCTCAAAAAAAAAAAAAAAAAAGAATAAGATAAACATTATATTAAACAAACCTGCAATCTCTAGTTCACAAACATCCCAAAAAGAAAAATTTAGTTTAGCAGAAGAGGAGCTAAGAAGAACGTCAAGTAAAATCTGGGCTTGAACAACAAGAATGGGGACACAGAGCCTTCCCAGAGAAGGGTACTTATGGAAAAACAAAGTAAAATTAAAGAAATACTAAGTGTTAAGCTACAACTCCAGAAGAGCTGCATTTTACTTTAGGAGTAAAGCAAATGAGAAATAAAAGTTTTTATAAAGATTAGATCCAGCATCAAATCAGCCTAATATTGTTGGGAATTATGTAGTTTGCCCCAATTTTTACTGATTAATAGAAATAAAAATAAATTCATCTATGGAGGAATAAATATTCATCTTTAACAGGAGTCAGCAAACTTTTTCTATAAAGGAAAATTGTATATGTAAACTTTTATGTGTAAGAAAAGTAAATATATAATGCTCTGTGGGTTGATCTCTGTTGGAACTATTCACCTCTGCTTTGTACACAAAAGCAGCCACAGATATATGTAAAAAAAAAAAAAAAAAATGCTATGTTTCAATAAACTCTTTTAATATAAACAGGTGGTGGCTTGCAGGCCATAGTTTTTCAATTCATGATCTTGAACCTCAAATTATCCCTCTGGTTGTCATGAAGAATGTACATTATTTAACCAAAAATTACTTGACCTAAAGGAAAAAAGAAAAACCTAGATATCAAAAAAAATACCATACCAAAAAATTCCATATATTAATACACATTTGTCACTTAAAATAAATGTCAAATGGTATAATTTTGTGGAATATGTGAGGAATGGAGGAGCCTTATCATTTGCCAGAAAAAATGGTATTAAATAATCATATAAGATGTTTACCATCTATTTTATTAGCAGATTGTGCATCTGCCTATGGGTATGTGTGTGTATCTCCTCCAAAATATTCAATAAAACAGAATATGTGAAATACAGATTAAAGAGTTACACAATATTAGAGAAATGAGAAGCAAATCAGCACAAAGTGTACTATAACTTTACAGGAAGGAGTAGAACAAAAACATACAATAATATACGTATTAAAGGTGCTAGCATGTATATCATTGTTAAATATATGTAGAGGAAGAGCAGATAAAAACAAAGCAAAAATATTTTTTAGTGGGGAAAATTCTGAGAATACAGAAAGAATAAAGAAGGTCAACAAATCAGTTTAAGCAGTTATTATAAGTCTACAATGGGACTAGTTTACATTTGTGTATTTCCTTAGTTTCATTGAGGGAAAACAATTTGGTTTTGTTCCTGCGTTAGAGGGCAACGACTATGCAATAAATAGAAAGACATTAAACTTCTCTAATCAATATGCTTTATTTGTATATTTTGAATAAAAATACACACTAAACTTAAGTTGTAGGATAAATTCAATAATTGTCATAAGAGAAATTTCAAGCATACAAGATTTTAAAAGGTATAATCATGTTTTATGTGATTTAAATTAATGTTAAACATTTATAAATATTTAGAAAAAGGCTAATCAGAAGATTAAAAAATTCCATATATTAATACACATGTTATCACTTAAAATAAATATATATTTAAAATACATTTAATATTTTATTTTTCCAGAATCACTATTTAACTTTCTTTTTTTTTTTTTTTTGAGACAGGGTTTTGCTCTTGTTTCCCAGGCTGGAGTGCAATGGCACCATCTTGGCTCATTGCAACCTCTGCCTCCCAGGTTCAGGCAATTCTTCTGCCTCAGCCACCCCAGTACCTGGGGTTACAGGTACATGCCACCATGCCTAGGTAATTTTTTTTTTTTTTTGTATTTTTAATAGATACGGGGTTTCACCATGTTGGCCATGCTGGTCTCGATCCTGACCTTGTGATCCGCCCACCTCTGCCTCCCAAAGTGCTGGGATTACAGGCATGAGCCACTCTGCCTGGCCAACAAATAATAATTTTATACATTTATAGGATAAAGTGTGATTTCATTTATGCATATATTGTAGGGAGGTTAAAATAAATGAATTAATGTATTCATTACCTCACCAATAATTATTTTGGTGTGCATGGTGAGAATGTTACAAACCTACTCTTTCAGTAATTTTAATATATATAATACACCATTGTTAACTGTGGTCACCATGCAGTTCAATAGATCACAAAAACATATGCCTTTAGTCACAACTTAAACTTTGTACCCTTTAATCTCCTCTTTCCCCATCCTACCTTCCGCCTATATAAACTGCCTTTCTGTTTTCTGTGTTTATGAGATCAACTTTTCAAAATTCCACACTTAAGTGAGACAATGCAGTATTTGTCTTTCTGTGCCTGGCTTATGTCGCTTAGCACAATGCTCTCCAGGTCCATTCATGTCATCAAAAATGACAGAATTTCTTTTTTCTTAACAATAGATAATGTACTATTGAATGTCTATACCTAATATTTTTAACTGCTCATCCATTGATGGACACTTAGGGTGGTTTCATATCTTGGCTATTGTGAATAATGCTGTAATTAACATGAGTGTGTAGATATGTCTTTGGCACATTAACCTCAATTCCTTTAGCAATATACACAGATGTGGCATTGCTGAATCAAATGGCAGTTCTCTTGTAGGTTTTTTGAGAACCTCTATATCCTTTCCCATAATGACTATACTAATTTTCATTTCCCACCAATAGTGTGCAAGGGTTTCCTTTCTCCACATCTTCAACACCTGTTATCTTTTGTCTTTTTTATAATAGACATTACAACAGGTACAAAGTGATTATCTCATTGTGGTTTCAATTTGCACTTCCCTGATGATTACACATGTTGAACTTTTTTTTTAACCTCTACATTTAATTTTTAGGTACTTGTTAAATGGTATAATTTTGTGGAATATGTGAGGAATGGAGGAGCCTTATCATTTGCCAGAAAATAATGGTATAAATAATCATATAAGATGTTTACCATCTTTTTTTTTTTTTTAGCAGATTGTGCATCTGCCTATGTGTGTATGTGTGTGTATCTCCTCCAAAATGTTCAATAAAACAGAATATGTGATTGCCCTGTGGATGAGATTTTCTAGGTAGTCCAAAGATGTAGAAGTATTTCTTTAGACATATAGTGGCACATGTACCAGAGAACATCTATGTGAGCTAAAATTTAAGGTGGAATAAGAGTAGTATTCCTGAGGTATTTATAAAACCAGGATCCTGGTCTTCTGAAGTAGGAAAACATTAGTAAAGATGTAGAATGTGGACAACTAGGAGATATTAGGTATTAATAATGAGTAGCTATTCAGAAATTAAAATGGTCTGCACTAATTCTATAGACTCGGACCAATACTTTTAGCTGATTTGCAACATACGTCTCTCTAGATGTATCATTTCTATTTATGAGTAGATTGAGAAGGACAAGACAAAACAAAAACAATTTGAAAACAGAAGAATTTACATTTATTTCTTGAGACTCCATAAAAATATCCTTGAATGAATCAAGGACACTGAATTTTGCCTCTAGGTTGACATGGAATAGATGTCCTTGTGAATTTAGGGAATTTATTAATCACATATGGAAAATAAAATTTATATCTAGCTTACTAAGTCTTTGTTGCCCTGATAATCAAATGAGATAACATCTACATCATTGACAGGCCCTATTTCAATTTGCAAAGTTTTACTTTGCTTCTTAGAAGATTACGTACTAATCTTCATGGAAAACTTTTCAAAGACTGTGCTCTGTTCTTGCGTATGTTAATTTTGAAAAATTCTAGACATTTAAATAGTTAATAGTTAAATTTGTTTGTATAAATTTGTATCTCAATTGATACTTATACACACTTAACTTGGAATTGTGGGGTAGGCTGAGGCAGAATTAGATTGTTGTAACCAAGATAGATAAAACAATATTTGCTGTGTTTAAACTTTAAGGCATCTATGTTCAACATGTTTATAGAGTATTATTGAAATTATGATTTAAATTACATCAAGTCTAGGTGGGCAGTATATGTAAGCTTGCCCAAATTCAAGTTTTAATTCTTTAATGGCAATAAAGATGAGTAAGTAAAAACTAATGTGGAATTTGAGTGATTTAACTACAAAATAAATTGTCAGCCAATTACAGGTGATCTTAAATTCGTTCTCTGTTTAAAGACATGAATTCTAATCACTGTTTTAGAATACTGAGATGGTAAATGTTTTTGATTCTAGAAGAACGATGGATTTTGGATAAATTAATAATAATGGATATTTAAACAGAGTGGACAATGTTCTTGGGTAAAAGAAAATAAATTCATAATATTATTGAAGATACAAATCCTAGAAACACAAATAAAACCACATATAAGAATTAATTTGCTCTGAAAGTTAAGAAGTTACTAGATTTGCATAAAAAGTATGTTTTTGTTTTATTTAAAGCAAAGAAATAAAAAATAATAAAAATATTTATTTTCATAAATATTTTATCCTACTGAAGGATGAAAATGGAGTTTCTAAGGAGGGAGATTTAATTTTTAGAAGATATAAACTTAACAGATATTAAAGAAAAGCAAATTCTAAAGAGAAATATTAGGATGTATAAAAGAAAATAATTGATCCAGGTTTAACTGATATTAAGAGAACATCAAAAATAAATACAAATGTCTTATTTTTTGGTTTAACACAACCAAGACCAAGCCTGATAGAATTTAATAAAGCGAAAGAAGCAAGATATATGAGCAGTCTAGAATTATCTCAGAAGAAAAACTAGCACTCAAGAACTGTTTAAAAGTACCCCAATAAAACCTAAAAAATAGGTCCATGTTAACATATTGGAGACAAAGTTGGGTAAGTAATATCAAGTTATTGTAAAATTTCCTACACTTTCAAGAATACCAATAAGACTAGCATATATTATTGAGTTAATTGATGGAAGAGTTATTTGGTGATAACAGGTTTTTTTAAAAATGAGAATTAGAGTATTGTGTGTAAATTTAGGGAACATTCTTAAGAAAATTTCAGAATTAGAACTCTAAGGGCCGGGCGCGGTGGCTCAAGCCTGTAATCCCAGCACTTTGGGAGGCCGAGACGGGCGGATCACGAGGTCAGGAGATCGAGACCATCCTGGCTAACACGGTGAAACCCCGTCTCTACTAAAAAATACAAAAAAAATTAGCCGGGCGAGGTGGCGGGCGCCTGTAGTCCCAGCTACTCTGGAGGCTGAGGCAGGAGAATGGCGTGAACCCGGGAGGCGGAGCTTGTAGTGAGCTGAGATCTGGCCACAGCACTCCAGCCTGGGCGGCAGAAAGAGACTCCGTCTCAAAAAAAAAAAAAAAAAAAAGAACTCTAAGGAATGTTAAGCAAAGATGCAATACACTAAAAGGGAGTCAGGAAAGAGTATTGCTAAAGGCATGTGGAGTAAGATTTTTTTTTAAATTGACTAATTTTCAAATGACAATTGTAAACTATAAAGGAAAACAAAAATACTCGAAAGTTTAATCAAGTGATCAAAGTAAAGCAAGTTTCTTAGGGGGTCATGTCATGAACCATTATTGCATAAATTCTCTATTTGTGCAGTTTGACCCCAGGATGAACTGTGTTCATGGTACAGTGTAAGACAGTTAATGATCTAATTTAAAAAATCTGTGATCTTTCTGGTCTCAGAAATGAGAAGATGACTCAAGATTATCACAGTTCAAAGAAACTGAAGTGGGAATCACAGAAAGCATGGATTTGGATATTTCAAAGCCTCCCTTCGTGTCTCTGATCTCTACATCACACATGTAGGTAGGCTAAAAGCACATTACAGATAAAGCTAGAAGAACTAAACTGACATTTTAGCACTCATCCACGAAAGACTGAGTTTAATGTTTAAATCTAACCAAGGTAATTGCCTGTTAAAACCGAAACATCCACACTCTGTGAAGGAACACAGTAAAATCCAGAGTCTCCAAAACATAACACATACAATATCTGGGATACATAAAAAATTAGTAGGCTGGACACGGTGGCTCACGCCTGTAATCCCAGCACATTGAGAGGCTGAGGTGGGCAGATAAGGAGGTCAAGAGTTCGAGACCAGCCTGGCTAACATAGTGAAACCCCATCTTTACTAAAAATCCAAAAATCAGCCAGGCATGGTGGCACATGTGTGTAGTCCCAGCTACTTGGGAGGCTGAGGAATGAGAATTACTTGAACCTGGGAGGCAGAGGTTGTGGTGAGCCGAGATCATGCCACTGCACTCCAGCCTGGGCAAGAGAATGAGACTCCATCTCAAAATAAATAAATAAATAAATAAATAAATAAATAAATAAATAAATAAAAATAAATTTAGTAAGCAGTGGCTCATGCCTGTAATCCTAGAACTTTGGGAGGCCAAGGCAGGTGGATCACCTGAGGTTAGGAGTTTGAGACCAGCCTGGCCAACATGGCGAAACCCTGTCTCTACTAAAAATACAAAAATTAACAGGGTATGGTGGTGAATACCTGTAATCCCAGCTACTTGGGAGGCTGAGGAAGGAGAATTGCTTGAAACTGTTAGGTGGAGCTTGCAGTGAGCTGAGATTGTGCCACTGCACTCTAGCCTGCGCAATGGGAGCGAGACTCCATCTCAAAAAAAAAAAAAAAAAAAAAAAAAAAAAAAAAAAAAAAAAAAAATCGGTAAACATACAAAGAACAAAGTAAGTGTATTAGGGGTTTTCTAGAGGGACAGAACTAACAGGATATATGTATATGTGAAAGGGAGTTTATTAAGGAGAATTAACTCACATGAGAAATGCCTGAATAAGAAGCAGCAGAAGCAGTCACTAGCCCAAAACTGAAGAAACCTGTTCATAGTAAATCATAGTATTATGTCTCCAGAGTCTAAAGTAGGAAGAATGCCAGACACATTGGGTCAAAGCGAAATGTAAATGAGAGGTTTTGAATATCCTGGGTAACAGGGAAAACAGCACTTACGCTATAGCTGGTGAATGGGACTGTCATCATGGAAACATAATTATAATTTGTAAGAAACATATTGTGTCCAGTGCAACACTGTTACAACTGTTCCCCAGATATGATCATTTCAATGATCAAACTCCAAACTGAATCTCTGAATCAAGTTTAAGTTCACTAGTGATAGAATAAGGATAGCTACAGATACTGACCAGGTGTCTCGTGAACCTAAAACCAAGATTTTTTTTTCCATCTGAACATTTTTTCACATACCATGTTATTTCTGTTGTAAGCACTAATACATGTTCTGGGGACGTAGTTTCGACCAGGCAACTGCTCTAAGAGTTTGAATTGGCTTGTATTCCAAATTTGGTGAGTGTAAGGGCAGGGCTGTAATAATTCCACTGTTGTCTTAGTCCTGAAGACTCATAACTTGAGGCATATTTGAGTACCTAAGGTATTCCATCTCTTGAAAAATGTTCGAACTGTATCCACTGCAGGACTCAATATAGACACTGAAACAGTCTAGTGGCTGAAACAGCATAGTAAGCAATAGGAGAGGATAACTTAATGACTCTGGTCTTTGATATCCTCTACCTCTTATTTATTGTGAATAATTTTTTGATTTAATAATTTAAATTTTATGGGGTTTTGGCTTTTAAAAATTATCAACTTTCTAAAAAATTTAAATTTTGGATTTTATCTTTTCTTGAGAAGTTAATTAAAGGGAATGATATATTAAACTTTGAGACATTGTCTTTTTGTAATTTTATCATTGGACTACCTTAAAATTTTTGATTGAACTTCATTGCATGTCTCCTAATGATCTATCTGGGATAATGTGTCTGAACATAATTGGGAATGGGTAATGAATGGGAGTTGAATTTTGAGCCTTGCAAAAAGTGTGGTGTTGGAGTTAATTAGTACATTATTCAGACTCATTACAGAAGCCTCTGGGAGCAAAAACCAGAACTTCCCACCACTGATTCAGGAGAATCCAAAATAGAGTGGTTAAGGATGACAATGCAACATTCCTGCCAGACTGCGATTGAATTCCTTGGAGGGATCTAAACACTCCTAATAGACACAGCTTCAATAGTTGTGAATTATTAATGTGAAAATGCTTCCTTATCACCCCTCGGGTTTATCGTTTTATTTTATTTTTAAGTTTCAGAGAGAAATTAAACATGCAGAGCCAAATCTTCCTCACTTTTTGTCTTGGAAGCTAGTTTCCCACAGAAATCTTGCACTGATCTGTTCCATTATACAAGTTGATTTTCTCAGCAAGAACTTCATGGAGAAAAACAAGGCCCATTGGCCAAATTCCACTAGTATATTTTTTTATAAATCTGATATTCAGTATTAGAAGCATGTTTACCCTCATTTGTAAAACATGACCTCTAGAATAAACTTTCTTATCAACAAAAAAGGAAAACTTTTTTCTCTTCTTGGCTCATTGTCTTAATTTTTGTTTTGTATGTGGGGAGGAAAAAGCAAGATTTATAGATTGGCTCTCTCAAAACACTACTAAGTACAATTCTAAGCCTTTCTGTTACCATTATTCCAGAAAAAGAACTAATAATTGAATTACGGAATTATTTGTACCTCTCTCTCTTTCTCCCTCTTAAATTAAACACATATAAAATGGAATTATATATAACAATATCATAAAATATACTTTCTTTCATATTAAAATTGTACTTAGCTCTTTATTCTATCAGCATATAATCTGATTGAACTTCTTGGTTTCTTGTTTTGAGGTAGGGACATAAGACTAGTTCTGGTCAAAGAGTTGGGAATAAAAGCGATATATGTCCACCTCCAGGTCTGGGTGTTAAAACTAGTTCAAGGAAGTGTGGCACTCTTTCCCTGTAACAAAACCTGGCAACATTATAGTTAATGACTCCTTGCCAGTCAAATTATAAGAATGATTCCAAACAAGATTCTACTTGCATTCATGGACATGTAGCATGAATTAAAAACAAAATCTGTTGTTTTAATTCACCAGAATTGACACAGAGATTGGCATCTGGATTGGTGTAGTACTGCAGTTGCAAACTTCAAAAGTATTTAGGAGCCAGAAAGCAAGTAAACTGATATTGGAGATTTAAAGGATAATAATTTATAACATGCAATGGAAATTCTTGATGAAATTGTTGCGTGTCATAAGTTACAAGGCAGAAAATGAACCTGATAAATTTGTAGCTGTAGCAGAAGAATTTGAAAAAGCAAATACTAAGAAGGAGCATTGTTTTTTTGTTAGCATTATTTGACATTGTGACTAAGGAAAATTATGAACTCCAAAAAGAATTGTCTGGTTTTATTTTTTTTTTTAACTTTTAAAAACTTTAAATTTCTGTGTAAATGGGAATGAATGAAAGGAAACAGTGAAGTTCAATTTCTGAAACCTGTAATATTGGTTTGGCAGCTTTCTCTCCCGTCCCCTCCCCTCTCCTCTCGTCCCCTCCCCTTTCATTCTTTTCTTTCTTTCTTTCTTTCTTTCTTTCTTTCTTTCTTTCTTTCTTTCTTTCTTTCTTTCTTTCTTTCTTTCTTTCTTTCTTTCTTTCTTTCTCTCTCTCTCTCTCTCTCTCTCTCTCTCTCTCTCTCTCTCTCTCTCTCTCTCTCTTTTTCTTTCTTTTCTTTCTTTTCTTTCTTTCTTTCTCGGAGTCTTGCTTTGTCACCCAGGCTGGAGTGCAGTGGCATGATCTCGGCTCACTGCAAGTTCCACCTCCTGGGTTCAGGCCATTTTCGTGCCTCAGCCTCCCAAGTAGCTGGGACTGCAGGCACCCGCCACCACAACTGGCTAATTTTTTTTGTATTTTTAGTAGAGACGGGGTTTCACCACAGGGTGGTCTTTGTCTCCTGACCTCATGATCCACCTCCCTTGGCCTCCCAAACTGTTGGGATTACAGGCATGAGCCACCGTGCCCAGCCCATGGCAGCTGTTTTTCATCCCCAAACAATAAAGTACAAAAATGAAAATATCTTTCAACATATGAAGGAACATGCAGGGAAACAGGAGATAATCCAAGAAAATGTGGCCTCACGCTAGCCAATACACGATATGCTTAAATAATCGACAAAATGTTGAACAAAGATGTTAAGTAAGAGACGGCATGAAAATCATTCATTAGCTTTCACAACCTAAATATTACTGATGATTTTAGCATAAATGAAAGCGGATACTAAATTACAAAAGTGTGAAAAGTAATTCTGATTTTTGAAAACTTTGGATATGAAAGAGAAATGAAAGCTAAAAGGGATAGGAAAAGAATAGATAAAATTTTTTTGATATGAAATTTTGAGTATGACCGAGTGCTGATGAGGGAAGATACTATTTAGTAAGAGATTACAAAGACAGAAAGGAAAGAGAAAAAAACTTCAGCAAGGTCTCTGAACAAGTAAAAGACGAGATCCCAAATAAATGTGAAAAATTGGTCTTTAATAGGAGGACAAAATTTCTCTGTTTTACAAAGTGTAAAAGATAGTTTGAAATGGAGGTAAGCTTATGACGTTATCCGTATATTGGGGAAAATATATTTTTAACTGATAGTGTATACTATAAAACCAAAGTCATTTGCTGATAGTAAAAGAGCAAACTTCTGCTAGCAATCTGATCCACTAGCTAACTTGAAAATTCCTTGATAGAAACATTTAGAAATATTGCAAACAAACAAACAAACATCCATTAACATCAGTAGCTGAGCTTTTAAGAAGGTACAGAAAAAATCCAGGTGCCAAAAAAGGAAGAGAACATAAATAGAATGTTAACATGAAGTGAAGACATTGATATTTACAGGGCATGTGACAATCAACATATAGCCATTAGTTTTAATGTCCATGTAGAGAATGAGACACAAACACAAAATAGAGAGAAGAAATTGAAACTCCTGCAAAGTCCCAGATGCATGATGGGTTTCACCAACAAATCAAAGATGTTTGCAAAGAAAAACATACCCTGCAAAGGTAAAATATTTGGTATTTATTTTAAAAATGCCAAGTAAAACATCTAAAAACATATAAAGTTATCATTATCTCTAACACACAAACACATATTCCATATAATTAATAAACATAAATGGGATTGAGCAGGTGATTAGAGCTAAAGAAATGATTAAATATAAATATCTAGGAATTTATATAAAATTGTGGAGAGTGTAACAGAGAGAGAAGAGATATAAAATATGCAAGAGATATTAAGAAATATAGATGATAGAATGAAACATTCTAAAATGTTGCAACTATGGAGTGGCATACATAAATAATTGAAAAATAGAGAAGAGGCAGTATAAGAAAATTAACGTCTGAGATTTTCCAGAAAAAAACTAAAGGTATGACACTTCAGATTCAAGAATCCTCATAAATTATGACACAAAATAATAATAAACAAATACCAAGCCACAACTTAGTTAATCTATGGAACATACAAATAGTCATAAAATTTGTTAGACATTACCCAAAAATGAAAAAAATTGCACTTATAACCAACTTCCCAGTTTCAATAATAGAAACTGCAAAGTAGCGGAACATATGCTAAAGGTTTATCACTAAAGAAACTTTTGTAAGATATATTACAGGGCAGGGCATGGTGGTCATCCCAGCAATTTGGGAGGCCAAGGAGGGGAGAACACTTTAGCTCAGGAGTTTGAGACCAGCCTGGCTAACATGGTGAAACCCTGTCTCTACTAAAAATACAAAAATTAGCCAGGCATGGTGACATTCACCTGTAATCCCAGCAGCTTAGGAGGCTGAGGCAGGAGAATTGCTTGAACCCAGGAGGCAGAGGTTGCAGTGAGCTGAGATCACACCACTGTTCTCCAGCCTGAGAAACACAGCAAGACTCCATACCACCCCCCGCCCCCAAAAAAGAAGGATGTATTACAGAAGGAGGAGATGTATTACAGAAGGACATGTATTACAGAAGGACAGAATGAGACATGATTACATAAGGAATGTGAGATGTTGACATAAAACTGGTTAAAGCTAAGCAAACATAATAAATTGATGATGTGTAGATAAAAATACAATTAGAAAAATGTGAAAAATAACATATACAATGAAAATGGGGTAATTTTATTTTAAGGTCTTTTTATTGATTTGCTATAGATGAGCTTCAGCACCTGTTGAGATATGCAAACTTTTCAATGTTTTGAAACACGAAAACAATATAAATAAAATGCATCACCAATAAATTAATAATAAAATAGGGGGAAAATAACAGAGTAAGACAGAAACAAAGACCATCAAGAAAAATAGAAAGCACAAAATATGTCAAAAATACATTTAAAAATGTAAGCAATCAACAAATAGAAAGTGATAGAGTAGTAGCAGTATCTATCATTTTCAGAAAAAAGTAGATGTTTGAAAAAGTTGTTTAATGGTAGAAAGATAATATAGAATCTTAAAAGATGGTAAGATCAGGTAGCGTGATGCCTCCAAGTTTGTTCTTTTGGCTTAGGACTGTCTTGGCAATGTGGGCTCTTTTTTGGTTCCATATGAACTCTAAAGTAGTTTTTTTTCCAATTCTGTGAAGAAAGTCATTGGTAACTTAATAGGTATGGCATTGAATCTATAAATTACCTTGGGCAATATGGCCGTTTTCACAATACTGATACTTCCTATCCATGAGCATGGAATGTTCTTCAATTTGTTTGTGTCCTCTTTTATTTCATTGAGCAGTGGTTTGTAGTTCTCCTTGAAGAGGTCCTTCACATTCCTTGTAAGTTGGATTCCTAGGTATTTTATTCTCTTTGAAGCAATTGTGAATGCGAGTTCACTCATGATTTGGCTCTCTGTTTGTCTGTTATCGGTGTATAAGAATACCAGTGACTTTTGCACATTGATTTTGTATCCTGAGACTTTGTTGAAGTTGCTTATCAGTTTAAGGAGATTTTGGGCTGAGACGATGGGGTTTTCTAAATATACAATCATGTCATCTGCAAACAGAGACAATTTAACTTCCTCTTTTTCTAATTGAATACACTTCATTTCTTTCTATTGCCTGATTGCCCTGGCCAGAAATTCCAACACTGTGTTGAATAGGAGTGGTGAGAGAGAGCATCCCTGTCTTATGCCAGTTTTCAAGGGGAATGCTTCCAGTTTTTACATATGCAGTATGATATTGGCTGTGGGTTTGTCATAAATAGCTCTTATTATTTGAAGATATGTTCCATCAATACCGAATTATTGAGAGTTTTTAGCATGAAGGGCTGTGGAATTTTGTCAAAGGATTTTTCTGCATCTATTGAGATAATCATGTCGTTTCTGTCTTTGGTTCTGTTTATATGCTGGATTACATTTATTGATTTGTGCATATTGAACCAGCCTTGCATCGCAGGGATGAAGCCCACTTCAAACTATACTACAAGGCTACAGTAACCAAAACAGCATGGTACTGGTACCAAAAGAGAGATATAGACCAATGGAACAGAACAGAGCCCTCAGAAATCATACCACACATCTACAACCATCTGATCTTTGACAAACCTGACAAAAACAAGAAATGGGGAAAGGATTCCCTATTTAATAAATGGTGCTGGGAAAACTGGCTAGCCATAAGTAGAAAGCTGAAACTGGATCCCTTCCTTACACCTTATACAAAAATTAATTCAAGATGCATTAGAGAATTAAATGTTAGACCTAAAACCATAAAAACACTAGAAGAAAACCTATGCAATACCATTCAGGACATAGGCATGGGCAAAGACTTCATGTCTAAAACACCAAAAGCAATGGCAACAAAAGCCAAAATTGACAAATGGAATCTAATTAAACTAAAGAGCTTCTGCACAGCAAAAGAAACTACCATCAGAGTGAACAGGCAACCTACAGAATGGGAGAAAATTTTTGCAATCTACTCATCTGACAAAGGGCTAATATCCAGAACCTACAAAGAACTCAAACAAATTTACAAGAAAAAAAAAACAAACAACCCCATCAAAAAGTGGGCAAAAGATATGAACAGACACTTCTCAGAAGAAGACATTTATGCAGCCAACAGACACATGAAAAAATGCTCATCATCACTTGCCATCAGAAAAATGCAAATCAAAACCACAATGAGATACCATCTCACACCAGTTAGAATGACAATCATTAAAAAGTCTGGAAACAACAGGTACTGGAGAGGATGTGGAGAAATAGGAACACTTTTACACTGTTGGTAGGACTGTAAACTAGTTCAACCATTGTGGAAGACAGTGTGGCGATTCCTCAAGGATCTAGAACTAAAAATACCATTTGACCCAGCTATCCCATTACTGGGTATATACCCAAAGGATTATAAATGATGCTGCTATAAAGACACATGCACACGTATGTTTATTGTGGCACTATTCACAATAGCAAAGACTTGGAATCAACCCAAATGTCCATCAATGACAGACTGGAGTAAGAAAATGTGGCACCATGGAATATTATGCAGCCATAAAAAAAGGATGAGTTCATGTCCTTTGTAGGGACACGGATGCAGCTGGAAACCATCATTCTCAGCAGACTATCCCAAGAACAGAAAACCAAACACCGCATGTTCTCCTCATAGGTGGGAATTGAACAATGAAAACACTCGGACACAGGAAGGGTAGCATCACACACCAGAGCCTGTTGTGGGGTTGGGGGAGGGGGGAGGGATAGTATTCGGATATATACCTAATGTAAATGATGAGTTAATGGGTGCAGCACACCAACATGGCACATGTATACATATGTAACAAACCTGCACATTGTGCACGTGTACTTTAGAACCGAAAGTGAAATAAAAAAAAAAAAAAAAAAAAGAAAAAAGATGGTAAGAGCAATGGCTAAAATGAAGACATGTGAACAGAGTTGAAAATGCTGGAGTAAGTGGATTATTACAATTTATATTCTGAATGGTAATTCATATAAAACTTACTAAGAAGGTAACATTTAAACAAATACTAGGAGTGGAGAAGACAGGTAGCTTGCAACTGTGTATGGTATGAGAGCATTTGAGACCGAAGCAACAGCTAGCAGGAAGAGCCTAGCTTAAAAAGGTGCTTGTCAGGCACAGGAAACAGGAGACCCCTGAGCCTGAAGTTGCATCAAAATGAAGAGTGCAGTGAGAGGTTTTAAGAGGCAACTGAAGGCCAGATCAAGAATTTTGAATTTGACTTTGAATAAAAGTGACAGATCCATCAGAAGGTTTATAACAAAAGGATGAAATACACATACTGACTTAAATTTTTTTAAAAAATGGCCTTGCTGTTTTGAGAACAGATTATAGGATATGTATAATGGCCAAAGCATGACTTAACAGGTTATTACAATAATCCAAGAGAGAGATTGTGGAAACGGAAATGAAGCAGAGGTGATATGGGAAGTGGTCAAAATTGGGGTATATTTTTCAGATGTAGCCCATTTAATTTCCTCATAGACTGGCAATAGAAAGACAGATGTCAATAATGATTCACTTTTATGGAGGGGGTCAAGAAACTGGGATGATGGAATTACCATCAACTGAGGGAAGACTGGAGGTATAGCAAGTTTAACTAGAAGATCAGGAACTTAGATACATCCATTAAACATTCAACCACAGTAGTTGCATAGAGAGATATATATATGTTGAAATGTTGAGAGATCTGGGCTGGAGAGATAAATATTAAAATTCTTGATATTTACAAAGTATTTACAACAAGGAGCCCAGGATCGAGAGAGTAGTATAGGGTAACCTAAAGGACCACTGAGCTCAAGATTTTTCCAACATTAGTAGTTAGAAAAGGAGATTGAGAGTGAGAAATGGCAACCAGCAAGAGAAAGGAAGAGAAGAGAGATGATAGAGTTTTGAGAAAAACTGAGAAATTATGAACTTTTTATCTAGGAGAATGAAAGAATAAATAGGTAAGAAAAGAATAAAATAATTGCTGAGCTCACTTTCAGTTATTTGTTATGAATTTGAAAGGAGACGTTATGCTAGCATGATTTTTCCTAGATGTTAAGCTGAAAGAAAAATAAATTGAGTTAAAACCTGAACAAGTCAAATTGCAGATTTAATATGAAGAAATTGAATTCGAGGGAAGAAGATTTTTTTTAATGATGTAATCATTTTTATTATATTCACAGATATGTGCAAAACCATAGTATATTTTAGAACATTTTCATGAATTCAAAAAGAATATGATTCCACTTATATGAGGTATCTAAAGTAGTCAACATGTTAGAGACAGAAAGTAGAATGGTGGTCCCTCAGGGGCTTGGAAGAAAGGGAAATGGAGAGTTGATGTTCTATGGCTACAGAGATTTAGGTCTGCAAAATGAGTAAGTTCTTGAGAATTGTTATGGAACAATGGAATACTTAACACAACTGAATTGTACACTAAAAAATGATTAAGAGGTTAAATTTATGCTAATCATTTTTTACCACAATGAAATAAAAAAGAGTCTCATATCCTTCAGCCCTAAACAACCACTAATCTATTGTCTGTCTACAGATTTTCTTATTCTAGACACTTCATATGAATGGAGTCACATAATATGTGATATTTCTTGACTGTCTTTTTTCACTCAGCATGTTGTTTTCAGGGTATATCTACATTGTACCATGTATCAGCACTTTCCTTTTATGGCTAAATAATATTTCATGGTATAGATAGGCCATGTTTTATTTATACATTCCTTAATTGATAGACGTTTGTGTTGTTTCCACCTTTGGGCTGTTACAAATAGTGGTGCCATAAAGAATCATGTACAAGTTTTTGACAGTGTATTTGTTTCCGTTCCCTTGAGTATGTAGCTCAGTATGGAGTTGTTGGATCATTTGGTAACTATGCTTAATCACTTGAGGAAATGTCATATTGTTCTCTAAAGTGGCTGCACCATTTTACGTCTTACCAGCAGTGTTTGAATATTCTCTCTTTTTTTTTTTTTTTTGAGATGGAGTCTCACTCTGTTGCACAGACTGGAGTGCAGTGGCATGATCTTGGCTCACTGCAACCTCTGCCTCCTGGATTCAAGTGATTCTCCTGACTCAGCCTCCTGAATAGCTGGGAGTACAAGTGCACGCCACCATGCCCGGCTAATTTTCTTATTTTTAGTAGGGACAGGGTTTCACCATGTTGGTCAGGCTGATCTTGAGCTGAGCTCGTTAGCTCGTGATCCACCCACCTTGGCCTCCCAAAGTGCTGGGATCACAGGCTTGAACCACCACACCTGGCTGAAGATTCTCATTTCTGTACATCTCATCACCCTTTTTATTATCTGACTTTTTTGATTATGGCAATCCTAGTGGTTATAAAGTGGAATCTCACTGTGCTTTGATTGGCATTTCTCTGATGACAAATGATGAGCACGTTATCATTTGCATATATATATATATAATATATATATATTTGGTTTTGGAGAAGCATCTATTCAGATTATTTGCTGATTATTATTATTATTATTTTTGAGACAGAGTCTCTCTGTGTCACCCAGGCTGGAGTGCAGTGGCTCTATCTCGGGTCACTGCAACCTCAGCTTCCTGGGTTCATGTAATTCCCCTGCCTCAGCCTCCTAAGTGATTTGTCTTTTTATTGTTGATTTGTAGAAGTTCTTTATATATTCTGAATAGAAGTTATTCATCAGGCACAGGAATTGCAAATATTTTCTCTCTGTGAGTTGTCTTTTCACTCTCTTGATGGTATTCTTTAATGTATAAAATTTTTAATATGAGGAAGTCCAAATCACTTATGTTTTCTATTGTTGCTTATACTTTTGACATCACATCCAACAATACTTTACCAAATTCAATGTCATAAAGATTTATCCAAATATTTTCTTCTAAGGGTTTTATAGTTTAACTCTGACATTTAGGTCTTCCTTGATCCATTTGAGTTAAATGTTTAAAACTATGTGAGGTAAGGTTTCACTTTTCATTTTTTTCCCCATGTGCTGTCTAATGGTCTTGGGACCATTTATTGAAACAATTCTTCTTTCCACATTGCATAGCTTTGGTATGTTTGTCAAAAATCAGTTGACCGTACTGGATTCTGAAATACATTTCATTGATCTCCCTGTCTATCCTTGTCTAGCCAGTATGATACTGTCTTTATAACTGTTGCTTTTTACCAACGTTTATATTTGGAAGTCTAAGTCTTATTACCTTATACTTTTCCAAAATTGTTTTGACTTGTCTGGGTTTCTCACAATTTTATATAAATTTTATCCTTAGCTTATCAGTTTCAACAAAGAAAGTCAGCTGTGATTGTGAAGGTGACTGTTGAAAGTGCTGAATCTGTACATTAATTTGGGGAGGATTGCTATCCTAAAAATATTAAGTATTTCAATCTATTAACATGAAATTATTTTCCACCTATTTATAACTTCTTTAATTATTTTGATGATTTGTAGTTTTCACAAAATATTTTACCTTTTTTGTTAAATTCATTTTTTTACTAGATTCTTGTTGATGATATTGCAAATGGGATTTTTTTTCTTATTTTGTTTTAAAATTGTTCATTAATGGTGTACAGAAAAACAATACTTTGTAAATATTGATCTTGTATTCTACAACTTTGCCAATTGCATTTATTAGCACTAGTAGTTTTTTTTAGTGTGTTCTTTAGGGTTTTCTACAAAAATAATTAATTTATATGTGAATGGTGATAGTTTTACTTGTTCTCTTCAACTGTATGGGTTTTACTTCCTTTTCTGGTGTACTTGCCATGGTTAGAAGCTGCAGTACAATTTTGAATAGAAGTGGCAAGAGTGGACATACTTATTTGCTTTTGATCTTAACAGTGAAAACATCCATTATTTTACTATTAAGTAAGATGTTAGCTGTGGTGTTTTGTAGATTCCCTTTATCAAGCTGAGAAAGTTCCTTTCTGTTTCTAGTTTGTTGGATGCTTTTATCATAAAAAAAGTGTTAGATTTTTCTAATTCCATATCTGTGTTTGTTGAGATAACTATGTGCTTTTTTGGTTTTTTAAAAATGATCTATTCATAGAATGTGTTACATTAATTGATTTTCAGATGATAAATCAACCTTGCTTTTGTCAGATCAATGACACTGATCCTGGTATATAATTCTTTTTGTGTTATTCCGGATCTTCACTGCTATGAAGATAACCTGAAAATGTGGAAATGACTTTGGAACTGAGTAACAGGTAGAGGCCTGAGCAGTTTGGAGGGCTCAGAAGAAAACAGGAAGATGAGGGAAAGTTTGGAACTTCCTAGAGACTTGTTGGTTGAATGGTCTTGACCAAAATACTGATATGGACAATAAAGTGCAGGCTGAGGTGGTCTCAGATGGAGATAAGAAACTTACCGAGAACTGGAGCAAAGGTCACTTTTGCTATGCTTTTGCCCCTGTCCTAGAGATCTGTGGAACTTTGAACTCGAAAGAGATATTTTAGTGTATCTGGCAGAAAAAATAATTCTAAGCAGCGAAGCGTTCAAGAGGTGACCTGACTTTTCCCAACAGTATACACTTACATGCATTCATGAAGAGATAATTTGAAGTTGGAACTTATGTTTAAAAGAGAAACAGCATAAAAGTTTGGAAAATTTGCAGCTTGACCATGGGGTAGAAGAGGAAACCCCATTTTCTGGGAAGAAATTCAAGACTGCTACAGAAATTTGCATAAGTGAAAAGGAGCTAAATGTTAGTAGCCAAGACAATGAGGACAGTGTCTTCAGGGCATTTCAGAGATCTTTGTAGCAGCCCCTCCAATCACAGGCCAGGAGACCTAGGAGGGAAATATGATTTTGTAACCATTGTGTCCTGTGTCCCAGCCACTCCAGATCCAGCCGTGGCTAAAGAGGACCTAGGCACAGTTCAGGCTGTTGCTTCAGAAGGTGCTGTGGGTGCTCAGAAGACAAGAATTGAACTTTGGAGGCCTCTGCCTAGATTTCAGAGCATGTATGAAAATGCCTCAGTGTCTAGGCAGAAGTCTGCTGCAGGAGTGGAGCTTTTATGGAGAGCCTCTACAAGGGCAATGCAGAGGGAAAATACAGGGTTGAGTCACCTTACACAGGATCTTCACTGGGACACTGCCCAGTGGAGTTATCAGAAGAGTTCCAACATCTTTCCAACCCAAGAATGGTAAGTCCACCAACAGCTTGCACTGTGCACCTGGAAAATCTGCAGGCACTCAATGCCAGCCTGTGAAAGCAGTCACAGGGGCTGTATCCTGCAGAGCCACAGGAGTGGAGCTTCCCAAGGCTGTGGGAGCCCACCCCTTGCATCAGCATGCCCTGGATATGAGAAATAGAGTCAAATGAATTTTGGAGCTTAAAGACTTAATGACTGCCTGGTCAGGTTTCAGACAGGCATGGGGCTTGTAGGCCCTTTGTTTTAGCCAATTTCTCCCATTTGGAATGGGAAGATTTACCCAATGACTGTACTCCCATTGTTTCTTGGAAGTAACTACCTTGATTTTGATTTCACAGGCTCATAGGTGGAAGGGACTTGCCTTGTCTCAGATGAGACTTTGGACGTGGACTTTTGGGTTACTGCTGGAATGAGTGAAGACTTTGGGGGACTGTTGGAAAGGGATGATTGGTTTTGAAATGTGAAAAAGACATGACATTTGAAGGGACCAGGGGTAGAATGATATGATTTGGCTCTGTGATCTCATCCAAATCTCATTTCAAATTGCAATCCCCATGTGTTAAGGGAGGGACCTAATGGGAGGTAACTGGATCATGGGGGCAGCTTCCCCTCTGCTGTTCTCATAAGAGTGAAGGAATTTTCATGAGATTAGATGGTTTTAAAAGTGGGAGTTACCCCTTCACTCAGTGTCTCTCCTGCCATCTTGTGAAGAAGGTACCTGCTTCCTCTTTGCCTTCCGCCATGATTGGCAGTTTCTTGAGTTTTCCCCAGCCATGCAGAACTGTGAGTCAATTAAAGCTCTCTCCTTTATAAATTACCCAGTCTCAGGTAGTGTCTTCACAACTGTCTGAGAACAGACTAATGCATGGTGGTAGCCTTAAATCCTCTCAACTTGCCTCTCCTAGGATAAAACTGGGTTAAGGGCAATCAGGGTTTTGTATTCTCAATAGTACAATTCCTTAGGTAGAACCTTCACTCCATGAGTGAGAGGCAGACAAAGGGATTTCTCATTTAATGGCTACACTTGTCTGGAACTTATGCTCGGTAACATGTAACTAGGGATAAAATGATGAGTCTTGACATTCTGCTTCTTCCAGGAAAAAGACCTACAACTTGGACCTAGGGGGAGAAGCTGTCATATGTTATTTTTTGCACCAGTCTCAAGTAGGAATTGGAACTCACTAAGATGGAATGAGGGAGGCAGAGAGGGAGTGGGCACAGTTCAAATATCGTAGTCATAATTTTCTTACCAAACATTAATAGACAGTTTTCATCAGATGATTCCTCATTTGCTGTATGTCCTTAGGACCATTTCAAAAGGTTTTTATAAATTTTTTTACATCTGCAGAACTTCTCACATTTTCATGTGAAAAGTCTCTCTCAGCAAACATTTAATATTATGAGAAAAAGGATTCCTTTTATTTACAGATATATGTGTATATATGTGTGTGTGTATATGCATACATACATGTGTGTGTGTGTGTGTGTGTGTGTGTGTAGATAGATAGATAGGTTTGGTTTTGGTCTAAGAACAGACCAAAATACCAATTATTCCCTATAGGGCTCTGAAACAGATCCTAGTATACACAAAAGCACGCTCTGTAAAGGTATAATATTATAAATTAATGATGAAATGAGTTAGTAATTAGCTGTTGTAGCCCAGTGGTAAAACATATTTGAAAATGATGTTAGAAGTCTTTCTTAGAAAGCAAATTCTCAAATATTTTGGGTTAATCTTAAGGCTAAAATAGGAGGAATAAAAATTACGAAAAGTGAATATAAACATAGAAAAAGATACCACAGAGTAAGAAAATATATTTATAACACAACCAACAGTCAAAATAATTAGATTTACAATATAAAAAAGAACATATGTAAATCTATGTGACAACTCTAGAATATACATAGGAAAATTACAGGAACAGGTGATGCACATAATAAAAAAATCAAGTGTAAATTATTCTATGAAACTTCCCAAATATTACCACTGAATACAATCCAAATTTTTAAAATGGACATATACTGTGTATGTTTGTGCATGTGTATGGGTATGCCAATTAAATCTTATAAACATGAAAAATGTTAATACCATCTTTTCTTGGTGATGAGGATTTGGTGAGGCTGACATACTGTTGGCGTAAGAGTGAATTGGTAAAAACTAATTTATAATGTGCTTTTGTTATATATCACCACATAAAACATTTAAATAACATTTCTTTTTAAACATTATGTCTTATAGCATTAACCACATTCATGAGTAAAGATATTTGAGCTCTGATGTTAATATGCACTGTTTTGCAAAAGTAGAAAAATCAGAAGATTTATAAATGACTTATTTGTAGGGAAGAGTTAGAAAATGATAAATGCATATGAGAAGGAATTTAACAATTACAAAATTATGAAGTAGAATGTATACATTACCCTTGAATATATTTATTACATATTATGTAAAAAACAAATACGTTTCAGGTTCAATTACATACAACAATTCAATTTTTGTTTAAAAAACGTATGTGAACACAGTGTAAATGTGTATGTAATAGTTTTTATTTAAAGACATACATATTTTCTGGAATCATATGAATAAATCAATAACAATCATTAGGGAATAAAAATGGATTTCCACAGTGTAGTACCAGTTGAATGGTTTCTACTATAAACTCATTCATCTATTTTTAGAGGAGACTGGGTCTTGGTTTTCATAAGAGGCAACCAGAAAAAAAATGTATTCAAAGACAATTACCAGGTTTTTGTGTTAGACAATGAGGCTTATGATGCTGATACTCACTGAAATAGAAAATATAATAGGAAAAAACATTCTAAAGAGAGAGCTGATTAATTTAGTTTTAAACAATATTTAGCTTGAATTATCTTTGTAACAGTTAGGTCTTGAAGTTCACCACATCCATTAAACAAGGAATATAGGCTTGGTAATAATTATATACTGAAGATAGAACTTCTGCAGTCATGGGCCATTCAAGAAAGTCTTACAGGGCAATGTTTTACAAAAATTGAATTATTGATGTTTTGGGGAGAATATTCCTCATTGTAAAGTACTATCTCAAATGTTTTAGGGAAATTACCATCTTCATTCCCTGATCAGTAAATATCAATAGTTTTCCAAGTTAATTTTAAGCACCAAAACTTATTGCCAACACATTTGCAAGTAGCCCATAGGTTATATTTCTTTTTCTGATTACCAATTACTTGTGTCTAGAGAGAAGAGTGAGGTGGATAACTGGAAATTATATATATATATACACACACCATATATATACCACTCATATATATAATATATTATTATATATTCTATTATGTAGAATATATAGTTAATATTAATATATAATATGTTATGTTAATATATAATATTATTAATTATTAATTATAATATGATTATATTAATAACCTTATATATTATATGTATACTATATTAATATATTTGTGTTATATATTAATATATAATATATAAATATGTTATATATATTGGTGATATATATATATATATATATATATATATATATATATATAAATGAGTGGTAGAAAATAGTCCATAGGCCGGGCGCGGTGGCTCAAGCCTGTAATCCCAGCACTTTGGGAGGCCGAGACGGGCGGATCATGGGGTCAGGAGATCGAGACCATCTGGCTAACACGGTGAAACCCCGTCTCTACTAAAAAATACAAAAAAAAAAAAAAAAACTAGCCGGGCGAGGTGGCGGGCGCCTGTAGTCTCAGCTACTCGGGAGGCTGAGGCAGGAGAATGGCGTAAACCCGGGAGGCGGAGCTTGCAGTGAGCTGAGATCCGGCCACTGCACTCCAGCCTGGGCGACAGAGTGAGACTCCGTCTCAAAACAACAAAAAAAAAAAACAAACAAAAAAAAAACAAACAAACAAAAAAAGAAAATAGTCCATGAAGGAGATTGAGAAAGACTTGTCCAGGGGAATTAGAGAAAATTAAAAGACACAGTAAAAAATGGAAAAAAAAAATCTATAGAAAAAAAGAGAATTGGCAGTAGTAGGTAAAAATTGCAAGATATATAAATAAAGTCTGAAAAGTACTGATTCATTTCAGTAACAAAAAATACATTATATATGTGGGTAGGACTTTTTGGGTTATGGGGTAATGAAGAACGAATGAGTGTTTTAATCTCTGTTAAGAAAACAACTTTTTAGAGAAGAGGTGACAAGGCAATAGGTGAAGTGAAGCTCCACAAAGTCAATAAACGTTTACCAATGACATTGTTGTTGTTTTGAAGCGATGGGAAAAAATTACAAAATGTAAAAATACAAAGAGAAAATGCCAGTAAATATATATTTTTGAAGATACAAGATAAATGGGTCGTATTTTGATTTCCATATTTTATATTTTCTATGTAGTCATCATGATTTGGCAGCGACTTAACTTCAATTGCATGCAAAAAATTTACTTCTATATAGTTGTGTCGCCCCTTATTTTATATTACTAATGTCACAAATTCCGTCTATGTTGTGTACCGTTAACATAGCCCTATAATTATTTCATACATTTGTCTTTAAGTTCTGTCTTTGCCAGGACTGCTCTCCTGTTTGCAGTTAGATGCCTGAGGCTTTTCCATGCTGAGGTGGCATGCTTTCCATGGCTTTATAATTCTGGTGTCTGAAGGGCAGCAACCCTGCCACCAGATTTTCACTATGCACTCCCCTAGTAGAGGGTCTCTCCAGTGACCCTGTCCTTGTGGAAAGATTGTTTCTGGGCACCCAGGCTTTCCAATACACCCTCTGAAATCTACGTTGAAGTGGCCAAGCTGCCACCATACTTGAATTCTGAGTGTCTGCAGACTTAAGGTATGGAAACTGCCAATGCTTATCACTGTTGCTCTTCAGAACTGTATCTTTAACAGTATTTACGTTCCTTTATACCACCCCTGGAGCTACAGTGGCTAGGATGCATTGAGTAGCATCCCAAGGTGGTGTGGGGCAGCAATGCTTGCCTCCATCCCCCAAAAAAATCCTGTCCTCCCAGGCCTCTGGATTCTAATGGGAGATGTGATCTTGAAGATTTCTAAAATGCCTTTGACACCTTTTACCGATTGTCTTAAAAGCATCTGGATTTCTTTTGGCCATGCTAATGTCTCCAGCAAGTGTTTGCTCTGCAGTACTCTTGGATTTTTCTTCTAAAAAATGTTCTTTCATTCTTTACCACATAGGCAGGCTACAAAATTTTCAAATTTCTACATTTTGCTTTTCCTTTAATTATAAACTACACCTCTAGGTTAGTCCTCTGCTGCCCTATCTGATATGAAACTGTTAAAAACATCTGTACCACCTCTTGAAGGCTTTGCTGTAGGAATTTCTTCTATTAGATAACCTAGGTCATCACTCTTACATTCAGCCTTCTGCCAAGCCCTAGGGCATAGACAAAACGCTTCCAAGTTCTTTGCTTAGTTGTTATATGGATGCCTCTTTCTCTAGTTCTCAGTAAGTTTCTCATTTCATCTGAGAACACAACAACATGGCCTTGACTGTCTATATTTCTATTAGCACTTTGGTCACAACCACTTAACCAATCTCTGAAAAGTTCCAGCTTTCCCTCACGTTTATGTCATTTTCTGTACCCTCCTGACTCTTCCAACTTCAACCCATTACCAGGTTCCAAAGTCACTGCTACATTTTCAGTTATCCACACAGTAACACTCAATACTCAGTACCAGTTCTCTGTCTGAATTTCTATGTGTTGCTACAAAGGAATACCCAAGGCTCGGTAATTTATAAAGAAAAGAGGTTTATTTAGTTAATGATTCCACTGCCTGGAAGATTGGCCATGTGGTTGCTGAAAGCCTCAGGCTACTTCCATTTATGGCAGAAATAAAGGGGAGGTAACATATGCAGAGGTCACATGGCAAGGGAGGAAGCAAGAGAGAGAAGGCGGTGGTGCCAGATTATTTTACTAGACGGGGTGGTGCCATATTCTTTTATTAGTTGCAGGAACTAATAGAGTGAGAAAGCACTCACCCCATGTCCAGGGAGGCTATTAATCTATCACTGAGGGATCTGCCCCCATGACCAAAAACTTCCCATTAGTCTCCACCTGGAGCACTGGGGATCAAATTTCAATCTGAGGTTTTAAGGGGACAAACATCCAAATCATAGCAGTGGGCTTTTGCATTTCCCAGTATGCAAGGCTACATTTAAATGTCATAATTTCCTGAAGACTCTCGCATCAGCTTCTCCTTGGGACCTTAGATAATCTATAGTAAGTCTCTACCAGTAATATCTTCTTGCAGGCAACTGTGGGTTTGTAGTGTCCCTGCAGCTTTCCTGAGCAGCAGATACTGTTTCTCCCTGTGTGAGATCTGAGTTAAGAAAAGCAGTCTTGAAGAGGTTCTTGTCAGCCTGTACTGACCTCTTCAAGGAGAACTACAAACCACTGCTCAAGAAATAAGAGAGGACACAAACACATGGGAAAACATTCCATGCTCATGGATAGGAAGAATCAATATCATGAAAATGGCCATACTATCCAAAGAAATTTATAGATTCAATGCTATCGCCATCAAGCTACCACTGACTTTCTTCACAGAATTGGAAAAAACTACTTTAAACTTCATTTTGAACCAAAAAAGAGCTTGTATAACCAAGACAATCTTAAGCAAAAAGAACAAAGCTGGAGGCATCATGCTACCTGATTTCAAACTATACTACAAGGCTACAGTAACCAAAACAGCATGGTACTGGTACCAAAACAGTATGGTACTGGTACCAAAACAGATGTATAAACCAATGGAACAGAACAGAGGCCTCAGAAATAACACCACACATCTATAACCATCTGATCTTTGACAAACTTGACACACACAAGCAATAGGGAAAAGATTCCCTATTTAATAAATGACGTTGGGAATACTAGCTATCCATATTTGGAAAACTTAAACTGGACCCCTTCCTTACACCTTATACAAAAATCAAGTCAAGAAGGATTAAATACTTAAATGTAAGACCTAAAAACCGTAAAAACCCTACAAGAAAACCTGGGCAATACCATTGAGGATGTAGGCACGGGCAAAGACTTCATGTCTAAAACACCAAAAGAAATGGCAACAAAAGCCAAAATTGACAAATGGAATCTAATTAAACTAAAGAGCTTCTTCACAGCAAAAGAAACCATCATCAGAGTGAACAGGCAACCTACAGAATGGGAGAAAAGTTTTGCAATCTATCCATCTGACAGACGGCTAATATCCAGAATCTACAAAGAACTTAAACAGATATATAAGAAAAAAAAAAATCAAGAAGTGGGCGAAGGATATGAACAAACACTTCTCTAAAGAAAACATTTATGCAGTCAACGAACATATGAAAAATTGCTCATCATCACTGGTCATTAGAGAAATGCAAATCAAAACCACAATCAGATACCATCTCATACCAGTTAGAATGGCCATCAGTAAAAAAGTCAGGAAACAACAGATGCTGGAGAGGTTGTGGAGAAATAGGAATGCTTTTGCACTGTTGGTGGGAGTGTAAATTAGTTCAACCATTGTGCAAGACAGTATGGTGATTCCTCAAGGATGTAGAACTAGAAATACCATTTTACTCAGCAATCCCATTACTGGGTATATACCCAAAGAATTATAAATCATTCTACTATAAAGACGCATGCCCATGTATATGTATTGCAGCACTGTTTAAAATAGCAAAGACTTGGAACCAAGACTAATACCCATCAATGATAGACTGGATAAAGAAAATTTGGCACATATACACAATGGAATACCATGCAACCATAAAAAAAGATGAGTTCATGTCCTTTGCAGGGACATAAATGAAGCTGGAAGCCATCATTCTCAGCAAACTATCATAAGAACAGAAAACCAAACACTGCATGTTCTCACTCATAAGTGGGAGCTGAACAGTGAGAACACATGGACACAGGGAGGGGAACATCACACACCAGAGCCTGTCGGGTGTTTGGGGGTTCGGGGAGGGAGAACATTAGGAGAAATACCTAATACAGATAATACAGATGACAGGTGGATGGGTGCAGCAAACCACCATGCACGTGTATACCTATGTAACAGAGCTGCACATTCTCGCATGTACCCCAGAACTTAAAGTATTAAAAAAAATTAGAAGTCAATAATTCTCTTACCAACAAAGAGGACTTGCATTCAACAGGATTTGTAAAAGTGGTATTGTGTAAAAATTTTGGAAAATACCACCATAATGGAAAAAGATTAAAGTGGCATATAAATCAGATATAGGGCTAAAAATTATAATTTTTCCATATGAATTTTGGAATCCTAAAATAAATATGTTTATTTATTTGTGAAAAAAAAAGAAAAGCCATCTTTCCACCTGCCCCAGACAGGTTAAAACACTGCAAAGAAAGTCTATTCTGCCTTTCATTTACGTCAGAGAATAAACTAAGAATTGGACTGTTGCCTCCTCCAGACCAAAACCACATCATGCCATGGATAAGGTAAGGCAACAATGAAGAAAACCATTGTAACAATACCTACATTTTCGATGTTGTTGTTTTCTGATGGGTGTTCACTTGATTGCTGTAGTCCTTTGAGTGTTTTCCAGAGTTCATATGTGGTCATTTTAGTTGATTTTTATTTGTGTTTTAAAATCTTCATGGGACACAAATGTTTGAAGCTTTCTAGTCAGCCATTTTGCTAATGAGACTACAATATTCAATTTTAAGTGTCATTCTATCATTCAATTTTGAAAAAAAAATTAGGATAGCAACACTTAACGTTTTCATCAATATTTGTATTATCTGGCTTCCCAGTATACATTGTTTCATGAATATTCTGAATTTCTACCTAGATTTTGTACAGCAGTTTCCAACAGAACACTTTTATTTTATATTATTGTATGTGTTCTGTAAAATAAAATGTTTATTTATATTGAAACATTAAAGCAGGCTATACATTTCAGATGTCCATAGTCATTTTACCTAACAATGCACTACCTCACAGTGATAGTTCAGTCACTTTACAGTGTGGGTGTATATTTATTTTCTCATAAAACAATCATATATTAGTAATGAATGAAAACTTTTCAAAACCATTTGTATTTTAAAATACGTATCTTACACACACTTTTTATATGTAACAAGTAGAACTGAATTACCTACTTTGCCATTTCAAACATTATTTTGTTTGATGTATCCTTACAAGAAAACCTTCTAAAACCTTCTAAAACCTTCTAAAACTTTTGTTAATCTGTTTGCTCCTAAAAAAGGAGCAGATCAGGGCCATAATCAGGAACTGGGAAACAGGGCTCTGCCCCTTTTCAAGATCATCAGTAATTTTTCACCCATGCTTAGATGTGAATTATTAAGATAGCTCTTGGTTAAAAAAAAAAGAAAACCATTTCAAGTGTATGCTGCAAAAGGTTGAAACAATTGAATTTCACATTTAGCAAATACATTGGCATTTGCAAAATATCAGAATTTATTGCATACCAGTTTTTAATGTGTCACTAGGTATTTAAAACAAGATATTCATGTCTTCCAGTTATGCAAAATTCTCATTAGTGCCCATTGACATGTAAAACCTTCCAGAAAGTCTAAGTAAATTTGAAAAAACAAAATGATTTATTTTTAGTTATTTTTCTCTCTAAACAGTATTTTATTCATAGATGGGTAGAAGAAGTATACAGTTTGTTTGTTTGTTTGTTTGTTTGTTTTTTGAGACAGAGTTTCATTCTTGTTGGCTGGAGTGCAATGGTGCAGTGTTGGCTCACTGCAACCTCCACTTCCCGGGTTCAAGCAATTCTCCTCCCTCAGCCTCACAAGTAGCTGAGATTACAGGCACTAGCCACCACGTCTAGCTAATTTTTGTATTTTTCTTTTTTTCAGTAGAGATGGGGGTTTCACCATGTTAACCAGGCTGGTCTTGAACTCCTGACTTCCAGTTATCTGCCCACCTCAGCCTCCCAAAGTGCTGGGATTACAGGCATGAGCCACCATGCATTGCCAAGAAGCATACAATATTTTAAGCCTAAAGACACTCATATATTGCAAGGGACTTGAACACAATAATTATTAATCTCAATCAAAATATCTAGTGCCAAACTACCCATCCTTGGAAAGTAACTGCTTAAGGTAAGAAGCATTTTTAGGCTGTCTTTCATATACAGAAACCAGCATGAGTAATTTAGTAGGATTGTGGGTTCCAAAAAAGTAGAGTGAGAGTACTTGGCTTGGCTATGTGGCTGACAAGGATGGTGTTTTATCTTTGGTGAGTTTACTCTTCATATGCATTTATCACCTTATCCAGTTTTTTAGTTACAGGGAAAATTGGAGATGATATTTAGATTTCTGTCTTAATGATACCTTTCCTCTGTGTGCAGTTTGATATAAGATTTATGTTAGTGACTCCTGCGAATAATTTCTATAGTTCATTTTGTATTCTTTCATATAAACAAACTTTGGAATTTTGCCTTCCAAATAGCACACAACATTTATACAAGTATTATATTGTTAATAAATTTACAGAAAAGGCATTTCTAGCTAACCTAATCTACTTAGCAATGCTATCAATTAGGAAAACACATTGATTGGGACAATCAATGAGATTCCTATTTGCTGATACAAATTCATCATGTCTTCAAGCCCCAATACAGGTGTCCTGCCAGTATCTTCTTTCTCCCAATGAAAAATAATATTTATTTGTTTATTTAAAAATAGGAAGAAAGCTGTTTTAATAAAATAGTCTCAAGAGAACTGAGTAAATATATATTGTGTTTATTTGATATTCAATCAAACTTAGGTAATATTTCCACTCCCCGATCTCTTATTTAATTTCCCACTGACCCTCACTTGCACTATACTGTGTATTTCATTTCAAACTCAGTTAAATCAATAAGTCAAATTTTCTAAGCCCATGAATTTCATAGCTATTCTTTGCTGTCAGTAAATCTTACCTTTTATTTTCACTTGTCAGATCAGGGCCATAATCAGGAACTGGGAAACAGGGCTCTGCCCCTTTTCAAGATCATCAGTAATTTTTCACCCATGCTTAGATGTGAATTATTAAGATAGCTCTTGGTTAAAAAAAAAGAAAACCATTTCAAGTGTATGTTGCAAAAGGTTGAAACAATTGAATTTCACATTTAGCAAATACAGGATTGTTTTCCACCTCTCAAGTGAACTTCAGTGACAATGAAAATAAGAAAACCACTTGATGCAAAATAGGAAGTTGTCATCGTAATTTAGAGCCAAAATAGAAGAAAAGTGCCCTATACACTTGACACCGTATCCAGAAGAAGGCCACATCAGACTAGTGACTTAGTGTGCTGAGAGGCATCATGAGTATTCATGACTGCTAGGTCTGTAAACTTTCTACAGACTCACGGGGTCAGAGAGTGGAAGAAATCTTTGAGAAATCATGTAATCCACTGTACAATGTTGTGTTTCACATTCCAAGTAGACATATGTATGTCCTGTTTTAAATATGTGATTCTAAAAGAACTCTTTCAGAATTAGCTTCTATTCATTTTTAAGCCTTTCATCTGAATATTCTAAACTCATAATTTAATATGTGCCTGTAGACAGTTACCAAGTATTTCTTTCAACCATCATTCTTTTCTCTCTATTCAGTTTTTCAAATATTGAATATTAATTCCGTTTTATCATGCACTGAAGCAAGCTCCCCACCAGGAATAAAAACATCAAATTTTGTATTATTTTTCCACATCAAATTAATATGTGAGTATAATACACTATATTACTTTAAATATTAATTATGTAAAAGAGGACAATATATGTTTTCTCCAAATTGTATATATATATTTATACATATATATGTGTGTGTGTGTGTGTGTGTGTGTGTGTGTGTGTGTATACACAGATGTGTTGGATTGATCACTAAATAAAAAGTGTTGAGCCAGCTGGGTGCAGTGGCTCACTCCTGTAATCCCAGCACTTTGGGAGGTCGAGGCGGCTGGATCACAAGGTCAGGAGATCGAGACCATTCTGGATAACACGGTGAAACCCCGTCTCTACTAAAAATACAAAACATTAGCTGAGCATGGTGGCGGGTGCCTGTAGTCCCAGCTACTTAGGAGGCTGAGTCAGGAAAATGGTGTGAACCCGGGAGGCGGAGCTTGCAGTGAGCTGAGATGGTGCCACTGCACTCCAGCCTGGCAACAGAACAAGACTCCGCCTCAAAAACAAAAAAGAAAGTATTGGGCCTTTTCCACTACAAGTTCACATGGACTTCTTTCTCTTCACTCTTGGTTCTTAAATATCAGTGTTCAATGTTCAACTTGATAGCAAACATTTGAAGAGATTCTAGTTGTTCACTTATGAAATACAGTACATCGGAGAGAAATTAAATTATATATATATATATATATATATATATATATATATATATAATACCTAAGGTATACATCTACATACATAGACATATTTTCAACACTTTCTATAGTGGCAAATTAATAAATGCTTCTTCTTAATTTCTATTTGACATTCTTTGGGCTTAATTGTGATATATGTTACTTAGTTAAAAGGAGTGTGTTAATATTGGCTGCAAATTATTGAATACTTATAGGTATTCTTCAAAATGCCATATATGATTTAACTTATTTACTCTCCACAGCAAATCTATGAGGTAGGTACTATAATTCCCACCATGTAAAAAATAAAAACGAAAAGGGACAGGGAAGTTAAGGACCCAGGGTGACAGAACAGGGAGTGGCAGGGCAGCAATTAAAGTCAAGCAGCATGGCTTCAAAGACCATCATCTTTTCTATTGAGATACACTGCCTTACTAAAGAAATATGGAAAATATCTCCAAAGAGATTATATGTATATGTGTATGTATATATATAATATACATTTGTTTTTAATATATAGTTTTATATATTTATAGATATTTAAAATTTTTTAAATGTGTGTACATATATCACAGTGTGTGTGTATGTATGTGTGTATATATATATTCTAAGAGACCTCAGAATAAACCAAACTACTGACACCTTGATCTTAGACTTACAGCCTCAAGAAATATGAGAAAATATATATTTTTGTTGTTTAAGCCACCCAATCTATGCCATATTTTTATATATTTGTCTATGGTATATTTGTATGGTATACACACATACACTCATTCAAGATCCTTATATATATGTTATGAGCTGAATTGTATGTCTGCAATTTATATGTTGAAGGCTTAGCCTTTAGTATTACAGAAGGTGACTGCATTTGGAAATAGAACCTTTACAAGGGATTTTGATAAAATGAGATCATATTGTTGTGTTTTAATTCTATATGTCTGGTATCCTTCCAAGAAGAGAAAATTAGAGGTATCAGAGGTACATGTGCACAGAGAAAATACCTTCTGGGAACAAAGTGAGAAGGTGGCCAGCTACAAGCTAGGAGAGAGGCCTCAGAATAAACCAAACTTACTGACACCTTGATCTTGGACTTCTAGCCTCTAGAAATGTGAGAAAATATATGTTTCTTGTTTAAGCCTAGCAATTTGTGAAACGTATGTCTACTAACTTTTTCTCTATGGAAAAATACACACATACACAAGCGCAGTGACTTCTGCTATCGTATAGAAACCAGGACTTCACATTGCACAAATTAATAATCTTACTAATAACTTGCTACTGAAAAATAAAATTCTGTTATTTGTTTGGCTGCTATATAAGTTATCGCCAACCTGAAGCAAGGCCTCTGTGATTTAGTATTAAGTGATCTATTGCTACGCAGTAAAAATAAATAAATAATTAAATAATTTGCAAGCCTAACGTCAGTGACTCACAATCTTTTTTTGCGGGGGCGGGGGGGTGGAGGGGATGGAGTCTTGCTCTGTCACCCAGGCTGGAGTGCAGCAGTGGTGTGATCTCAGCTCACTGCAAGCTCCACCTCCCAGGTTCAAGGGATTCTTCTGTCTCAACCTCCCAAGTAGCTGGGATTACAGGTACATGTCACCATGACTGGCTAATTTTTTGTATTTTAGTAGAGACTTGTTTTCACCGTGTTGCCAGGCTGGTCTCGAGCTCCTGAGCTCAGGCAATCCACCCGCCTCGGCCTCCCAAGGTGCTAGGATTACAGGTATGAGCCACCACGCCTGGCCAACTCATAATCTTAGAACTCAACATCCTTCTCTTACAGGATAAATAGATATTTTATTTTGATTTATCAACTAAGTCTGAGAACACATAAAGTACTACTATCAAGTTTGGGCAAATAGGGAGAAAACAATCTATCATATGTACTCCTTATACGTGATTATTAAGAATATAAATAGTATTTGAATGTAAAGCTGGGCAAAACAATGAATTTTGACAACATTTGTCCAAGTATTAAACATCTAATATTTAATGAGTGCTCAGTATATGCCAGCGAATGCACTGATATTTATACTCATTTTCTCATTTATTCTTCACCAAAGTCAAATGGAATTGATATTATTGTTATTCTCATTTGTTTATGTTTTTTCTATTTCTCAAAGGTTTTGTATACTAATTCTATATTCTCCCCATGGTTATCTGATGCTTTGAAGGTTCTAGAAGTTATATAAAAGAAATTTTCCAGAAAGCAATTCCATCCTTAGAAATAGGCAAAAAAAGATTACTTTGGGTTCTTTCGCTGAATGACAGGACTTGATTTCCTATTTTCTGGGTTATTTTACAATTCTGTAGACAGAATTTAATTTCTGTACTTTTGTCTAACAGAGATGCAACAAAGTTCTATTCAATGGAACAGATAACCCCAAAAAGCATATTTATGGTCCTATGAACGTAAACCAGTTTCATCTCAAATTCAGTAATTTATTAGTAACCCATACTAATTATTTTCTTTAATGTTAACTTGAACTGAATCTTTGATACATATTCATTTTTATTTGCATGTGAATCATGGTTTTGCCTTTTGGAGAATTCTATTTTTAGCCATAGTAATTTTAGGTAATTAATTTGAGAAAATGTTGTATGTGATGATCATAATCGATCTGTAGCCATTATTTTGAGCTTTACCTGGAGATACACTTCTTAATTTTATAATACATTCAAACTAATTCCATAATTGGGGAAATTAAAAAATAGAATGTCAAGCCCTATTAATCTTAACCTGGGAATATTCGGATGGAAGAGACACACAGAAGATGATTGTTCAAAATCAATTCTTACTTTGAAGAGGGATTCTTTTAAATTATAAGCTATTTAGTGCAACTGAATTCTCAAATTTAAAAAATCATTCACGTATGACTTTTCAGAAATATTATTCCTCAGTAAAAGGAGAAGACAGAGAATTTGAGATGAAGTAAAGTATTAAATGAACATTTCTATTTCTTTGGAAATACAATAAGATTGTCTTATCCTAAACTGTCCAGCCTTAACAATTTAAGCACCCTACCTACTTAGAGTCACTAATTAAGGCCAGAGATTAGCTTCTAAGGGGAATTGTAGCAATTTTCTATATGTCTACGGTTGGCGTTAAAACATAATGAGAGCAGCCAATCTCATCAGTTGTAGCCATGGAACACAAATTCTTCCCCTAGAGCTAAGGATAAATTGGATCTTGGAATGAAGGCTGCATTACCTGCCTCACCAAACACCTCCGAGACCCCTCACCTTTTGAAACTTTCTGTTTAAAGGAAAGAACTACTCCCTTTTCACAATGGGAAAGTTTGCCAGGGGAGGACAAGCAGAGGTAAAATATTAGTACTCTACTGATTAAGAAATAAGCAGATGTCAAATATCAGATTCTTAATTTCAATAGTATCATCAGATAAAAACTGGGAGTAGGCCAGGCTCAGTGGCTCACGCCTGTAATCTCAGCACTTTGGGATGCCGAGGCGGGCGGGTCACAAGGTCAAGAGATCGAGACCATCCTGGCCAACATGGTGAAACCCAGTCTCTACTAAAAATACAAAAACTAGCTGGGCATGGTGGGGCGTACCTGTAATCCCAGCTAATCGGGAAGCTGAGGCAGGAGAATTGCTTGAACCCGGGAGGCGGAGGTTGCAGTGAGCCGAGATTGTGCCACTGCACTTCAGCCTGGCGACAGGGCAAGACTCTATCTAAAAAAACAAAAAACAAAACAAAACAAAACAAACATCCTGAGAGTAAAATTGGTCTGAAAATAATGAAATATTTTTTTCACGATGAATGAGAAAAGGGTTTGTTTTGATTCAGGCTTCTGGCATATGAGATCCTATGTGGCTAGTAAATGGGCTTTCCCATACCTCTAAGAAACCGCTGGTATCTACGATTAAAATAAAAAGGTGCCACTAGATTAAACAAACATTTAAAACTTAAGAAAATAAAGTTTGCTAAAAAGAGGTTCAGCTTGCACAGTGGGATGATTGCTGAGTGACATAGTCATGAACCCCTCTCTCGTGACTCTTTGTACTTCATACAGCTTGTACTTCATACTGGCTTCAAGAAGTTGTTCTTAGTCACGATAGGAGTGAACTTACATAGTACTCTTCTGTTCAAGAGCCTGTGCTTAAATAATGCTTAACATTAGCAAACGAGGCCCAATTTCCTGACTCATTAAAACCTGAAATAAATGACTAATGAATATTTTATCAAAAATGTTGAAAGTGAAATTAATTATTTCTTGTCAGAAAGACAAAATGCTATTCATATGAACTAATATGAGCAACTTGCTCTCATTCTAAAGCTACAGGAAATTATATGTTTTCTTTCAGAAATGTTGTAAATTATCAATTATATGTATTCTTAAATAAATATGTACTGCTTCAGCGTATAATGGCTGAAATTTTTGGAATCTGAATTGGTCATTTTGTTACTGGGAGATAGAATGGTCAAGAAAAAAGTGAAAAAAAGGAAACTAAGACAAGAATTACAAAGGGTTTGCAAGTTGTAGGACTTAATCATCTCCCAAAAAGTTTCAGAAATAATGAGATGAAAGAACTATGTTTGCCTTGTATTTTATTTTTTAATTCATTAAACAGATGGTCTCACTTTGAAATAATTATAAATTAGAGTATATTTGACCAATTAACAAAACAGTTCAAACTATAATCTTCAAAAGGTTGGCACAAAATTTAGCTTCAGACATTCATTTACAAATTTCACTTGATTGCAGTTGGTTTATTTACCAAATTCCATAAGGAATGAACAGCAGGACAGAGTGGGATATAGACTTAGAATCAAACAAATCTGCCTTTGAATTCCAACTCCAAAATTACATGCCTTTGTGAATGTGAGATCTAGTAGCAATTTTAAAGATCATCAAGCTAAAATATTACATGTTACAGATGGAGAAACCAAGATGTAAAGATGTGAAATGCAATGCACAAAGTTCCATTGTCACTAGAGTATTATATGCTCCTCCTACAACAATAAAAAAGACCTAAATTCTAGAAGTTGTATGTGTGTGTTTGTGTGTGCGTGTGTGTGTGTGTGATACATACTTTTGATATATTTAAATCAGAGACAGTCAATGCATTAGTGGAGAGAGTCAAAGTAGCTAATAAATTGTAGTGGGATGATTTTAACTTATATGGAAAATTTTTAAATGAATAATGACCATTATAACTTCAATCAAAATACAAAAATAAATTATTGAATGACCAAATTCTTACATGTGGATAGCAACATTTTTGAATATTTAGACAAACTGTAGAAAATGTCTTTTAATTTTAATACAGGAGAACATTTTTCAGAAGACAAAAATGTTCAGTCCTGCACGTCCTGGGACAAACTGTCTTCTATGATGCTGAACTGAAACTTATGTTTACTCAGCCCCCCTCACGAAAGATCAGTATAGTAGAAAACAAATTTGATTTAACTATTTAAACTCACACATTTAAGCATTTAAGTGACTTTACTCCTAGGTTTTTGTTTGGTTTTTTTTTTGAAAAGCTTTAAAATATCACTAAGGTGGAAATATCCATATCAGTATTGATAACCAAATATATAATTACCATCATTTTTCAGGTAATTTAAGACATGCGGCCTGAAATTATTACCTGAAAATCACCACAAGAGAAGAAAAACCCTGCAAGAGACTAAATAGAAGGGAGATTCAAGGTAATTCCGTGAAAACCCACAGGCTGAAATCAGCAAGGGCCACAGAAAAAGGCCACAGTTCCAGCCATGCTCTGATTATCAATTATGTAAATCAGCATATTGATATCCCTATTTCTCACCTTTCCTTGTTTTTTTTTTTTTTTTTTTTTTTTTTTAATGTAATATCTGTACATCTGTTGAAGGACAACTCCTTCATTTTTTATTTATATACCATTTTCTTTCAGACCCAACCAAGATATTGCCATTCAGTTATTCACCCTCATTCCTGCATCATACATTATTCTTTTTTTAAGGTGTTTTTAATTGCAGGGAATAGAAGGAAATTCATTGGAAGCCAAAAATAACAAGGAAGAAAAAAAATCCCTATGGGGTAACCTAGTGTTGAAGCCAGTTTTTTGTGTGTTTGTCTTTGGACTGTCTGCCAGTCTTTCTTGGCCCAGAGCCGTGGTTTTAACTAGCTAAGTGCTTGGCCATGCTGCAAAGGCTAGGCCTGAGATTTGGAAGGCAGCTAAGAGACCTAAAGCTGAGATCCTAGAAATTCAATATACATGAATTTCTGTGTTGTTAAAGGAAAGAAATTGTAAAACGACCATTACTGTTATATTATATGATCCTATAGATACAGAAAAGCAAAGGAGATATAAGACCAAGTTCTAATGAATGACAAAGTTTAGCAAATTTAAATGGCATTTCTGTCTTTCTATACCCTGGTAACAAACAAGAAATTTGTACACACACACACGCACACACACGTATACATATATGCCTCTCCAGTACAAAGTGAGTGTATCATACACATACACACATACATGCATACATATATAGAATTCAAAATATCAAAATGAAATGAGGGGTACATAACCATATCTAGAAACCTGGCAAATATAGTAAAACAATATAAGTGACTTTAAAATATAAAACCTTAAAAGATAAGAGATATATGATGTTCATATATATATGATGTTCTCTTAAAAGATGAGATATATGATGTTCATAGAGCAGACAATGCAATATCATAAAAATCAAATTGCTATTTGTCTACATGTCGAAACAATGTATAGATTTAATGCAATTTAAAGCAAACTACCATTGTGTTTTTTATGGACTTAGATAACTGGATTTTAAAATTGCTATGGCATATCAAAGGGTTATAAAGTTTCAAGGTATTCTGAAAATTAACCAGGAGGGGAAACTAGTTCTAGTAGATATAAATGTTTATTATAGAGTCCTTTTAATTAGGATAATATGCTATTAATGAAGCAATAAAAAGATAAGTATAATAGACCTAAATTCTAGAAGTTGTATGTGTGTGTTTGTGTGTGTATGTGTGTGTGTGTGAGATACATACTTTGATATTTTTAAATCAGAGACAATCAGTGCATTAGTGGAGAGAGGCAAAGTCGCTAATAAATTATAGTGGGATGATTTCTTTTTAACTTATATGGAAAAATTTAAAAAGAATAATAACCATTATAACTTCAATCAAAATATAAAAATAAATTATTGAATGATCAAATTCTTACATGTGGGCAGCAACATTTTTAAATATTTAGAAAAATCGTAGAAAATGTTTTTTAATTTTAATATGGGAAAACATTTTTCAGAAGACAAAAATGTACATGATAAAGGATAAGAGACTAGTAAATATGTATAGAATAAATGTAAACTTTTTAAAATTTATTATTATAGTTTAAGTTCTGGGTTATGTGTGCAGAGCATGCAGTTTTGTTACATAGGTATACACGTGCCATGCACCCATCAATCCGTCACCTACATTAGGTATTTATCCTAATGTAATCCCTCCCCTAGCTGTCCACCCCCCACAGGCCCCAGTGTGTGATGTTCCCCTCCCTGTGTCTGCATGTTCTCATTGTTCAACTACCACTTATGAGTGAGAACATGCGGTGTTTGGTTTTCTGAGCCTGTGATAGTTTTCTGAGAATGATGGTTTCCAGTGTCATCCATATCCCTGCAAAGGATATGAATTCATCCTTTTTTATGGCTGCATAGTATTCCATGTGCCACATTTTCTTAATCCAGTCTATCATTAATGGACATTTGAGTTAGTTCCAAATCTTGACTATTTTGAATAGTGCCTCAATAAACATATGTGTACATGTATCTTTATTGTAGAATGATTTATAATCCTTTGGGTATTTGCCCAAAATGGGATCGCTGGGTCAAATGGTATTTCTAGTTCTACATACTTGAGGAATCGCCACACTGTCTTCCACAATGGTTGAACTAATTCACACTCCCACCAACAGTGTAAAAGTGTTCCTATTTTTTCCACAACCTCTCCAGCATCTGTTGTTTCGTGACTTTTTAATGATTGCCATTCTAACTGGCATGAGATGGTATTTCATTGTGGTTTTGATTTGCATTTCTCTAATGACCAGTGATGATGAGCATTTTTTCATGTGTCTGTTGGCTGTATAAATGTCTTCTTTTGAGAAGTGTCTGTTCATATCCTTCGTCCATTTTTTTGATGGGGTTGTTTGCTTTTTTCTTGAACATTTGTTTAAGTTATTTGTACATTCTGGATATTAGCCCTTTGTCAGATGGATAGATTGCAAAAATTTTCTCCCATTCTGTAGGTTTTCTGTTCACTCTGATGATAGTTTCTTTTGCTGTGCAGAAGTTCTTTAGTTTACTTAGATCCCATTTGTCAATTTTGACTTTTGTTGCCATTACTTTTGGTATTTTAGTCACGAAGTCTTTGCCCATGCCTATGTCCTGAATGATATTGCCCAGATTTTCTTCTTGGATTTTTATGGTCCTAGGTATTACGTTTAAGTCTTTGATCCATCTTGAGTTGATTTTTGTATAAGGTATAAGGAAGGGGTCCAGTTTCAGTTTTCTGCATATGGCTAGCCAATTTTCTTAACACCATTTATTAAATAGGGAATCTTTTCCCCATTGCTTGTATGTGTCAGGTTTGTCAGAAAGCAGATGGTGGTAGATGTGTGGTGTTATTTCTGAGGCCTCCAGTCTCTTCCATTTTTATATATATCTGTTTTGGTACCAATACCATGTTGTTTTGGTTACTGTAGCCTTGTAGTATAGTTGGAAGTCAGGTAGCATTATGCCTCCAGCTTTGTTTATTTTGCTTAGGATTGTCTTGGCTATGCATGCTCTTTTTTGGTTCCATATGAAGTTTAGTTTTTTTCCAATTCTTTGAAGAAAGTCCGTAGTAGCTTGATGGGGAAAGCATTGAATCTTTAAATTACTTTGGGCAGTAAAGACATTTTCACCATATTGATTCTTCCTATCTATGAGCATGGAATGTTTTTCCATTTGTTTGTGTCCCTTTCTTATTTCCTTGAGCAGTGGTTTTTAGTTCTCTTTGAAGAGGTCCTTCATGTCTTGTAAGTTGTATTCTTGGTACTTTATTCTCTTTTAGCAATTGTGAATGCGAGTTCACTCACGATTTGGCTCTCTGTTTGTCTGTTATTGGTGTATAAGAATGCTTGTGATTTTCACACATTGACTTTGTATCCTGAGACTTTGCTGAAGTTGCTTATCAACTTAAGGAGATTTTAGGGTGAGACAATGGGATTTTCTAATTATACAATCATGTTATCTGCAAACAGAGACAATTTGACACTCTCCCTTTCTATTTGAATACCTTTTATTGCTTTCTCTTGCCTGATTGCCCTGGCCAGAACTTCCAATAATATGTTGAATGTGAGTGGTGAGAGACGGCATCCTTGTTTTATGCCAGTTTTCAAAGGGAATACTTCCAGTTTTTGCCTATTCAGTGTGATATCGACAATGGGTTTGTCATAAACAGCTCTTATTAATTTGAGATACATTCCATCAATACTTAGTTTATTGAGATTTTTTTAGCATGAAAGGCTGTTGAATTTTGTCAAAGGCCTTTTCTGCATCTATTGAGATAATCACATAGTTTTTGTCATTGGTTCTGTTTATGTGATGGATTGCATTTATTGATTTGCATATGTTGAACCAGCCTTGCATCCCAGGGATGAAGCCAACTTAATCGTGATAGATAAGCTTTTTGATGTGCTGCTGGATTTGGTTTGCCAGTATTTTACTGAGGATTTTCACATCGATGTTCATCAGGGATATTGGCCTAATATTCTCTTTTTTTGTTGTTTCTCTGCCAGGCTTTGTTATCAGGATGATGCTGGCCTCATAAAATGAGTTAGGGAGAATTCCTTCTTTTTCTGATGATCAGAATAGTTTCAGAAGGAATGGTACCAGCTCTTCTTTGTACCTGTGATAGAATTCACCTGTGAATCCGTCTGGTCCTGGACTTCTTTTGGCTGGTAGGCTATTCATTATTGTCTCAATTTAAGAACCTGTTATTGGTCTATTCAGAGATTCAGCTTCTTCCTGGTTTAGTATTAGAGGGTGTATGTGTCCAGGAATTCGTCCATTTTTTCTAGATCTCCTAATTTATTTGCATAGAGGTGTTTACAGTTTTTGCTGACGGTAGTTTGTATTTCTGTGGGAATGGTGGTGATATCCGCTTTATCATTTTTTACTGCATATATTTGATTCTTCTCTCTTTTCTTCATTAGTCTTACTAGCAGTCTATCAATTTTGTTGATGTTTTCAAAAAACCACCTCCTGGATTAGTTGATTTTTTTGAAGTTTTTTTTTGTGTCTCTATCTCCTTCAGTTCTGCTCTCATCTTAGTTATTTCTTGCCTTCTGATAGCTTTTGAATTTGCTTGCTCTTGCTTCTCTAGTTCTTTTAATTGTGATGTTAGGGTGTCAATTTTAGATCTTTCCTGCTTTCTCTTGTAGGCATTTAGTGCTATAAATTTTCCTCTCCACACTGCTTTAAATGTGTCCCAGAGATTCTGGTATGTTGTGTCTTTGTTCTCACTGGTTTCAAAGAACATTTTTATTTCTGCTTTCATTTCGTTATTTACCCAGTAGTCATTCAGGATCATGTTGTTCAATTGCCATGTAGTTGTACGGTTTGGAGTGAGTTTCTTAATCTTGAGTTCTAATTTGATTGCTCTATTGTCTGAGAGACAGTTTTTTGTGATTTCTGTTCTTTTACATTTGCTGAGGAGTGTTTTACTTCCAAGTATGTGGTCAATTTTAGAATAAGTGCAATGTAGTGCTGAGAAGAATGTATATTTTGTTGATTTGGGGTGGAGAGTTCTATAAATGTCTATTAGTTATGCTTGGTCCAGAGCTGAGTTCAAGTCCTGGATATCTTTGTAAATTTTCTGTCTTGTTCATCTGTCTAATATTGACAGTGGGGTGTTAATGTATCCGTTATTATTGTGAGGGAGTCTACGTCTCTTTGTAGGTCTCTAAGAACTTGCTTTATGGATCTCGGTGCTTCTGTACTAGATGGATATGTATTTAGGATAAGTAGCTCTTCTTGTTGAATTGATCCCTTTGTCATTATGTAATGGCCTTTTTTGTCTCTTTTGATCTTTGTTGGTTTAAAATCTGTTTTATCAGAGACCAGGATTGCAACCTCTGCTTTTTTTTTTTTTTTTCTTTTTTTTTTTTGCTTTCCATTTGCTTTGTGAATCTTCCTCCATCCCTTTATTTTGAGCCTGTGTGTGTCTCTGCATGTGAGATGGGTCTCCTGAATACAGCACACTGATAGGTCTTGACTGTTTATCCAATTTGCCAGTCTGTGTCTTTCAATTGGGGTATTTAGCCCATTTACCTTTAAGGTTAATATTGTCATGTGTGACTTTCATCCTGACATTATGATGCTAGGTGGTTATTTTGCTCATTAATTCATGCAGTTTCTTCATAGCATCAATGGTCTTTATACTTTGGCATGTTTTTGCAGTGGCTGGTACCAGTTTTTCCTTTCTATGTTTAGTGCTTCCTTCAGGAGCTCTTGTAAAGGAGGCCTTGTGGTGACAAAATCTCTCAGAATTTGCTTTTCTATAAAAAAAATTATTTCTCCTTCACTTATGAAGCTTATTTTGGCTGGATATGAAATTCTAGGTTGAAAATTCCTTCTTTACAAATGTTGAATATGGGACCCCACTCTCTTTTGGCTTCTAGGGTTTCTGCCAAGAAATCTACTGTTATTCTGCCAAGAAATCTACTGTTAGTCTGATGGGTTTCCTTTTGTGGGTAACCCAGCCTTTCTGTCTGGTTGCCCTTAACATTTTTTCCTTCATTTCAACCTTGGTGAATCTGACTATTACGTGTCTTGGGGTTGCTCTTCTCTAGGAGTATCTTTGTGGCGTTCTCTGTATTTCCTGAATTTGAATGTTGGCCTTCCTTGCTAAGTTGGGGAAGTTCTCCTGGATAATATCCTGAAGAGTGTTTTCTAACTTATTTCCATTCTCTCCATCACTTTCAGGTACACCAATCAAATGTAGATTTGGTCTTTTCACATAGTTCCATATTTCTTGGAGGCTTTGTTCATTTCTTTTCACTCTTTTTTCTCTAAACTTCTTACTTTATTTCATTAATTTGATCTTCAATCATTGATATCCTTTCTTCTGCTTAATTGAATCAGCTATTGAAGCTTGTATATGCTTCACGATGTTCTCATACTATGGTTTTCAGCTCCATCAGGTCATTTAAGTTCTTCTCTATACTGGTTACTCTAGTTAGCCATTCGTCTAACCTTTTTTCAAGGTTTTTAGCTTCATGGGTTAAAACGTGCTCTTATAGTTCAGAGAAGTTTGTTTTTATTGACCTTCTGAAGCCTACTTCTGTCAATTCATCAAATTCATTCTCCGTTCAGTTTTGTTCCCTTGCTGGTGAGGAGTTGTGTTCCTTTGGAGGAGAAGAGTTGTTCTGGTTTTTGGAATTTTCAGCCTTTCTGCTCTGGTTTCTCCCCATCTTTGTGATTTTACCTACCTTTGGTCTTTGATGTTAGTGACCTATGTATACGGTTTTGGTGTGGATGTCCTTTTTGTTAATGTTGATGCTATTCCTTTCTGTTTGTTAGTTTTCCTTCTAACAGACTACCCCATCAGCTGCAGGTCTGTTGGAGTTTGCTGGAGATCCACTCCACACCCTGTTTGCCTGCTTATTACCAGCAGAGGCTGCATAACAGCAAATATTGCTGCCTGATCCTTCTTCTAGAAGCTTCATCCTGGAAAGGCACCTGACTGTATGAGGTGTCTGTCAGCTCCTACTGGGAGGTGTCTCCCAGTCAGGTTACACAGGGGTCAGGGACCCACCTGAAGAGGCAGTCCATCTGTTATCAGAGCTCAAATGCCATGCTAGGAGAACCACTGAGCTGTCAGGCAGAGACATTTATGTCTGGAGAAGTTGTCTGCTGCCTTTTGTTCAGATATGCCCTGCCTCCAGATGTGGCATCTAGAGAGGCAGTAGGACTTGCTGAGCTGTGATGAGCTCCACCCAGTTCAAGCTTCCCTACCACTTTGTTTACACTGTGAGCACAGAACCAGCTACTCAAGCCTCAGCAATGGCAGATGCTCCTTCCCCCACAAAACATCAGCATCCCAGGTTGATCCCAGACTGCTGCGCTAGCAGCAAGCAAGGCTCCATGGGCATGGGACCCACTGAGCCAGGGACAGGAGGGAATCTTCTGGTCTGCTGGTTGCCAAGACCATGGGAAAAATGCAATATTTGGACAGAAGTGTACTGGTCCTCCAGATACAGTCACTCACAGCTTGCCTTGGCTAGGAAAGGGAAATATCCTGACTTCTTGTGCTTCCTGGGTAAAGTGACACCCCTCCCTGCTTCGGCTTGCCTTCCACATGCTGCACCCATTGTCTAACCAGTCCCAATGAGATGAACCAGGTACTTCAGTTGGAAATGTAGAAATCACATTTTATGGAAGTGACTCCATAAAAATTTATTTCATTGACAGATACCATGAAAAGAATGAAGAATAAGGGTGCCCATCGGGAGAAGATATTTGCAAAGGGTAAGACTCTTCAAGAACTTTCATCATACCACAGACTGGGAGAAAATATTTGCAAACAAATATGGTAAGGGATTAGTAGTAACCAGAATATACAAGGATAAGAAACAACTCTATTGGAAAAAAATACATAATAATCTGATAAAAAATGGGTGAAATATTTGAATAGACATTTCTCAAAAGAAGACGTATCAGTGGAAAACAGGCATATGAAAAGGTGCTTAACATCATTTATCATCACGGGTATGCAAATCAAAACCACAATGAGATATCATCAGACCCTAGTTAAAATGGCTTATATCAAAAAGACAGACAATAACAAGCCCTCAAACACGGATGATGGAAATGTAAATTCATACAACCACTATGAAGAACAGTTTGGAGGTTCCCCCCAACTTAAAAAAAAAAAAATAGAGCTACTAGAGGATCCAGGGATGTCACTGCTAGGTATATTCCCAAAAGAAAGGAAATCAGTGTATCAAAGAGGTGTCTGTACTCCTATTTATTACAATGCTATTCAAAATAGTGAAGTTTTGAAAGCAACCCAGGTGTCAATCAATAGTTGAATGGATACCGAAAATGTGATACATACACACAAAGGGGGTACTATTCTACCACAAAAATAATGATATTCGGTCATTTGCAACAGTATGGATTAACTGGAGGTCATTATATTAAGGGAAAGAAGCAAGACACAGAAAGACAAACATCACATGTCCTCACTCATTTGTGGGATCTAAATTCAAAATAATTGAATTCATGCTCTATAGAGAGCAGAAAAATGGTTGCTGGAGGCTACAAAGGGTAGTAGGTGCTAGAAGAGGAGGTGGGGATGGTTAATGAGTACAAAAAAAAAAAAAAATAGAAGAATGTATAAGCCCTATTATTTGACAGCACAACAGGGTGATTATAGTAAATAACTTAATTGTATTTCAAAATAACTTAAAGAGTGTAACTGGATTGTTTATTAGTTGTGTATTAGCATGCTGCTATAAGGAACTGCCAAAGACTGGGTAATTTATAAAGAAAAGAGGTTTAATTGACTCAGCGGGGGAGGCCTTGGGAAACTTACAATCATAGCGGAAGGGGGAAAATACATCCTTCTTCACGTGGTGGCAGGAAAGAGAAGTGCCACACAAAGTTCCAGGAAAAACCCCTTATAACAACATCGGATCTCATGAGAACTCATTCACTAGCACGAGAACAGCATGGGGGAAACTACCCCCAGGATTCAATTACCTCCACCTGGTCCTGCCCTTGACACATAGGAGTTATTACAATTCAAGGAGAGATTTAGGTGGAGACACAGAGCCAAACCATATCAGTTTGTAACACAAAAGATAAATGCTTGAGGAGATGGATACCCCATTCTCCGTAATACAATTATTTCACATTGCATGACTGTACCAAAAAATTGCATGTACCCCATATATTCGGGTATCTCCTATGTGCCCTCAAAATTGAAAGCAACAAAAAATTTTAAAAATAGAATCACCATCAAAAATATACTTAAAAATCCCACAAATTGTTAAGAGTCACACACACATAATCCAAAAATAAGACAGTCAAATTAAATGATCAGGCTCTTTTCAGAAAAATAAATAAATTGGGTAATACACAGATATGATGATGATCAAACTTCTTATTAACTAGGAAATACAAAATCAAATCATAATGAGATAATGTCAAGTAATGAGTTAATGAGCTGAAAATTGAAATCAACCCCCAAATTTCTGCAAGAATATGGAGAAGAGGAAATTTTCTGCACACGTAGCATGGGCAAGATGTTAACTGCTACAGATGCCAGGAAATACAAGTTTCCAGTGCCAAGTAAAGTTGATAACATGCATGCCATAGATTAGCTCTTCCAGTTCTAGATAACTTATGAAATGCCTGAACATAGACACGTGCACCAAAATAGAAACATAAGATTGTCCATTGCAGTATTTTTTTTTGAGATGGAGTCTCGCTGTTTCACCCAGGCTGGAGTGCAGTGGCACGATCTCGGCTCACTGCAAGTTCCAACTCCCGGGTTCATGCCATTCTTCTGCCTCATCCTCCCAAGTAGCTGAGACTACAGATGCCAGCCACCATGCCCAGCTGATTTTTTTGTATTTTTTTTTTAGCAGAGATGGGGTTTCACTGTGTTAGCCAGGATGGTCTCCATCTGCTGACCTCGTGATCCGCCTCCTCAGCCTCCCAAATTGCAGTATATTTTTTAAAAGGAGAAAGAAACCAAACATTTCATCAATTGGGAGACTGTAGAAACACTTATTGTTAAAGTCATACATTGGAATATCTTACAGGAGGAAAAGAAAACAAATACAGCTCTCTCTTCCACAAGGATGAATCTCAGGAGCATCATATTCAGCATAAATCAAATAGTGAACTAAAAAGGATCTTACCGGAACTCCAAACTAGTACAGCTGCCGTCTCTCTCCATCTCCATCAAGATTGTTCTCTGAGGAATTGCAGTTAAGAAAAAATAAAGAAAATGTGAGAAAACCCTGGAGCAATATAGTCAGAGACTATTTTGAACAGCTGTGTAAGGGGACCATAAGATCTGTTAATTTTGTTTTTGTTTTTGATGTTGTAACTGTTGTTCCTCCTTTATTCATCCTAGTCTTTGACATTGCCATGAGAAAGACAATGTGTGTACCGTTCTCTAAATTATGCATGGTCCAGGGCCACTAAGGACAATTATCAGAAACCAAGAAAGCAAGTGGAGATTTAGTTACCACAGGCAGATGCTTACTTATTCTAAAGGTCTAAACTCCCAGGGATGGTTAATTACAATTTAAGAAACGTCTCTTCATTCAGAGTCTCCCTGGCTAGATTAGTTTAGTCAGATAAGGAATGTTCAGTATTTTTATGAAGCTCAAAGACTTATTATTATAGATCTTTTCTTGCAGTTTATCTATCACGCACTTTATGGGATGACACAAATGTCAAACATTTCCTGATAAATATGGCTGACAAAAGCTGACACTCCACTGGAAGAAAATGAGTTCACAGACCAAAGTATGTGATATTTGTGAAGAGCAAACACCTTACAAAGGACAAAAATACATATACTGGATATTAAAATCACAGTACATAATGTAAAATTAGCATAATAAACCTTAAAATTAAAAGGAGATTTCCTAGTCTGTGTTGGATTTAGTTGTTTGCAATAGATCTAAACAGTTATAAAAGCCAGAAAATGTGAAAACCAATTTCAGTGGCATTGAAGAACTACAGAAACAATGGGGACCATGGGGACCTAGAAAACAGAAATAAAATAGCTAATATTTTGCACCTACTTTTATTTGGGTGTTATTTGCAGATTTGTGACACAGAGGGGCCCCTTTTGCTCAGGGCTGCTGCTGGGGAAAGAGAAACAGCAGAGTTTTGTGTAGTTGCTTAACACAGAGAAAACAAGATCAAAAAGTTAATGAGCCTTAACTACATGGTTTCCATTAAAGTTGCAAAATGATATTCATCCAATTTACGAAATCCTGAAGCCACATATAATAAATGGTTAACAAAGCTAAGTTGAAGACCTCTATACATGAGAATGAGTGTTATTGTTAGTCTTCCAGTGCTGAGGAATACATATTAAGAGTTCCCTACCAAGGGAAAAGGACCTCTTGAAACACCAAGATCTCACTTGAAAGCCATGGGAGTATTCTTCCCTCTAAACAAGTTTGAGCCAGAGGAAGACTAACCTTTAATGAAACTTCAATCCAGTCTCAAATCAGCTCAGTCCATAATAGTATTAAGGCCATCAGTCTCCATTCCTACTTGGAGACAAGTCTGCTATTGACACAGAAAATAACTAAAAGGCTTAAAAATTATTGAAGAATGTATAAATTGACAGGAACTTATACATTGCAGACAGAGAAGTAAATTGGTTAGATCAGTTTTATTATTTCCTCTAACTGACCAATCACATAACCCATAGCACAGCAATTCCACTCCTAGGAATACGTTCAAGGAAAACTCTTACACAGGACAATGGGAGACTTGTACAAGAAGGTCAGAAATAATGTTAACAATAACAAATACCTATACATGTTACTGAAACACTAGGGGTTTTATCTAGGTTTTACTGCTCACTGCACAGAAAGCCAATCACTGAGACGACAAGTATTGACAAGGAAGAGGGCTTTGAGTTCTGCAGCTGAGATGGGAGCTCAGTCTCAAATCCGTCTCTCTGACTAAAACTAGGGATTTACATAGCAGGTAAAAAATGTAACAATGTGTAAGAAAACGTGAACTTGGGAGGGACAAGGAAGCAATCATGGTGAATGAGGGGTCTGGCATCCGGCCTGGTGATCTGGTTTCAGTTCTTTGATACTTTCTATGAGAGGCCTGAAGGTTGTTTTCAGAGGAAGAAACTCAGATAAAACAAATGTAAGTTTCAAGCTTTAACAGCAGAAGGATCCATTTCTATGTTCAGAAATGCCCAAAATTTCCATCCACAGAACAATTAAAAAAAATTAGGTATAGTCTCGTGATAAAATATAATTTCGCATTTAAAATAAGTACCGTCAGGTACAAGCAACAATCCAGATGAATTTTTGCAATATAATATGAAATAAAGAAATCATCAAAGGATTTCATACAGCATGACTTTATTTTAATAAAGTTTAAACATAAATAAAACATTTCAGATATACAAAAGGATGAATAAAACTACATAAAGAAAGAACAAGAGAGGCTGTGCATGACGGCTCATGCCTGTAATCACAGCACTTTGAGAGGCTGAGGTGAGCAGATCACTTAAAGTCAGGAGTTTGAGACCAGCCTGGCCAACATGGTGAAACCCTATCTCTACTAAAAATACAAAAATTAGCTGGATGTGGTGGTGTTATGGTTATGTTTGTTATTTGATATTAAAATATATCAGATAACTTCTTTTAGAAATATATTTCACAATAGAAACAAAGAAAAAAGGGGCAAGTTTGAAAATTTTTGATAGCTCATTAGTTTCCTGCCTTTCATCCATCCCTTTCCCATAGTAATGGAAGTTTTTAGAAGAGCCTTTATGCATGTTGTCTTCACTTTCTCTCATCCGATTCTCTTCTGTATCCAGTTCATTTAGATTTTAGAGCCTACTATTTCATTATAGAAACAGTTCTTATCAAAGTAGTGATGGCCTTCAAATTGCAATATCCATTGTGATTTATCAGTTCTCCTCATGACTATTAGCAATATTTAACTAAAAGACTGTTCCTAAAACACTCTGTTTGGTCCTTATGACACCAGTATATTGGCCCTCCTCCCACCTCACTGGTTGTGAATTTTCAATTTATTTTCCTTTCACGTTTCTCCTCATTTTTCTTCTCAATGAATGTTGGAGTGTTCCAAGGCTCTGACCTTGAACAACTTCCCCGTTATAATCAATACATACTTCTCAGATGTTCTCATCATGTCTCATTATTTATAGGCTATTATATTAGTTTGTTCTCACACTGCTACAGACCAAACCTGAGACTTGGTAATTTATAAAGTAAAGTGGTTTAATGGACTCACAGTTTAGCATGGCTAGGGAGGTTTCAGGAAACTTGAAATCATCATGGAAGAGGAAGTAAACACATTCTTCTTCACAGGGCAGCAAGAAAGAGGAGAATGAGCTTAGCAAAGGGGGAAACCCCTCATAAAACCATCAGATCTCATAAAAACTTACTCACTATTATGAGAATAGCATGGGGAAACTGTCCTCATGATTCAATTCCACCCCACTGGGTCCCTTTCACAACACAAGGGGATTATGGGAACTACCATTCAAGAAGAGACTTGGGTGAGGACACAGCCAAATCATATTATTTCACTTATGGCCCCTCCCAAATCTCCTATTCTCCCATTTTATAACACAATCATGCCTTTCCAACAGTCCCTCAAAGTCTTAAATTATTCCAGCATTAACTCAAATGTCCAAGTCCTAAGTCTCATCTGAGACAAGGCACATCCCTTCTGCCTATGAGCCTGTAAAATCAAAAGCAAGTTTGTTACTTCCTAGATACAATGGAGGTACAGGCATTGGGTAAATATCCCTTTATCAATGGAAGAAAATGGCCAAAACAAAGAGGCTACAGGCCCCATGCAAGTCTAAAATCCAACAGGGCAGGCTTTAAACCTTAAAGTTCCAAAATGATCTCTTTTGGCTCCATGTCTCACATCCAGGTCATTCTGATGCAAGAGATGGGCTCCCACAGCCTTGGGTAACTCTTCCCCTGTGGGTTTGCAGGGTACTGCCCCATTTCCAACTGCTTTCATGGGCTGGCTTTGGGTATCTGTAGTTTTTCCAAGTGTACAGTGTAATCTGTGGGTAGATCTACCATTCTGGGGTCTGGAGGATAGTGGCTGCCTTCTTACAGCTCCATTAGCAGTGCCCCATTTGGGACTGTGAGTGGGGGCTCTAAACCCACATTTCCCTTTTGCACCACCCTAGCAGAGGTTCTCCTTAAGGCTCTGCCCCTGCAGCAAACTTTTTCCAGGCATTTACATACATCCTGTAAAATGTAGACAGAGGTTCTCCAACCTTAATTCTTGACTTCTGTGTAGCCACAGGCCTAATCCACTACATGTAAGCCATCAAGGCTTTGTGCTTACACCCTCTGAAGCAATGGCCCAAGCTGTATGTTGGCCCCTTTTAGCCACAGCTGAAGCTGAAGCAGCTGGAATGTATGGCACCATGTCCTGAGGCTGCATAGGGCAGTAGGGCCCTGGGCCCAGCCGGGAAAACCATTTTTTCCCTCCTAGGCCTCCCAGACTGTGATGGGACGGGCTGCTGTGAAGGCCTCTGACATGCCCTGGAGACATTTTCCCCATTGTCTTGGTGATTAACATTTGGCTTCCTGTTACTTATGCAAATTTCTGCAGCAGGCTTGAATTTCTCCACAGAAAATGGTGTGTGTTTTTCTCTATCACAATGACAGGCTGCTAATTTTCAAAATTTTCATGCTCTGCTTCCTCTTGCATGCTTTGCCACTTAGAAATTTATTCTGCCAAATACCCTAAATCATTTCTCTTAAGTTCAGAGTTCTACAGATCAGTAGGGCAGAGCTGAAATGCTGCCAGTCCCTTTGCATTGCAAGGGCGTCCTTTACTTCAGTTCCCAACAGGTTCCTCATCTCCATTTGAGACACCTTGGCCTGAACTTGGTTGTCCACATCACTAGCCGCATTTTGGTCAAAGCCATTCTACAAGTCTGTAGGAAGTTCCAACCTTTCCCACATTTTCATGTATTCTTCTGAGTCCTCCAAACTGTTCCAACCTATGCCTGTTACCCAGTTCCAAAGTCACTTCCAAATTTTCAGGTATCCATATAGCAGCACCCCACTCTCTGCAATGCCAACTTATTGTATTAATTTGTTCTCACGCTGCTATAAGAACATACCCAAGACTGGGTAATTTATAAAGAAAAGAGGTTTAATGGACTCACAATTCAGCATTGCTGGGGAGACCTCAAGTAACTTACAATCATGGCAGAAGGGGAAGCAAACATGTTCTTCTTCACGGTGTGGCAGGAAGGAGAATGAGAGCAAAGCAAAGGGGGAAGCCCCTTATAAAACCATCAGATCTTATGAGAAGTTACTAATATGAGCAATAGCATGGGGGAAACCACACCCATGATTCAGTTACCTCCCACCAGGTCCCTCCTGTGACATGTGAGGATTACAGGGACTGTAATTCAAGATGATATTTGGGGGACACAATGAAACAATATTAGCTACCAGATTAATAATTAATATATGAATCCTTTAACTTCTGATCTCTGGATTTGCATGCCCACTGATTAGTCAACACCTCTGTTTTGTTGTCTAACAGGCATCCTAAAATTAGTTTATCAAAAAATAGTGGCCGGGAACGGTGGCTCACACCTGTAATCCCAGCACTTTGGGAGGCCAAGGCAGGTGGATCATGAGGTCAGGTGATTGAGACCATCCTGGCTAACATAGTGAAACCCCGTTTCTACTAAAAATACAAAAAATTAGCCAGGGGTGGTGGTGGGCGCCTGTAGTCCCAGTTACTTGGGAGGCTAAGGCAGGAGAATGGCATGAACCTGGGAGGTGGAGCTTGCAGTGAGCTGAGATGCGCCACTGCACGCCAGCCTGGGTGACAGAGCGAGACTCCATCTCAAAAAAAAAAAAAAAAAAAAAAGTTTGCTGTTTCCCTCTTTAATAACTAACACGCACATGCACACAAACTCAGACAGTGCATCAGGAAATGCCCTCTTATACTTTCAAAATGTTTCCAGAATCCAATCACTTCTCTTCCTCTCCCTCATTTTCACCCTGCCAGTCACCATTATCTCTCTGATACACTATTTGAATAGCCTTCTTGCCAGTCTCTGTTGCGATATTTATTCTGTCTGTGAGAGATAAAACAATGCCTCCCCCAAATAACTTCACATCCGAAATACCAGAGTCTATGAACCTGTTAGATTACTTGGCAAAGGAGAATTAAGATAGTAGGTGAAATCAAGGTTTATAATTAGCTGACCTTAACATATAGTAGGATCTTTCAGAGATGAACCGAATGTAATCACAAGGGACCTTAAAAGTAAACGAGGAAGAGGTAAAATAAAATGAGAAAGATGTCAATTTGAGAAAGAGTTGGGCCAACATTACCTGATTTGAAGATGGGGGCAAGAGTCCATGAAAAAAGAAATGTGAGCAGTCTCTTGAACCCGGAAAAGGCAAGTTAGCAAAATAGAATCTTCCCTAGAGCTTCTAGAAAAAAAAAAAAAATGCATTCTAACAACATCTTGATATTAGCCCAGTGAAAATGGTGTTAAATTTTACAGTTCTGCAGAACTGTAAAATGAGAGACATGTTGTAAGTTACCAAATTTGTGGTAATTTGTTATAGCAGCATTAAAAAACTGAAATTAATACTGTGTCCTACCATTGTCTCTTAGCATTTTAGTCTAATATTAGTTTTTAAAAATTTTCAAAATTTCATATCATGTCGTTTCTTGCTCAAAATCTTTCAATGACTGACCATCTTTTTTTTTTTTTTTTTCAAATTAGAAAGCAGTTTTCAAGATGTTTAGAAGTCCCAGAAAAGTCTGCCCCCACATTTTCCCACTGTAACTCTGAACTCACTTTTTTCCCTGTATTTCTCATTCACTCCATTCTCCCTTGACCTCTTATTGTTTGGAAAACAGAAGTCACTGGGTACAGTGGCTCACACCTGTAATCCCAGCACTTTGAGAGGCTGAGGAAGGCAGATTACCTGAGGTCAGGAGTTTGAGACCAGCCTGACCAACATGGATAAACCCCATCTCTACTAAAAATACAAAAAAAATTAGCTGGGCATGGTGGCACATGCCTGTAATCCCAGCTACTGGGGAGGCTGAGGCAGGAGCTCAAGCTCAGGGAGGCAGAGGTTGCAGTGAGCCAAGATCATGGCATTGCACTCCAGGTTGGGCAACAAGAGCGAAACTCTGTCTCAAAAAAAAAAAAAAAAAAAAAAGAAAGAAAGAAAGAAAAAAGAAAAAAAGAAAAGAAAACGGAAGTCAGGATCTGACTTTGGTCTTTTGCAGTTGATATCTATACTGCCAACCTTCCTCCAAAACCATGCCTTTCCCCTCCCTGTTCTTTAGTTCTCTTCTCAGAGGTCATTTTATCAGAAAAGTTCCGTCTGACTACCCAGACAACATCCCCACCTCCTCCAACTGTTCTGTTATTGCCCTTATCCTAATTCCCCTCTACACAGAAATTTTTACCACTGACATAAGGTTTACATATTTTTTGCTTATCCTCTCTTTCCCCACTCCTTTGACTTCTTTATTGTAAGATCCATGAGAGAGATTATCTGACACATTCACTGCTAAGTCATCAGTTCCTAGGAAGCTTACTGGTGTAACTTAGATTTATAATGAGTATTTTAAACAATGAATTAATAAACAAATGACAATTTTTATTCTGAGAAATACACAAGGTATATTTAATAGAATTCATGACCCAGCACTCAGTTTTATCAGATGACTTAGGAAAGTGGGTACAGTGTTGTCGTTTACTGTTAACATTTGAAAGCATTACAGTCAAAAAGGGGCTCACCATCACAGTCAATGTCAGGCTGTGTTCAAAAACATAAAACACCAGTGGGCTCAAAATAACAATTATAGCAATTACGTATTAAGGTTGTGAATCTTTACATTCTAATTTCTTGTTACTTCTACCTTCTCCATATAAATGCAAGACAACTTTTTCTTTTGTTTATGTTTATCTGTGACCAGGAAAAACAAAATTTTAACAATTTTGAAGAGTCCCACTATTTTCTACCCATCTCTGAAAATTTTGAAACAAAACTCCTTATAATTTCTCATTAAGCTCAGCTCAGCCCCAATATTGAGAATAGTTTTAGAAATACATAGTCAACAGTAAAAACAAAAAGTATTACTGGACATGCAACAATGCTTACTACAGAATATCAAGGATTAATCTGAACAATAAGTACAAATATTTCCCCATGTAACAGACATTACAAAAAAGAATTCCAACAATTTTGCAAATATCTCATTTATATATCAATGATATTAAAGATGGTATTGTATCAAGGATGTTTTATATTTCTAAATATCACTTTGTGATTTATAAAATTGCCAAATTTTTATACAACTTGTGACATCAAAAAATGGCCAGCTGTTAACTTTAAAATCCTGCTTTTTTTCTAAAGAAATAATGTTTTAATTATACTTAAAGGTTTACATACAAAAGGTATTGTCATAGTACATTTAGATTATTTCCAGTTGATTTTACCCCTAGAAACTATTACTGTTATTCACTAAACATATGAACTCCTCAAAATTATATATTTTATGATGTAGAAATCAGTTTACAATATGTGTAAGTTAACAAGCTAAAACAATATCAGTATCATTGTCCCTTTTTCTGAAAAATGAATATGCATAAAAATATACTGGATGAATAAACCCAGAACTGAAATTTCTAGTTTTTGGTTAGAGAAAGAAGAAATTATTTTTAATCAGAAAATAAACTAACAAAGCTCAGAAAAAAAGGATAAAAATAGCTCAATGGATGTATAAAATCTTTTTTAGATGATAAAATTTGCATATTTAATCCAGGAATAAGGAAATATATAAACAATGAAAACATAAAAATTAGGAAGGAAAACTTTGCTATGTTTATGTAAAATATTTGTAAGAAAATGTATAAGGAGGTACATGTTTGTACTTTTTTTGTGTTGTTCCCCTCCCTGTGTCCATGTGTTCTCATTGTTCAACTCCTACTTATGAGTGAGAACATACGGTATTCGGTATTCTGTTTTTATGTTAGTTTGCTGATGATGATGGCTTCCAGCTTCATCCATGTCCCTGCAAAGGACATGATCTCTTTTTTTTTTATGCTGCATAGTATTCCATGGTGAGTATGTACCACATTTTCTTTATCCAGTCTGTCACTGATGGGCATTTGAATTGGTTGCACGTCTTTACTACTGTAAATAGTGCTGCAACACACATACATGTGGATGTCTTTATATAAATCTATAAAGATTTATATTCCTTTGGGTATATACCAAGTAATGGAATTGCTGGGTCAAATGGTATTGCTGGTTCTCAATCCTGGAGGAATTGCCACACAGTCTCCCAAATGGTTGAACTAATTTACATTCCCACCAACAGTATAAAAGCATTTCTATTTCTCCACATCCTGTCCAGCATCTGTTGTTTCTTGACTTTTTAATAATCACCATTCTGACTGGCATGAGATGGTGGTTTTGATTTGCATTTTTCTAATGGTTAGTGATGTTGAGCATTTTTTCATATGTTTGTTGGCCACATAAATGTCTACTTTTGAGAAGTGTCTGCTCATATACTTTGCCCAATTTTGATGGGGTTGTTTTTTTCTTATAAATTTGTTTAAGTTCTTTGTAGATTCTGGATATAACACCTTTGTGAAATGGACAGATTGCAAACATTTTCTCCCATTCTGTAGATTGCCTCTTCACTGTGATGATAGTTTCTTTTGCTGTGCAGAAGCCCTTTAGTTTAATTAGATCCAGTTTGTCAACTGTGGTTTTGGTTGCAGTTGCTTTTGGTGTTTTAGTCATGAAGTCCTTACCCACGCTTATGTCCTGAATAGTATTGCCTAGGTTTTCTTCTAGGGTTTTAATGGTTTGGGGTTTTACATTTAAGTATTTAATCTATCTTGAGTTAATTTTTGTATAAGGTATGAGGAAGGGGTCCAGTTTCAGTTTTCCGCATATGACTAGCTAGTTTTCCCAGCAACATTTATTAAATGGGTAATCCTTTCCCCATTATTTATTTTTGTCCAGTTTGTGAAAGATCAGATGGTTGTAGATGTATGGTGTTATTTCTGAGGACTCTATTATGTTCCATCAGTCTATATGTTTGTTTTGGCACCAGTACCATGCTGTTTTGGTTATTGTATTCTTATAGCATAGTTTGAAGTCAGGTAGTGTGATGCCTCCAACTTTGTTCTTTTTGCTTAGGATTGTCTTGGCTATACGGGCTCTTTTATGTTCCATATGAAATGTAAAGTAGTTTTTCTAATTCTGTGAGGTATGTCAATGGTAGTTTGATGGGAATAGCATTAAATCTATAAATTACTTTGGGCAGTATGACTACCTTAATGATATTGATGCTTCTTAACCATGAGGATGGAATGTTTTTCCATTTGTTTGTGTCCTCTTTTATTTCCTTCCTTCCTTCCTTCCTTCCTTCTTTCCCTCCCTCCCTCCCCTCCCTTCTTTCTCTCTCTCTCTCTCTCTCTCTCTCTCTTCATTTCTCTCTTTCCTGACAAAGTCTCACTCTGTCACCAGGCTGGAGTGTGGTGGCTGATCTTGGCTCACTGAAACCTCTGCTCCCAGGTTCCAAGCGATTCTTCAGCCCCAGCCTCCTGAGTAGCTGGGACTACAGCTGTGCACCACCACGCCCACCTGATTTTTTTTTTTTGTTTTTTTAAAGATGGAGTCTCACTCTTGTTGCCCAGGCTGGAGTTAAGTGGCATGATCTCAGCTCACTGCAACCTCCACCTCCTGGGTTCAAGCAATTCTTCTGCCTCAGCCTCCTGAGTAGTTGGAATTACAGGCACTCACCACCATGCCTGGCTTATTTTTGTATTTTTAGTAAAGATGGGGTTTCACCGTCTTGGCCAGGCTGGTCTCAAACTCCTGACCTCATGATCCACCCGCCTCGGCCTCCCAAAGTGCTGGGATTACAAGTGTGAGCCACTGCATCTGGCCAATTTTCGTATTTTTTTTTTTTAGTAGTGAAGGAGTTTCCTTATGTTGGCCAGGATGGTCTCAATCTCTTGACCTCGTGATCCACCTGCAGTGAACTCCCAAAGTGCTGGGATTACAGGCGTGAGCCACCGTGCCCGGCCTGTCCTCTCTTATATTCTTGAGCAGTGGTTTGTAGTTCTCCTTGAAGAGATCCTTCACATTCCTTGTTAGCTGTATTCCTAGGTATTTTATTCTCTTGGTAGCTACTGTGAATGGGAGTTCATTTATGACTTGGCTCCCTGCTAGTCTATTGTTGGTGTATAGGAATGCTTGTCATTTTTGCACATTGATTTTGTATCCTGAGACTTTGCTGAAGTTGCTTATCAGCTTGAGGAGTTTTGAGGCTGAGACAATGGGGTTTTCTAAATATAGAATGATGTCATCTGCAAATAGAGACAATTGGACTTCCTCTCTTCCTATTTGAATACTTTTATTTCTTTCTGTTGCCTGATTGCCCTGGCCAGAGCTTCCAATACTATGTTAAATAGGGGCAATAAGATAAGGCATTCTTGTCTTGTGCCCGTTTTCCAAGGGAATCCTTCCAGTTTTTGCCCATTCAGTATGATATTTGCTGTGTGTTTGTCATAAATAGTTTTTATTATTTTGAGATATGTTTCATCAATACCTAGTTTATTGAGAGATTTTAACATGAAGGCATGATGAATTTTATTGAATGGTTTTTTGCATCTATTGAAATAATCATGTGTTTTTTTTTCATTGATTCTGTTTATGTGATGGGTTATATTTATTGATATGTGTATGTTGAACCAGTCTTGCAAGTTGAAGCCAACTTGATTGTGATGGATAAGCTTGTTGATGTGCTGCTGGATTCATTTTGCCAGTATTTTATTCAGGATTTTTGCATCAATGTTCATCAAGGATATTGGCCAGAAGTTCTCTTTTTTTGTTGTGACTCTTCCAGGTTTTGGTATCAGGATGATTTCGGCCTCATAAAATGAGTTAGGAAGGAGTCTCTCCTTTTAAATTGTTTGGAATCATTTCAGAAGGAATGGTACCAGCTCCTCTTTGTACCTCTGGTAGAATTCAGCTGTGAATCCATCTGGTCCTGGGCTTTTCTTGGTTGGTAGGCCATTAATTACTGCCTTGATTTCATAACTTGTTATTGGTCTATTCAGAGATTTGACTTCTTTCTGATTTAGTCTTGGGAGGGTGTATGTATCCAGGAATTTATCCATTTCTTCTAGATTTTCTAGTTTATTTGAGTAGGGATGTTGGTAATATTCTCTGACAGCAGTTTGTATTTCTGTGGGGTAATTCATAACATCCCCTTTAAGATTTTTGTATTGTGGCTTTTTGATTCTTCTCTTTTTCTTCTTTATTAGTCTAGCTCACAGTCTATCTATTTTGTTAATTTTTTCAAAAAAACGGCTCCTGGATTCACTGATATTTTGGAAAGTTTTCTTATGTCCTTCAGTTCTGCACTGATCTTAGTTATTTCTTGTCCTCTGGTAGCTTTTGGATTTGTTTGTTCTTGGTTCTCTAGCTCTTTTAATTGTGATGTTAGGGTGTTGATTTGAGATCTTTCTAGCTTTCTGATGTGGACATTTAGCCAGGATTTTAAATGAATCCTGGGTCCCCTGGATTTTTTGTCTGAAACTAAAGCTTACAGCTCAGTTGACACTTTTTGAAATATCAATGTTGTTGAATATCTTATAAACTTAGAATCCAGGTTCAAAATTATTTTATTTGTGTTAATCTAGGACATAAGTATATTATATATGGCTTAATCTGTTCTGAAGGTGTAATCCAAAAATCTGTACAAACTTATTGCAAGACTGGAGTCAATATTTTTCTTAACACTTGAGAAAGAAATTTAAAATTCAATATTCTTAATGAGAAAAATATAATAATTAGACAACAGCCATCAGATGAAATCTTGTCAATTTATGAAAATCTATATCTAAATATTTTGTAGTTACCTGGGTTGGGGAAAAATTCTACCTTTGTAATAAAAATATACAGTGTTGGCAGAAAATTTTTGGGTTTCCTGCATAGCCATGCAAGTTTTCATGTTGTTGTTTTCTTTGACTTTATGCTAATTTTAAGAAAATTCATGTAAGAAAATAGACATACCTATAGTAAGTTTGGCTACAAAAACTCTTTGCTAGAAGAAATAAGAAAAAAAAAGAAAAGAAAGAAAAAATAAGTAAGGTAGGTATGTAGATTATTTTTAGTTATAGAAAGTTGTTCTTTTTGCATTATTTGTATTAGTATAATTGCATAAAACACACTAACGTATGTAAACTAATAGAAAGTCACATACTTTTATAACTTTCTTTAGTTTCAGAAACTGAATCTTTAAAGAAACTAAAATATGTTTTCTCTAATACAATAACAATCATTGCGTGCATACAACGAATAGGATACTAGTAAAAATAATGGTTGCTAGACATATTTCAAAGACCCACAGTAAAGTTAAAGTTTATTAGTCAAGTGACAAAGAGAAAGAATAAAATATACAGACAAACTTTTGAAGAATGAAGATTTTAGAATAAATAGAAAAATAAATTTTATTCAGTAAAGCTTTATTAAACTTGTCAATGTAAACAGTGGAATTTGAAACACCTGCTTTAACTCTTAAATAAATATATTTTAATATTTTAACAACATTTATATAGTCCTGAAGTGATGGATTCAAAGTCTCCTATCTCCTATGTTTTGCATTTCAAAGTAATAAGGTTTCATTCTATGATACTCATAATGGCAGCAACAACAAATACTGTCTTTGAAATATAATAAAATGGGTGCAGAAAATGTCTAATGAAAAATTGCAAATAAAAATTATATCCTAGAATATAAACTAATGGACAATTCAGTGAATATAACTGAAAGCAGCATGCCAGAGAATAAACTCTATTTTCATAATCTTTGATCATGTTTTCCAGTATGGTTTGCTATCCATTCCCACATCAATTATTTTTCCCCTTTTCAAGTGAAACATTCAGCATAACCTGAAAGATTAATTATATTTAACGTCTCTGTTGTCATCTTGGAAAATTGTTCATTTAAATGGGGTTTAAGCCTATATCCAAAAAGTTCCTCTATACTATGTATGGATAGAATCTGCTTTGCTTTTGGTGGTGGTTTCTATTTTTGCTGAAAAATATATTTGAACTGATAGCAGGAATGTAGCTAATAAAAGTTGTAGACTTACATGATTAATGGCTAAGGATTAAAATACTTCAACATTGGGGACCAATTAAAGCATGGGGAAGCCCTAATGGATTTTTATCCCTTTTAAAAATGTATTTTTACTGTTTGTATTTAAGTTGTACCACATGATGTTTGGTTATACACATACATAGTAAAGAAATCACTGCTCTCAAGCAAATTAGCATATTTATCACCTCCATAGGTGCTTGTGTGTGTATGTGTGTGTGCGCTTGGGTAAGAGCTTCCAAAATCCACGCTCACATCAAACTTCCTGTATACAATATTATTCCACATTGTCACAAGGAAAGTATTTTATTCTCTATTAAGACTGAAAATATTTCACTTTTATATATATGTTACAATTTTTTATCCGTAAATTCATCAGTGAACCCTTAAGTTGTTTTCATATCTTGACTATTTTGAATAACACTGCAATGAACATGGGAATGCAGTTACTTCTATGAGGTGCTGATTTAATTTTCTTTGGGTGTACACTAAGAAAATGGATTTCTGGGTCATATGATGGTTCTATTTTTAATTTTTTGAGGAATTTTCATACTGCTTTTCATAACGGCTGTATCAATTTTATTCCCATCAATAATGTGCAAGGATTCCCTTTCCTCCACATCCATACCAGAACTTGTTATTTCTTATCTTTTTCATAATAGCTGACCTAAGCCAGGTGCTGTGGCTCATACCTATAATCCCAGCACTTTGGGAGGCTCCTTGAACCCAGGAGTTTAAGACCAGACTGTGCAGCAAGGTGACACCCCATCTGTATTAGTCAGGGTTCTCTAAAGGGACAGAACTAATAAGATAGATAAATACATGAAGGGTAGTTTATTAGGAGAATTGACTTACAAGCACAAGGTGAAGTCCCACAATAGACCGTCTGGAAGCTGAGGAGCAAAGAAGCCAGTCCGAGTCCCAAAATCTCAAAAGTAGGGAAGCTAGCAGTTCAGCCTTCAACCTGTGCTTGAACATCTGAGAGTCCCTGGCAAACTACTGGTGTAGGCCCAAAATAAAAGTAGCTAACGAACTTGGAGTCTCATGTTCAAGGACAGAAAGCATCCAGGATGGAAGAAAGATGGAGAACAGAAGGCTCAGCAAGTTGCTCTGCCTGCTTTTATCCTAAACACATTGGCAGCTGATTGGATGATGCCCACCCAGATTAAGGGTGGGTCTGCCTTTCCCAGTCCACTGACTCAAATATTAACCTCTTTTGGCAACACTTTCACACACACACCCAGAAACAATACTTTACACTCTTCAATCCAATCAAGTTGACTGACACTCAATATTAACTATCACACCATCTCTACATAAAATTCAAAAATTAGCCAGGCATAGTGGTGTGCAACTGTAGTGCCAGCTACTCAGAAGTCTGAGGTGGAAGGATCACTTGAAACTGGGAGGCAGAGTTTGCAGTAAGCATCACTGCACTTCAGCTTGGACAACAGAGCAAGACCACATCACAATAATAATAACAATAATATCTGACCTAATAGGTGTAAGATGATATAGCACTGTGATTTTGATTTGCAGTTCCCTGATGATTATTGATATTAAACACATTTCTTATATCTGTTGACCATTTGTATGTCTTGTGAAAAAAATTCTCATCACTTGCTTTTTCCATTTTGTAACAGGATTGTTTCTTTTCTTCTGTGAGCTGGATGAGTTTCTATCTTTTACATATTAACCCCTTATCAAAGATATGGTCTCACCACTTCCATCCAACATAGTACTAGCAAGAGCAATCAGACAAGAAAAAAAAAAGTCATTCAAATTGAAAAGAACAAAATTTAAATTTATTTCTGTTTGCAGATGACATAATCTTATATTAAGAAAACCTCAACAACTTCAGACAAAACTGCTAGTACCAATAAATTAATTCAATAAAGTCACAGGACACAGGATCAACATGTAAAATCAGTTGCATTTATTTGCCAATCAAGTTTTATGAAAAAAATTGAAGAAAACAATTCAATTTACAATAGCATCAAAATCAAATACCCAAGAATAAATTTAACCAAGAAAGTAAAAGATATGTACACTTAAAACATTGAAAGAAATTGAGGAATACACAAACAAATAGAAAGATATCCTATGTTGTGAATTTAAAGAGTTAATGTTGTTAATATGTCCATTTTATGCAAAGTAATGTACAAATTCAATGAACTCTGTATCAAAATTCCAATGACATTTTTTACAAAAATTAAAAATCAAACCAATTCTAAAATTTATGTGGAACCACAAAACATTTACTATAGACAAAACAATCTTGAGAAAGAAAAACAAAGTTCATTGCATCACAATTTCTGATGTAAAATTGTATTGCAAAGCTGTGGTCATCAAAATAGTGTGGTACTGGCATTAAAACACACATATGGCCCAATGGAAGAGAATAGAAAGCCCAGAAATAAATTTAAAAAATATACAGACAGCTAATTTTTAACAAGACCACCATGAAGACACACATAGAAAGGATACTCTCTCTAACAAACAGTATTGGGAAAACAAGATAGTCACATGTAAAAGAATGAAACTGGATCCTTGTTTCACCCTATACACAAAAGTTAACTCAAAATGGATTGAAGACCTAAACCTAAGATATGAAACCATAAAAATCCTAGAGGAATACATAGAAATAAAGTACGTCGATATTGGCCTTGACAATGGTTGTTTTGTGTATCACACCAAAAATTCTGGCAACAAAGGCAAAAATAAATGAATGGTACTGCCAAACTAATAAACACCTTCTGCACAACAACGGAAACAATCAACAAAATGAAAGGTAGCCTACAGACTTGGAGAACATATCTGAAAACCATATATCTGATAAGAAGTTAATATCCTAATGGATATTTGTCTTTTAGTTCACTATTTTGAATTTTATGTAGTTCCAATGTCTTGGTAAAATATTGCCATCTAATGACTAAAAATACATGAGACTGGAGATACCCTAATGTTAAACAATGGCAATGAATGTCAAATAGCATGAGTAGTCCCCAATATTTGGTATTCAAGTGCATTTGACATATCTGTGAACATGAGGTATGGTGAACTTCATTACATGTAATCATAGAATGATGAAGAGAGAGATATATTACTTCTAAATGACAATTTAAAAAGTTAAGTTTACATAAGGTAACAGAATATGAATGAGGTAGTAACAGAAATAACTAGAACTGAAATTCTAAAAACCCTGTGGGGAACACTAAACAACTGGTCGTTCCTAAGTCTTAAGCTGAAGAATAAAAGAAATATATCTTTCATGCCATCCAAATGCTTCCTCTCATGCCATAATATATGGTGAAAATAAACACATTTATCCATACCTATTCAAATAAACATATATGGGATTAACAGAGACTTAGAAACATTTATTTATTTATTTATTTATTTATTTATTTATTTATTTTGAGACAGAGTTTCGCTATTTTTGCCCAGGCTGGAGTGCAATGGTGCGAAATCGACTCACTGCAACCTCCGCCTCCTGAGTTCAAGGGATTCTCCTGCCTCGGTCTCCAGAGTAGTTGGGGTTACAGGTGCACACCACCACGCCCAGCTAATTTTTGCATTTTTTTTTTTTTTCAAGTAGGAATCGGGTTTCACCTTGTTGGTCAGGCTGGTCTCAAACTCCTGACCTCAGGTGATCCACCCTTCTCAGCCTCCCAAAGTGCTGAGATTACAGGTGTGAGCTACTGCCACCAGCCAAAACATATTTTTAAACCAGATAAAATTAATTATTTATCAGTCACATGTCCAACTGAATTCAAAAGATATTTTTGAACACTTAAAATACACTGAGATAAATAGAATATTAATAGAATAAGTATTAGAATACTAATTAGAATTAGTATAATACTAATAATTTTGGACACAAAAACTAGTATTATACTAATTCTAATTAGTATTCTAATATGTATTCTAAGTCTTCGTATTAAAATACTACTTAGAATACTAATAGAATACTTATTGAGTCTATAAGTATGTCAGTCTATAAGGATACTAATAGAGTAGTTACTGACTCTGTAAGACTCAAACGTCAGGAATCAAAGGGGTCATATATTAAACAAACAAACAAAAAAAAACAACTCCATGAAAAACAGGTAATTCTGTTAATACATTTTATAATACACTAAGGACACTTTTTAAAAATAATCCTTATGTGTAAACAGATTAGCAGATCAGGAACTAGAAGAAGGTCTATATTCTCTCAATTACAAAGCTAATGATAGCTTGCTAATTTTGTGTCTTATCTATGGCTTCTTTAATCATGATTAAAAGTTCTTTAGTCCAGAGCTCAACGTTTCTCATGGAATATTATTGCTCCAGCACAAGTAAGTAGCCAAAGTGGGAAAAATACATTCAAACCTATTCTAAAGAAAAAGGATGGGCTATACATTAACACAGCCACAGCCAATTTTAATCATGCCTCAAGACTGAATGAAATGGAAAGCCATGAACATTTCATTACAGTGTCTAATTTTTGCTGTTGTTATGTTTATTGCTATTGTTTTTAATCCAGAATCAGATTAGTTCTCAATACAAATTTCCTAAGGAAAAAAGTTATCTTCATTGTACCAATACATGCAGTGTCAAGAATTTTACTAAGGAATATATATTTTTAGAAAATAAGTGATATTTTATTTGAATTCAAGTTTCTGATGAGCTTCAAGCAAATGAAAGAACATGGGTCTCAGACACTTTTTCCTAGTGCATCATTTCCTAAGTGAAAGTTTCACATTTGACCTGATGATCACCTCGTAAGAGACAATTAGCAAGTGGGTCACATGGAAAGCGAAAAGAAAAAATGGAAATAGAGTTTAGCATATCCAGTCACATGCACATGATATACTGGTTAGAGACTAGTTTGGGAACCTTGAAATTGTCAACCTGAAAAGGCTAGAAAACATACATGTACCTATATGTATCTGTCTTGGGTTTTATAATTTTTTATTCAGTAGTTTAATAAAAAATTCACAAAGCTTTTAGAAGTTGAGCTCGTCTGACATTCTTACATTATATATATATATTATAAATTTATTCATGCATGTAGCTGTGCTGTGTGTATTTTGGGTATCATATGAATGACTGTATGCATCTATGTGTGGTATTATATAGATATGCGTTTGTTATGTGTGTTTCCTTAATTCAAGAGACATTACATTTAGTCACACAAGTATATTTTGAGAACTTCTAATTACATTATACATCATCAGTTATCTGCTCTATGATACAGGCAGAGAGAGCTTCTCAAGAAAGCAAATCTCATTCTTACCAAACTCACATTGCTCAAAAAATTATTCTGTGGCTTCTAAAATTTAGTAAGGATGACTTACAAGTACCTTCATGATCCTAACTTATGTTATTAGTTCTATTTCAAAACCATTTTCTCCCTCTTCCTTTGTTGAGTCCGTCAGTCAAGACTTTTTTCTTAAAGAGCAAGTAAAAGGATGTTTTGAGATTAACTTGAGAGATGGGAAGGAGTCAGGCCAAGTATGTGTGACCAGTTCTTTTGGTCTAGTTAACTTCTGGCCATCTGCATTACCTACTCACTTATGCTCTAGATCGTGTTCAAGCGTTACTTCAGAAATGTCTCTCTCTAGACTCAGTCTTGTTCAGATTAGTTTGTTAAATTTTTCATTCCTTCCTGGCTCATTTCTCAATTTTATTTTCTACATTCCCTTATGAGATTATTTATTTGTTTGTTTGTTTCCTAATAAACTATAGTGTGATAGTGTGAACTCATTGGGAGGAGAAAGCTCACATCATTTTGCTCACCATTAAACATCCAGGAATGTTTTTGAACACAAAATACTACCAAAATCTATTTATTTAGTTAACAATCAAATAGCATATTTTTTTTATTTTTTTATTTTTATTTATTTATTTGTTTTACACTAAGATCGAGTCTCCCTCTGTCACCCAGGCTGGGCTGGAGTGCAATGGCACAATCTTAGCTCACTGCAACCTCTGCCTCCCAGGTTCAAGCTATTCTCATGCCTCAGTCTCCCAGGTAGCTGGGATTGCAGGTGCACATCACCATGCCATGCTAGTTCTTTTGTATTTTTAGTAAACTCAGGGTGTCACCATGTTGGCCAGGCTGGTCTCGAACTCCTGACCTCATGTGATCTCCCTGCCTCGGCCTCCAAAAATGCTGGGATTACAGGAATGAGCCACCACACCTGGCCTTGAATAGCATACAATGTTGCTTCCTGTATTCTCTAGGCTTGATTATTTTATCCTTTTTATGCATGTACAGGCTGTCTGAATCTGGATGATAGATGAGTTGATCAAGCAATATTGTTTACTGATTTAGCAAACAAATAGTATTCATAAGCATTAATATCTGTCTGAATATTATAAAAATGTTTAATGCAATGAAATTATACTGGTGATTATTTTATACCCAAATTTTCCTAATAAGGCTATTATTTCATGTACTTTTAATAGCTTTATGTTGTCTCAGATATGCATAAAAGAAAAAATCATCTTGAAACAGATAATAAATGTGATATTTTTATTCATGATGGCCTTTAAATTATTTTTCAACTCTGAGATTTCATGAATATACAATCACCTTAGGCTCATGATGTGTTCTTCCTTAATTCCTTGACTGTCTTATAATTTGCCCTGAAACTAAAACGTCATCTTCTTTCATAATTTGATTCAACACGCACTGGAAAACTCTAGACTGATGCCAAGACCTATTAACCAGAGTAGGAATCAGTTGAGTTGAGTTAAGCAATGTGAAGTATTCGAGATTAAGTTCTTTCCTCTTCTGGCAGTTTATCCAAATATCTTGTTAAAGAATTATTTAAGCTGATAATGCTTTTAAAAATAAGTAGTATCACCACACTTTCTGAGGGCTTTGTACCATCTCAACTATTTGAAGTTGATGTTGAGAGCACAGGAGGCAGCCAAATGCCTAGGTAGATAGGGCTGGGTCCCTGGTGAAACCCTGCCTCCAAGCAAGCTGAAGGCAGGTTAGAGCCAGAAAGCCAAGCTACAAGTTAAAACCTTGGACTGGATTGAGAACTTGTCTTCTTGTTTGGTGCACTTTCCTCTGATTGGTCTCCACCCTTCACCTATTTTACATATACATACCCTTTCCTAATTAATTTTTCTCCACTGTTGTGCCGACCTTTGAGTGGTGTTGGGAGAGAAGCTGAGGCAGGGCTTACATGTCTGACATAACGAAAAAGAACCTTGGAATAAGTCCTGGGTCCAGGGTCTAAAACCCCCCTGGCCTTTGGAACACCAAGCTCTGTGCTAAAGGGTGGAAGGCTACCCTGACGCAACATAATCTAAACCCATGGCATAAAACCCCTCATGGCTTGGATAGAATCTAGGGCTCAGGGCATAAAACCCCTGATGGCTCTGAATGTGTCTAGACTTCCTGGCTCCTTGCTCCTTGCTGTCGCAGGATTGATTGTATCTTGAGTAAAAGAACCTGCTCTCCATTCTGTCAAGTAGTAGAACATATGCTAACCTGTCACAGCTGTAAATCATGTGCTTAATGCAATGCTCCCTTTCGACCTCCACATTCTCACCACCTGTTTCTTTGTTTGATCACCAATAAATAGTCTGGACTTCCAGAGCTGGGGGCCTTCGTAGCCTCTATACTTGCATTGACCCCCTGGACCCACTTTTTCCCTCAAACTGTCTTTTCTCATTCCTTTGTCTCTGCCAGATTTCATTGCCCCCATGACCTGGTGTTTGGTCTGATCACCCCAACAAGTGGTGTCTTGCTTTAACTATCTTTTGTGTACTCACAAACCAATCAGCATTCACTCCCCATTCTGAGTCCATAAAAGATCCTGGACTCAGGTGAGCTGGGGTATGCCAGTGTGGCCAAGTGGGACCTGGGTAGGGTGTCAGCAGCTGGGGTTCCCCAGCCTGCAAAGTGACTAAGAAGAAAAATCCTACATCAAGTACCTTCTGAGTGTGAATGACTACAGAATTTCATATGCAGAATGTTCCAGCAGATACAGAAGCATGAAGGGGTATTCACCAGCAGATCTGGATTTTTAAATGACAATCTTTTGATATTCTGCATCTTGTGAGACATTGCTGGCATACTTTGTTTTTATTCTTTAGACTTGGTTTCTTTTGGTTTTTATAAACATGTTTAAAATAGCTGTTTTGTAGTCTTTTTTCTCCTAAGTTCAACCTCTGGTCCCTCAGGATGTTTGCTCTGGCTAAATTTTAAAATATGTGACACACTTTGTGGTTTCTTTGCAGGTTTCATGATTTTTTATTAAAATGTGGCATTTTGGGGCGGAGCAAGATGGCCGAATAGGAACAGCTCCAGTCTCCAACTCCCAGCGCGAGCGACACAGAAGACCGGTGATTTCTGCATTTTCAACTGAGGTACTGGGGTCATCTCACTAGGGAGTGCCGAACAATCGGTGCTGGTCAGCTGCTGCAGCCTGACCAGCGAGAGCTGAAGCAGGGCGAGGCATCACCTCACCTGGGAAGTGCAAGGGGGAAGGGAATCCCTTTTCCTAGCCAGGGGAACTGAGACACACAACACCTGGAAAATCGGGTAACTTCCACCCCAATACCGCGCTTTAAGCAAACGGGCACACCAGAAGAATATATCCCTCACCTGGCCGGGAGGGTCCCACGCCCACGGAGCCTCCCTCATTGTTAACACAGCAGTCTGCGGCAATCTAACCTGCAAGGCAGCAGCGAGGCTGGAGGAGGGGCGCCCGCCATTGCTGAGGCTTAAGTAGGGAAACAAAGCCCCTGGGAAGCTCGAACTGGGTGGAGCTCACAGCAGCTCAAGGAAACCTGCCTGTCTCGATAGACTCCACCTCTGGGGGCAGGGCTCAGCTAAAAAAACAACAGGGGAAGCAGCAAAGGACTGAGCAGACGCGAACGACTCTGTCTGACAGCTTTGAAGAGAGCAGTGGATCTCCCAACCTGGAGGCTGAGATCTGAGAATGGATAGACTGCCTGCTCAAGTGGGTCACTGACCCCTGAGTAGCCTAACTGGGAGACATCCCCCACTAGGGGCAGTCTGACACACCACACCTCACAGGGTGGAGTACACCCCTGAGAGGAAGCTTCCAAAGTAAGAATCAGACAGGTACACTCGCTGTTCAGCAATATTCTATCTTCTGCAACCTCTGCTGCTGATACCCAGGCAAACAGCGTCTGGAGTGGACCTCAAGCAATCTCCAACAGACTTATAGCCGAGGGTCCTGACTGTCAGAAGGAAAACTATCAAACAGGAAGGACACCTATACCAAAACCCCATCAGTACGTCACCATCATCAAAGACCAGAGACAGATAAAGCCACAAAGATGGGGAAGAAGCAGGGCAGAAAAGCTGGAAATTCAAAAAATAAGAGCGCATCTCCCCCTGCAAAGGAGCACAGCCCATCGCCAGCAACGGATCAAAGCTGGTCAGAGAATGACTTTGACGAGATGAGAGAAGAAGGCTTCAGTCCATCAAACTTCTCAGAGCTAAAGGAGGAATTACATACCCAGCGCAAAGAAACTAAAAATCTTGAAAAAAGAGTGGAAGAATTGACAGCTAGACTAATGAATGCAGAGATGATCATAAACGAAATGACAGAGATGAAAACCATGACACGAGAAATACGTGACAAATGCACAAGCTTCAGTAACCGACTCGATCAACTGGAAGAAAGAGTATCAGCGATTGAGGATCAAATGAATGAAATGAAGCGAGAAGCGAAACCAAAAGAAAAAAGAAGAAAAGGAAATGAACAAAGCCTGCAAGAAGTATGGGATTAAGTAAAAAGACCAAATCTACGTCTGATTGGGGTGCCTGAAAGTGAGGGGGAAAATGGAACCAAGTTGGAAAACACTCTTCAGGATATCATCCAGGAGAACTTCCCCAACCTAGTAGGGCAGGCCAACATTCAAATTCAGGAAATACAGAGAACGCCACAAAGATACTCCTCCAGAAGAGCAACTCCAAGACACATAATTGCCAGATTCACCAAAGTTGAAATGAAGGAAAAAATCTTAAGGGCAGCCAGAGAGAAAGGTCGGGTTACCCACAAAGGGAAGCCCATCAGACTAACAGCAGATCTCTCGGCAGAAACTCTACAAGCCAGAAGAGAGTGGGGGCCAATATTCAACGTTCTTAAAGAAAAGAATTTTCAACCCAGAATTTCATATCCAGCCAAACTAAGTTTCATAAGTGAAGGAGAAATAAAATCCTTTACAGATAAGCAAATGCTTAGAGATTTTGTCACCACCAGGCCTGCCTTACAAGAGACCCTGAAGGAAGGCCTAAACATGGAAAGGAACAACCGGTACCAGCCATTGCAAAAACATGCCAAAATGTAAAGACCATCGAGGCTAGGAAGAAACTGCATCAACTAACGAGCAAAATAACCAGTTAATATTATAATGACAGGATCAAGTTCACACATAACAATATTAACCTTAAATGTAAATGGACTAAATGCTCCAATTAAAAGACACAGACTGGCAAACTGGATAAAGAGTCAAGACCCATCAGTCTGCTGTATTCAGGAGACCCATCTCACATGCAGAGACATACATAGGCTCAAAATAAAGGGATGGAGGAAGATCTACCAAGCAAATGGAGAACAAAAAAAAGCAGGGCTTGCAATCCTAGTCTCTGATAAAACAGACTTTAAACCATCAATGATCAAAAGAGACAAAGAAGGCCATTACATAATGGTAAAGGGATCAATTCAACAGGAAGAGCTAACCCTCCTAAATGTATATGCACCCAATACAGGAGCACCCAGATTCATAAAGCAAGTCCTTAGAGACTTACAAAGAGACTTAGACTCCCATACAATAATAATGGGAGACTTCAACACTCCACTGTCAACATTAGACAGATCAACGAGACAGAAAGTTAACAAGGATATCCAGGAATTGAACTCATCTCTGCACCAAGCGGACCTAATAGACATCTATAGAACTCTCCACCCCAAATCAACAGAATATACATTCTTCTCAGCACCACATCGCACTTATTCCAAAATTGACCACATAATTGGAAGTAAAGCACTCCTCAGCAAATGTACAAGAACAGAAATTATAACAAACTGTCTCTCAGACCACAGTGCAATCAAACTAGAACTCAGGACTAAGACACTCAATCAAAACCGCTCAACTACATGGAAACTGAACAACCTGCTCCTGAATGACTACTGGGTACATAATGAAATGAAAGCGGAAATAAAGATGTTCTTTGAAACCAATGAGAACAAAGATACAACATACCAGAATCTCTGGGACACATTTAAAGCAGTGTGTAGAGGGAAATTTATAGCACTAAATGCCCACAAGAGAAAGCAGGAAAGATCTAAAATTGACACTTTAACATCACAATTAAAAGAACTAGAGAGGCAAGAGCAAACACATTCAAAAGCTAGCAGAAGGCAAGAAATAACTAAGATCAGAGCAGAACTGAAGGAGAGAGAGACACAAAAACCCTCCAAAAAATCAATGAATCCAGGAGTTGGTTTTTTGAAAAGATCAACAAAATTGACAGACCACTAGCAAGACTAATAAAGAAGAAAAGAGAGAGGAATCAAATAGACGCAATAAAAAATGATAAAGGGTATATCACCACCAACCCCACAGAAATACAAACAACCATCAGAGAATACTATAAACGCCTTTACGCAAATCAACTAGAAAATCTAGAAGAAATGGATAATTTCCTGGACACTTACACTCTCCCAAGACTAAACCAGGAAGAAGTGGAATCCCTGAATAGACCAATAGCAGGCTATGAAATTGAGGCAACAATTAATAGCCTACCCACCAAAAAAAGTCCAGGACCAGATGGATTCACAGCTGAATTCTAACAGAGGTACAAGGAGGAGCTGGTACCATTCCTTCTGAAACTATTCCAATCAATAGAAAAACAGGGAATCCTCCCTAACTCATTTTATGAGGCCAACATCATCCTGATACCAAAGCCTGGCAGAGACACAACAAAAAAAGAGAATTTTAGACCAATATCCCTGATGAACATCGATGCAAAAATTCTCAATAAAATACTGGCAAACCGGATTCAGCAGCACATCAAAAAGCTTATCCACCATGATCAAGTGGGCTTCATCCCTGGGATGAAAGGCTGGTTCAACATTCGCAAATCAATAAACGTAATCCAGCATATAAACGGAACCAAAGGCAAGAACCACATGATTATCTCAATAGATGCAGAAAAGGCTTTTGACAAAATTCAACAGCCCTTCCTGCTAAAAACGCTCAATAAATTCGGTACTGATGGAACGTACCTCAAAATAATAAGAGCTATTTATGACAAACCCACAGCTAATATCATACTGAATGGGCAAAAACTGGAAAAATTCCCTTTGAAAACTGTCACAAGACAGGGATGCCCTCTCTCACCACTCCTATTCAACATAGTGTTGGAAGTTCTGGCTAGGGCAATCAGGCAAGAGAAACAAATCAAGGGTATCCAGTTAGGAAAAGAAGAAGTCAAATTGTCCCAGTTTGCAGATGACATGATTGTATATTTAGAAAACCCCATAGTCTCAGCCCAAAATCTCCTTAAGCTGATAAGCAACTTCAGCAAAGTCTCAGGATACAAAATTAATGTGCAAAAATCACAAGCATTCTTATACACCAGTAACAGACAAGCAGAGAGCCAAATCAGGAATGAACTTCCATTCACAATTGCTTCAAAGAGAATAAAATACCTAGGAATCCAGCTTACAAGGGATGTAAAGGACCTCTTCATGGAGAACTACAAACCACTGCTCAGTGAAATAAAAGAGGACACAAACAAATGGAAGAACATACCATGCTCATGGATAGGAAGAATCAATATCGTGAAAATGGCCATACTGCCCAAGGTTATTTATAGATTCAATGCCATCCCCATCAAGTTACCAATGAGTTTCTTCACAGAATTGGAAAAAACTGCTTTAAAGTTCATATGGAACCAAAAAAGAGCCCACATTGCCAAGACAATCCTAAGTCAAAAGGACTAAGCTGGAGGCGTCACGCTACCTGACTTCAAACTATACTACAAGGCTACAGTAACCAAAACAGCATGGTACTGGATACCAAAAACAGAGATATAGACCAATGGAACAGAACAGAGTCCTCAGAAATAATACCACACATCTGCAACCATCTGATCTTTGACAATCCTGAGAGAAACAAGAAATGGGGAAAGGATTCCCTATTTAATAAATGGTGCTGGGAAAATTGGCTAGCCATAAGTAGAAAGCTGAAACTGGATCCTTTCCTTACCCCTTATACGAAGATTAATTCAAGATGGATTAGAGACTGAAATGTTAGACCTAATACCATAAAAACCCTAGAAGAAAATCTAGGTAGTACCATTCAGGACATAGGCATGGGCAAGGACTTCATGTCTAAAACACCAAAAGCAACGGCAGCAAAAGCCAAAATCGACAAATGGGATCTAATTAAACTAATGAGCTTTTGCACAGCAAAAGAAACCACCATCAGAGTGAACAGGCAACCTACAGAATGGGAGTACATTTTTGCAATCTACTCATCTGACAAAGGGCTAATATCCAGAATCTACAAAGAACTCAAACAAATATACAAGAAAAAAACAAACAACCCCATCAAAAAGTGGGGAAAGGATATGAACAGACATTTCTCAAAAGAAGACATTCATACAGCCAACAGACACATGAAAAAATGCTCATCATCACTCGCCATCAGAGAAATGCAAATCAAAACCACAATGAGATACCATCTCACACCATTTAGAATGGCAATCATTAAGAAGTCAGGAAACAGCAGTTGTTAGAGAGGATGTGGAGAAATAGGAACACTTTTACACTGTTGGTGGGATTGTAAACTAGTTCAACCATTATGGAAAACAGTATGGCAATTCCTCAAGGATCTAGAAGTAGATGTACCATATGACCCAGCCATCCCACTACTGGGTATATACCCAAAGGATTATAAATTATTCTACTACAAAGACACATGCACACGTATGTTTATTGCGGCACTATTCACAATAGCAAAAACTTGGAATCAACCCAAATGTCCATCTGTGACAGACTGGATTAAGAAAATGTCGCACATATACACCATGGAATACTATGCAGCCATAAAAAAGGATGAGTTTGCGTCCTTTGTAGGGACATGGATGCAGCTGGAAACCATCATTCTTAGCAAACTATCACAAGAACAGAAAACCAAACACCGCATGTTCTCACTCATAGGTGGGAACTGAACAATGACATCACTTGGACTCGGGAAGGGGAACATCACACACTGGGGCCTATCATGGGGAGGGGGGAGGAGGGAGGGATTGCACTGGGGAGTTATACATGATATAAATGATGAATTGATGGGTGCTGACGAGTTGATGGGTGCAGCACACCAACATGGCATAAGTATACATATGTAACAAACCTGCACGTTATGCACATGTACCCTAGAACTTAAAGTATAATAATAAAAAAAAATGTGGCATTTTTATTGATATATCGTAACCATGTTGATTTGAGGGATCCCCATCCTCTCACCAGTTGGCCAGTGATTGTTGTTTCTGTGTTGTACTTGATGCTATTGTTTTTGTTAATTTTGCAACTTTGCTTGACAAATTTTGTAGGTTATATATTCCTTACAGTGTGAGACCAGTGCATTGTCGACTATCCTTTTGATTTTGTTTCGTTTTGTTTTCAAGTTCTTACTCTTTAAGCCTGACTTCCTCTGCATAAAGATCAAGATAATTTAGTGGTCCTCTAGTGGCAGGTTAGATGATTTTCTTAGATCCCTCAACTGTGTAACTTGCACCCTTTACTTGGGGGATATATGTGAAAAAGCGTACCTTCAAGCTTCAGGTAATCTATGATAGTTTTAACTTTCATTTGCTGCTTGCAGAAGGCCTCTATGTCAGTCAGAAGTGAGTGACTGACGACTTCACCATTTATAAGTCTTGGATATGAAACTAACCTTGAGCATGTACACAGGCTTTTTTATCCCCAAGAAAGTCAAATCTTTTCAAAGCTGCCTATGATTGCCTAGTTTACCAGGATGTCATTTTAAGCTTTTGCCAGACTCTTCTTTGTCCCAAATTAAATTACAGCCTAAAACAGCTGTGATATTGTCAACATATTACAATAGTTTATGGTAATACCCTGAAGGTAGGCTTTTTGTTTGTTCATTTGTTGCTTGTTGTTTTTTGTTTGTCTGAACTGAATGCTGAGTCAAAATAAATAACCACAAAATCTTGCATGTAGAAATTTTCCTGAGATCTGAAAATCTGGATTAAATATTGACTTTTTCTGGCCATGGAGCTTTTAACAGAGTTCTGCAATAGATTATTCTTCTCTGTTAGGTGCTAGGCTGTCACTCATTCATAGCTACCACACAACTGGCCTGGACAAACATCATACACCCTGCTTTCTTACTGAGGTTCCATAGTTTCTTTTGGTAGAAGATTTCCAACTCTTTCTGTAGCATTAATTAATAGAGTCCTGAAAGAGTTTATTTTAATTGTTTTGCCAGTATTTTGTTATTTTTGTATGAGAGAATGAGTTCACTGAGATCTTTAACATTTCTGAAGTTAATTTTATGTTTTACATTGTGTTTTTATATATCAAGTTATTCCTTGTAGGCAGAACATACTTAGATCTCTCTTACTTAATGTGAACTGACAATCTCAACCTTTTAATCAGTTGTTTAGGCCATTTGTATATAATAAGAACACTGATGTGATTAGGATTAATTCAACTGCTTACTATTTGTCTTTCGCTGATCTCATCTTTATTTTTTTTTTCATCAGGCATTAGCATTAATATGTATTTTCTATAAGTCAATTTAAAAAATCTATTGGCTTAATATCTATATTGTATTATCATATAATTGTGACTGTAATAAGGTTCATTATCACATGACGAGTCAATACACCATGACACTGGATTGCAACAGATAAAGAGGTTTAATGGTATAACCCCCAAATGAGAGGAATGGAAAGAAATATCAGATCTGTCTCCGTGAGGAGATTTGAAGTGGGCCTGAGTATGGAAACTTAATTGGTCAAAGACTGCAGGATGAAGTCATGAGACAAGGAGATGAAGAAATTGTATATTCATGCTGATTTGGTTGCTCTCTGGGAGTCATCAAACTGGTTGGCATCAGCTGTTCCATTAGCATTCAGAATGTGAAAAACATTGTAAGCAATTCATAAACAAAAACCTTATGATTCTAATATCAGAAACCCTATTTATAGGAAAAACAGGGAAGCAAGTAGTCAGTATCAAGTGCTATGTGACTTTAGTTACAAGGAAGTGGGACAAAATGCAGCCTGATTAATGTTTAATCATAACTATATTTCTGTCCAGAATTATCTTTAACTTTATGAGGGTAGCTTCATTGTTGATATTATATTTATTATTTTAGCTATTACCTTACTGTCCTCATTACACAACTTTAGTCAGTGTTTACCTTAAAGTGTTACTATATCCTTTATGTATAGCCTAAACACCTTACAGTAGTATATGTCTTCATTCAACCTCTATTATGCTATTGCTATTTATACAAATATTATAGAGCCCACAATACCTTGTCCTTATTTTGGACTGGATACTTTGTCCTTATCCACTCCAAAGTCTTTGAAAGGCATTTAAATAAATAGAAGAAAATATCTGTATATTTAACCACATTACTGTCATTTTTGGTGCTTATTGTTATATAGGTTTATTTAATATCATTTTATTTTCTGCCTGAATAACTTTCTGTAACATTTATTTTAGGGAATAATTCCTTCAGTGTTGGGTCCCATACAAAAATCTTTAAAATTTATCTTTGAAAGCTTTTCTCTGAATGTAAAATTTTAGGTTAACAAATTGTGAGTGATTTCAAATGCTATTGTGTTTTTGATTTTAGCTTTTACACAAATAATTTTTGTGTGTTTATCTTGTATCCTTCAAATTTTTTGAACTCATTTATGTTTTCTATTTTTTTACAGAATCTTTGAATTTTCTACATAGACAATCATGCTACTTCCAAATAGGGACTGTTTAATTTCTTGCTTTCTAATTAGAATGCATTTTTTTCCCTTTTCTTTCCTGATTGCACCAACTAAATATTTTTTAATACTATGTTAAATAAAATGGAGAGAATGGGCATCTTTGTCTTATTTTACTGGGGAAATATCCAGTCATTCATCATTATTATTTTAGTTGAGACATTTTGTAGATGTTCCTTACCAAGTTGAAGAAGTTTGCCTCTAATCCTAGTTTGCTGAAAAATTTTAACCATAAATGGGTATTGATTTCTTAAAAATATTTTTATTCATTGATGTGAAAATGTGATTTTTTTCTCTTTAAACTTTTAATATAATAGAGCATTCAATATTCAGCATCAACCAAAAACACAGAAACAGTAAGACAAGTTGCATCAGCAAAGCACGATTTAGAGCATTGTATTTTTCTCAATTCAGTCAATAAAAATTTACTGATTTCTTTTTCTATTATGCTGTAAGTACTTAAGTGTCAATTAAGACGTGACCTCTGTTTTTGGTTGTATAGTTTTTGTTTTATTTTTGTTTTTGTTTTTTTAAGACAGAGCTTCATTCTTGTTGCCCAGGCTGGAGTGCAATGGCCTGATCTGGGCTCACTGCAACCTCTGCCTCCCGGGTTCAAGCTATTCTGCTTCAGCCTGCAGAGTAGCTAGGATTACAGGCATGTGCCACCATGCCTGGCTAACTTTGTATTTTTAGTAGAGACATGGTTTCTCCTAAAAACAAGTTGGTCAGGCTGGTCTCGAACTTCCGACTTCAGGTGATCTGCCCATCTCGGCCTCCCAAAGTATTGGGATTACAGGCATGAGCCACCGCGCCTGGCCAGTTGTATTAATATGTGGAAATACCGTAATAGAAATACATAAGAGAAGCTGTCATCTGAGGGTTTCTTAAATCGTACTTCAAAGATTTTGTTTTTTTACATCAGAATCATCAGTGACTTTTAAAGGAATTTCAGGTCATGATCTCTACCAAGCCAGTAAAACAGCCTCTCAAAGTAAGGAATTGGCGTGTTTAGTAAAAACCACTGAACTATGAAAGAGAATAATACAAGTATTATTTCTTGGAAATTGGGGAAGTTGGAAAATGATGAGAATAAAGAGAAAATAATAAACAAGAAGAGTACCTGGGTGATAAGCTAGAGTGGGTGGGTGCATTACTGGAAGGAAGAGATCTTTTATTGTAAAGCACACTGTTATTAAAGTGCAAGGAAATATTTGAAATCCCCATTAAATCCCCACGGCTGATGTTGGTAACTCATTTTACAAATGAGAAAGCTCAGAGACAAGTTTTTCTAAATTACTCTAGTAAGCTTGCATGGACACTTATAGGTGACCTAGAACTAAAACATCTTCTCACAAATCAACTAATGCTACGGTCTCTCCAACATTTTTATTGCTTGGTAGCATTTGAATAGCAGTGCTATTGTCAAAAACAACTTCATTTCCCCAAAAGGTTGACATAAAATGGAATGTAATGATTCTTAAGGTACTGCGACTTCTGGCAGGTATCAAGGAGCAACGCATTTCTTGATGCTTGTATTTTACACCCTCAGTCCGACCTGATGTAAAATAGAAAACCACTAATGTAAGAGTTATTTTACATTAAAACAATTTTGGAAAACGTCTTTCTTGGTTCTACGTGCCTCTGTAAGCCTGAGATGCATGATAAAGTTGTGCTACTATCAAATGCACAAATAGTTTAAGAAGGAAATCTTCTAGTCAAAAAAAAAAAAAAAAAAAAGATGGCATCTTGGCATTTCCTCAGATTTCGCCTCTCAAATGTATTATTTCCTAGTTTCTTTGTATGGTGCATCTGCCAAGGTGCTTTTATTAGGGTTCCTGTTTCTGACAAGCCTAAGGACGGCTGGGAGCCTGCTGGCTTCGGGTTGATGTGGAGACAGATTCACAGCGTGTCGTCACTAGACCTCGGTGCTGTAAATCTCGGCATTTCATGATCCCTCCGCCCTGAATTCAAAATGAGCATGGAGAGCGGCAGAAAGCACTCCTGGTGGGTAGATACATTTGAAGTTTCTAGGAGGAGAAGCAGCTATAAGAAAGGGAAATGCAAGTTGCCAACGTGTAATTATAGCCTTTGAATAAGAACCTGTTCAAAATACAAGATTATCACTCTTCCTTTTCAAAATGGTTGCTGCTGTGATTAGGGGTCTTGGCATGGTACATTGCTGGCAGCAGATTACTCACTGGAGTAATCCGGCGAGAATCGGCATTTTAAATGAGGCTCTAATTTCTGTAGTATCTTTTCACTTTCATTTATTTCCTGAGCTCTACTAGTTTACATCTCATCTCCTTCTGTGTTATTATAATCTTCTCTTTCAAATCTAGTCTTTCTTTTTGTCTTATCTTTTGGGATACACCATTATTTTCTTTGATATAATAAAACTCATTTTTAAAGAAATATATTCTGATCCTTTGTAGAATTTATAGTTAAGTATTGAGAGACGTTGGTTGTAAGTAAGAATTCCCATGCCAGTTTCCTTATAATGTTACTGATTTTGAAATGGGGACTTTCTTTTAACGCTGCCATTTTCTAAAACATGCTTGAGGGAAGGACCTGCAGGAATGAAATAGGGTCATCATTGCAGAGCTCCAATGAGAGACATATTCGTGATCGAGGTAAATTTCTTCGACTTTCGTTAATTTGCATTTTCACCTTTGTTGGTTACTCTTCTTTTTTATGATGATTTAAGTATTACCAACTAAGGGTTGACTTTACAAACCTAACTGGTTGAAAAGCTTACTGGTTTGCTGGCTTACAACATAGTAATGCATGCAAATTCATCACTTTCACTGAGATATTGAAGATATTGAAAAGGTAGAATCAAGTATAATTACTTGCAAATACTCTCAGATATAGATTAACTGTAAAATTCTGAACTGTCAATTATATCAATCCAAAATATAATATAAAAAATAATATATTTTTATAAAATATAAAAAAATACTTTTTTATAAATCATTCTTTACCAAATATAAGCAAGATATAGGCTTTTTGTCTTAAAAATGCAGTAACCATTTCATTGTGTACAAGAAGGACATCTTAGAGATGTGTATAAGTTATCTTAAAAGTAGAAATAAAATACATTTCAGCTTCTAACATTTTATTCAAGAAAAAATTAACTCACCTTGGATCCATGTCCGGAGACATGAGGCCCGGAATTAGCCGACCTCTGTTGCTTGATCTCTGCAAAGCGGAGACAAGATGGCACATTTCCGGGTTCTTCATTATAAAGTGTTCCCGTGTGCGCCTAAAGATTTTCCCACGCGCGCCTAAAGTTTTTCCTGCGTGCGCCTAAAGCTTTTCCCGCGCGTGCCTAAACAGTTCCCTGCGCGCGCAAGCCTTTCCCGCACACGCGCAAACTTTTTCGCGCCCAGGAAGATATGCAGCCTACCGCGCAGGTGCGATCCCGCGCCCGGGAAAATTACAAACTCAGAGCGCATGCGCAATTGTAATTTGAGAAAACCCGGACCCCCGACACTGCCCTGGCCCAACCTCTTCTTTTGCCAGCCTATATAAGGCATTGCACTGCCACCATTAAATGAGACTTGATCAGGCAATTGTCTTGTCTCCATTTCTCATGTTTTCTTGTCTCCTCCATTCCCACTCTCCCTTCCAGGGCCCATTCGACTGTCCTGCAGGTCGGGACACCTGGCGCCTGAACAGGGACCTGGACACGAGGGAAAAAGTGAGGAAGAAGGCACTAAAGTCGGCCGAAAGTGAAAGTGGAAGAAATTTCTCCGGACGTTGCAGGAACCTGCCACGTTGGAACCAGAGGTGAGTAATAGTGTCTGATTATGGGACAAGAATTAAGCCAGCATCAGATTTCTGTAGGGCAATTAAAAGAGGCTTTAAAAACACGAGGAGTAAAGGTTAAAAGTAATGATTTGTTTAAATTTTTTGATTTTGTAAAAGATACCTGCCCTTGGTTTCCACAAGAGGGAACCATTGACATAAAGAGGTGGCGTAGAGTGGGAGACTGTTTTCAAGATTATTATAGTACTTTTGGACCAGAGAAGGTTCCGGTGACAGCCTTTTCCTATTGGAACTTAATCAAAGATATAATAGATAAAAAGGAAAAAGAAAAAGATCCTGAGGTAATGGCAGTGGTTACTCAGACTGAGGAAATATTAAGAGGCAGCTCCCATACCGACCTCGAAAAATCCACACCTAACAAAGAAATAGACCTTATATCACTACAAAGCAATGAGGAAGAGGCTGGGATCCCCTCAATAACAAATATAGAAACATCAAATAAGGAAAAGGCCAAAAAATACCCAGTTTTACCTACAACTAATGAAAGCAAAAGTAAAAATAACCGTAACCCTTCAGAAGTAGATTGGGATAATTTAGAGGAAGAGGCAGCAAAATATCATAATTCTGACTGGCCACAAACTCTTACTTATCCCCCTCCCTATATTAAGGCTTCTGCTCCCACAGTTATGGCAGTAATAGACCCAAAAGAGGAGCTTAGAGAAAAAATTGCACAACTTGAAGAGCAAATAAAGCTCGAAGAACTACATCAGTCTTTAATCACTAGATTGCAGAAATTAAGGACAGGAAGTGAGAGCGTTCAATACCCTAAAGGAATAGAGAAACACTCTCACCCTCAGAGACCTGGACAGCATGTCCCAAAAGGAAGGTTGCTTGGTAGTAGGGATAGGGAGGATTTCTCTCCTCGAGACGTTTTTCCAGTAACTGAAACTACAGATGCGCAGGGCCGAGCCTGGAGACACCACAATGGGTTTGAATTTACTGTAATAAAAGAATGAAAAACCTGCTATCTTGCAATACGGAGCTACTGCCCCGTACACCCTGGCCATAGCTGAATCTGTGGCCGAAAATTGGCTCACTCCCATAGATTGGAATACCTTAGTTAGAGCAGTTCTTTCTGGAGGCAACCATCTGATTTGGAAGTCAGAATTTTATGAAAATTGTAGAGATACGGCCAAGAGAAACCAACAAGCCAGAAATGGTTGGGATTTTGATATGCTAACTGGCTTGGGTAACTACACAGAACCGATGCTCAGATGCAGTACAATCCCGGACTGTTTTCTCAGATCCAAGCAGCGGCTACCAAAGCCTGGAGAAAACTTCCTGTTAAGGGGGATCCAGGAGCCTTGCTCACGGGGGTCAAACAGGGGCCTGATGAGCCTTTTGCAGACTTTGTACATAGACTTTTAACCACGGCCAGCAGAATATTTGGAAATGCCGAGGCAGGGGTGGATTATGTAAAACAGCTAGCTTACGAAAATGCTAACCCGGCTTGTCAGGCAGCAATTAGACTCTATAGAAAGAAAACGGATTTAACAGGCTACGTCCGCCTCTGTTCAGACATAGGGCCCTCATATCAACAGGGCTTGGCTATGGCTGCTGCCTTTAGTGGACAAACCGTAAAAGACTTCCTCGCTAGTAAAAACAAGAATAGCAAGGGGTGCTTCAAGTGAGGAAAAATGGGACACTTCGCTAGGGATTGTAAGGGAGAGCTAGCTAAGACCTTAGAGGCAAAAGCCCCAGGCCTCTGCCCTAGGTGTAAAAGAGGAAAACATTGGGCCAATGAATGTAAATCTAAAATTGACAATCAAGGAAATCCCCTAACACCTCAACAGGGAAACGGATTGAGGGGCCGGCCCCAGGCCCCAAAACAAGCTTATGGGGTGGTCAGTTTTGTACCAACCAACAACAATCCGTTTCACAACTTAGTAGAGCAACCCCAGGAAGTGCAAGATTGGACCTCTGTTCCACCTCCCAGACAGTATTAACCCCTGAAATGGGACCCCAAGCCTTAGGTACTGGGGTATATGGACCCCTACCCTCAAACATGTTTGGATTAATCCTAGGGAGAAGCAGCGTCACCATGAGAGGCCTACAGGTCTTTCTGGGAATAGTTGATAGTGATTATATAGGAGAAATCAAAATCATGGCCAAGGCTATTGACATCATCATTATCATTCCTCAAGGGGATAGAATAGCACAGTTACTCCTGTTGCCATTGCTAAAAACAGCTAATAAAGTCCAGTTGCCCCTAAGGGGAAAGGGAGGATTCGGATCCTCAGACATCTACTGGGTACAGCACATTACTAATCAAAAACCCTCTCTCACCTTATGGCTAGACGGAAAGTTATTTACAGGGCTGAGAGACACAGGGGCTGATGTAACAATTATTAAACAACAAGATTGGCCCACCAGTTGGCCCACTTCAGAGACCTTACCAAATTTACGAGGAATCGGGCAAAGTAACAACCCCAGACAAAGTTCCAAATACCTCACTTGGAAAGATAAAGAAAGTAATTCCGGTCTCATTAAGCCATTCGTTATCCCTGATTTGCCTGTTAACCTTTGGGGCAGAGATCTTCTCTTCCAAATGAGGGCCATGATGTGTAGCCCAAATGATCAGTTACTGCACAAATGTTGGCTCAGGGCTACCACCCTGGGAAAGGGTTAGGAAAAAGAGAAGATGGCATTTTACAGCCAATCCCAGCCATAGGAAAATTGGATAAAAGGGGGCTTGGAAATTTTTAACCGTGACCATTGACATGCCTGCACCCCAAAAAAGTGCTGACCCAATCACTTGGAAGTCAGATGAACCCGTTTGGGTTGATCAATGGCCATTAACCAATGAGAAGCTTGCCGCTGCCCAACATTTAGTGCAGGAACAATTAGAGGCAGGACACATTACAGAAAGCAACTCTCCTTGGAACACCCCCATATTTGTCATAAAAAAGAAATCCGGAAAGTGGAGACTCTTACAAGATTTAAGAGCAGTAAATGCTACTATGGTCCTTATGGGCGCCTTACAGCCAGGGCTACCTTCTCCAGTTGCAATCCCTCAAGGATATTTTAAAACTATCATAGATCTTAAAGATTGCTTTTTTACAATTCCCCTTCATCCTACTGACCAAAAACGATTTGCCTTTAGCTTACCATCTATAAATTTCAAAGAACCAATGAAGCGATACCAGTGGAAAGTGTTACCTCAAGGTATGTCCAACAGTACCACCTTGTGTCAAAAATATGTGGCTACAGCCATACACTCAGTTAGAGAAACATGGAAACAAATATACATTATACATTACATGGATGATATCCTCATAGCAGGAAAAATGGGAGAACAAGTCTTATAGTGTTTTGCTCAACTCAAGCAAGAACTAACCACAGTGGGGTTACAAATAGCTCCAGAAAAAGTACAACTACAAGACCCTTATACATATTTAGGTTTTCAAATAAATGGACCTAAAATTACAAATCAAAAAGCCGTTATCCGTAAAGATCAGTTACAAACCCTTAATGATTTCCAAAAGCTCCTTGGAGACATAAATTGGCTCCGGCCATACTTAAAACTCACCACAGGAGACTTAAAACCTTTAATCAACACCCTGAGAGGTGACCCCAACCCTAAGTCCCTTAGGTCGTTATCAAAAGAAGCTCTTTTATCACTTAATAAGGTAGAGGCGGCCATTGCTGAACAATTTGTTACTAACATAGACTATTCACAGTCATTAACCTTTTTAATCTTTAACACAACACTGAAACCTACTGGTTTATTCTGGCAAAATAACCCTATTATGTGGGTCCACTTGCCTTCATCACCCAAAAAGGTATTACTCCCCTATTATGATGCCATAGCCGATTTAATCATCTTAGGTAGAGACAATAGCAAAAAATATTTTGGAATTGAACCTTTTACAATCATACAACCTTATTCTAAGCCACAAATCCATTGGTTGATGCAAAATACTGAAACATGGCCAATTGCTTGTGCCTCTTATGCTGGTAACTTAGATAACCATTACCCACCAAACAAGCTTATCCAATTTTGTAAGCTACATGCTTTTGTCTTCCCTCATGTCATCAGTAAAACACCTTTAGACAATGCCTTATTAGTATTCACTGATGGGTCATCCACAGGAACTGCTGCATATACCTTTGCTGACACCACTGTTAAATTCAAAACCAGCCATACCTCAGCTCAGCTAGTAAAATTGCAGGCCCTAATCGCAGTGTTGTCAGCCTTCCCTGATCAGGCTCTTAATGTTTATACTGATAGTGCATACTTAGCTCACTCAATACCTTTACTTGAGACCACAGCACAAATTAAACATGTGTCAGACACAGCCAATTTATTTTTACAATGCCAACAGTTAATACATAATAGAACAACACCCTTCTTTCTTGGACACATTAGAGCTCATTCAGGATTACCAGGACCTCTATCCCAGGGCAACCAACTGGCTGATATGGCAACCAAGACGGTAGCCATAGCTACAAATACAAACCTAGCCCAAGCACAGGCTACTCATGCCTTACACCATCTTAATGCTCAAACTTTGAGACTGATGTTTCAAATAACTAGACAACAAGCAAGACAAATAGTTAAACAATGTCAGACCTGTATAACATACCTGTCAGTCCCTCATTTAGGAATTAACTCAAGAGGACTAGTTCCTAACATGATCTGGCAAATGGATGTCACCCATTATTCAGCATTTGGTAACTTAAAATATGTCCGTGTACGTATAGATACATTTAGTGGATTTATACTAGCCACCTTACAAACAGGAGAAGCTACCAAACATGTCATAGCTCATTTACTACATTGTTTTTCCATAGTTGGAAAGCCTAAACAACTAAAAACAGACAATGGTCCTGGCTATACATCCAAAGCCTTCCAAGACTTCTGTCTTAAATTACAAATAAAACACATTACTGGAATTCCCTATAACCCTCAAGGACAAGGAATAGTTGAAAGAGCTCACCTATCCTTAAAAACCACCATTGAAAAAATAAAAAAGAGAGAATGGTACCCTACTAAGGGCACCCCTAGAAATATCCTTAATCACACACTTTTTATTTTAATTTTTTTAAATTTTGATAACCTGAACAGATCAGCAGCCGATCGATTTTGGCATTCTGAGTCCAAAAAACAATTTGCCATGGTTAAGTGGAAAGACCCCTTAGACAACACATGGAATGGTCCAGACCCAGTGCTAATCTTGGGAAGAGGCTCAGTTTGTGTTTTTTCTCAAACTTATGATGCAGCCAGATGGCTACCAGAGTGACTGGTAAGACAGGTACCTAACAATACCCAATCCAGGGAGTAATTTTCTCCCTGAGAGTACTCTTTTTCTCTATTGCAGAGATGAACTCCAACTACAAGACCCTCTGGACCATGCTGCTGATTTGCCAAGCATTCCAGGTTTATGCCGGCTTCGGTAATCCCCATGAGGCCCTTACATATATACAACAATGACACGGTAAGCCCTGTGATTGTTTGGGGGGATATATGACCTCCCCTCCAAATACATACATCTCAACTGTGTCCTGCTCCGCTTACACAGCATACCTGCCTAGTAACTCTCTTAAGTGGAGGTGTGTGTCAACCCCAAGATTATCTAGCGGAGGGGGTACCACAACCTGCCCTTGTGACACATTTGAGGCTGCTATGCATAGTTCCTGCTACACTACTTATCTAGAATGTACCTCTGGCAACAGAACATACTATACTGCTATCTTAACAAGATCTAGAACCCCTACTATAGGGGCCAGTAATGTCCCTACAGTTTTAGGAAATGCCAATAACCTTATATCAGCTGGCTGTACTGGAATTGTAGGACAGCCTGTCTGCTGGAATATTCACCCCCCTCTTCATATCTCTGATGGAGGAGGACCACAAGACAAAGTCCGAGAAATTATGGTATACAAAAAACTTGAAGAGTTGCAAAGGTCCCTGTACCAGGAAATTCACTACCACCCCTTGGCCTTGCCCAAAGCCTGAGGGAAAGAGAAAATTGATGCCCAGACCTTTGACCTCCTCACTGCTACTCATAACCTGCTTAACAATTCCAACTCTAGTCTAGCTAATGACTGCTGGCTGTGTCTGCAATCAGGAGATCCCGTTCCTCTTGCCATACCCGGCAATGACTTAAATTATACATCCAATACCCTCTGCACCATAATTCCTGCCCTTAAAGTAGAACCTTTAGAATTTCCTAGTTCCTCTTGCATCTACTCCCCTCCCCTTAATAACATTTACGACCTCGATGTAGGATTCAATGAATTCAATAATTGTTCCACCATAGCAAATATTTCCCAATCATTGTGTGCCCCAAACAGCTCAGTTTTTATATGTGGCAATAATAGGGCTTATACCTATTTACCTACTAACTGGACAGGACGCTGTGTCTTAGCCACACTTTTGCCAGACATAGACATTATCCCTGGAGATGAACCTGTGCCTATCCCAGCTATAGATCACTTTTTAGGAAGAAACAAAAGGGCAATACAATGTATCCCCTCACTTGCAGGATTAGGCATAACTACTGCCGTAGCAACTGGGGCTACAGGCCTAGGGGTTTCTGTTACTCAATACACCAAATTGTCTCGCCAATTGATCTCAGATATGCAGGCCATCTCAAGTACTATACAAGATTTACAAGATCAGGTAGATTCTCTGGCAGAAGTAGTGCTCCAAAATAGAAGAGGCCTAGATTTATTAACTGCAGAACAGGGAGGCATCTGCTTGGCTTTACAGGAGAAGTGCTGTTTCTATGCCAACAAATCCGGGATCATCAGAGATAAAATCAGGCGTCTACAAGAAGACCTAGAAAAACGATGAAAAGAAATAACCGATAACCCATTTTGGACTGGGTTCCATGGACTCCTTCCCTATCTTATGCCATTCCTGGGCCCCCTGATTTGCCTATTGCTCTTACTCTCTGTAGGATCTTTGGTCTTCAATAAGCTCATGACATTCATTAAGCAACAAGTTGAGGCTATCCAAGCGAAACCTATACAGGTCCATTATCATTGCCTAGAACAAGAAGATCGTTGTGGTTCATACTCACCCCCATTATGACCACCTTCCCTATGCGCTGAACTGGACAGCCAATGATGGGTAAGAGAGTATCATCTCTCACTAACCTAAGACAGGAGGGCTGTCATAAGCTACTGCCTAATCCCATGATGAGTACCAGTGATGAGATGCATTACTCCAACCTAAGACAGGCGCAGTTCCCGAGGGACAATCTTCTAGCCATAATTATATATAAAAAAAGGGGGACCTGTCCGGAGCCATGAGGCCCAGAATTAGCTGACCTCTGTTGCTTGATCTCTGCAAAGCGGAGACAAGATGGCACATTTCCGGGTTCTTCATTATAAACTGTTCCCGCGCGCGCCTGAAGTTTTTCCCGCGCGCGCCTTAAGTTTTTTCCGCGCACGCCTAAAGCTTTTCCCGCGTGAGCCTAAACTGTTCCCGGGTGTGCGCAAACATTTTCGCTCCCAGGAAGATATGCAGCCTAGGGCGCAGGCGCGATCCCGCACCCGGGAAAATTACAAACCCACGGCGCATGCGCAATTGTAATTTGAGAAAACCCGGCCCCCCGTCACCGCCCTGGCCCAACCTCTTCCTCTGCCAGCCTATATAAGGCATTGCACTGCCACCATTAAACGAGACTTGATCAGGCAATTGTCTTGTCTCCATTTCTCGTGTTTTCTTGTCTCTTCCATTACCACTCCCCCTTTCAGGGCCCGTTCGAGGGTCCTGCAGGTCGGGACAGATCCAGGCATGAATTGTTCTAAGTAGGGAACAAACATTAATTAGGAAGCACATAGCAAATAATCTGTTTCATATTTCAAGTCATTTTAAAGAAGAAGGAAATAATTACAATTTAAATGATTTATAAGAAATAAATTGGTAAATGGGTAATATATTTAATAATAACAAGAAATATATGTCTGGCCTAAGAATTTCATAGCCTCACTTCACACAAATATGTGTTTCATTTCTGATTTTGGGATATGGCCCATTTTTGGATTCTGGGTCACTGTCTAATGCATGATTCTGATCCTGGGTTATGCACAACTCCAGAAACACTAATTTTTGTGCCATGGTAAAAGCATAACTTTGACTCACATCCGTGTTTCTGTGGTCCAATTTGAGTTCTAAAACCTTAGATAAGGCTGACGCCATGGCACACACCTGTTATCCCAGCAGTTTGGGAGACAGACGCAAGAGGATTGCTTGAGGCCAGGAGTTCAAGACCAGCCTGGGCAACATAGTGAGAGTCTCTCTACAAAAACAACTATAAGGATCCAAAATAGTCAACATGATTCTGCCTGTGCCCAGCTACTCGGGAGACTGAGGTGACCTCAGTTGGGGAAGTAGAGGCTACAGTAGCTATGATCACACCATGGTGCTCCAGTCGGGAAGCAAAGTGAGACCCTATTTCAAAACAAAAGGAAACAAAATGAAACAGCACAAAATCTTAGACAATGGGGTTAGGCCTTATCTTAACTGCAGACTGCCAATTGTTTCCTTCCTTCAGCATTTTGTCACTATTTGTGGTCTACAGTTTTCTGTTTCTAATGTTAATATGTAGTGTAATCATGAATTTATTAATATTTAAAATGGTCCCTGTTATTTCTAAAATAAGTGTTTGTGTAGAGGTGTGTGTGCATGTGCATGTGTATATTGCATGGGGACGGTCACACATATATGCAGTCGACAATCTAGCAGCTGAAAGATATATTATTTTGGCCAAGTGCAGTGGCTCACGCCTGTAATCCCAGCACTTTGGGAGGCTGAGGTGGGCGGATCACGATGTCAGGAGTTCGAGACCAGTCTGACTAACATGGTGAAACCTCATCTCTACTAAAAATACAAAAATTGGCCAGGCGTGGTGGCACGCGCCTGTAATCCCAGAACTCAGGAGGTTGAGGCAGGAGAATCGCTTGAACCCGGGAGGTAGAGGTTGCAGTGAGCTGAGATTGTGCCACTGCACAGACCGAGACACAGTAAGACTCGGTCTCAAAAAAGAAAAAAGATATATTATTTATTAAAAATATTAAATGTAAAGAATGCATTAAATTTAAAATTCCAGAAATTGTTGAATTAAATTATTTGTAAAATGCTACGTTTTTGAACCATTCTACAGGTTCAATTTCAGTTTTATGAGAGTCTTTCTGAGAAAGAATATCACTTACAAGGCCACAATGGGATGCTGCCAATGCCTTTGGGCCTTCTTATTCCTCAAATATTCAATAAATTACATTTAAAAGCTACTGGTCCTTAAGGTTGAAGAGGAATAGGCTTAGAAAGGGTTCCAAATCTCCAGTAAATTTTCCAGATCAAAAATATCTGGGTTATAATTTGTACAGGAAGATAAGAAATCATTTATTATATTTCTCCACCTTCAAGTTGATTTTTTACCTTTAAGTACAAATTTATAATTGTAAAGTATCCCAATAAGTTTCAATTTGAATGTTTTAATTCCTGAATCTCAGGCATAAAATCAATAGTATACATTTATGTAGGTTCAAAATAGTTCATATCACATTTCTATCATGAAGATCTTTGTGTTTAAAATCATCTCTATCTGTCTATCCATAGTTTGCATTACTTTAAGTAATATGATAGCAAAGTATACTTTAGAAATGTTGTAGGTGATGTGGGTTTACTATTAAAATATTCTACTTAAAATATCAATATTTCAAAATCATATTGTTTTAGAAAGCTATTACATTTTATTCTTTCAAAAACCATCCACAAAACAAATCTCCAATTATGTCTAAATATTATTTACCTTAGAAATTCTGTCCAATACAATTCAAATTTTAGGAATATTATAAAGTCAATGGTTAAGCAGTAGTTGTTTACAACCACTACAGGGATATACTCTAATAAACAAAGAAAACAAAGTAGTCAAATAACCTTGTAAGCTTGCTAATGTCAGACCTCCCAGAAAACAAACTGGTAGTTTTTATTTCAGAAGATTCCTTGTCTATGGAATTGTTTTAGAAAGATGTGCCTGATCTATCTAGTTATTTTCATAGTAAACAAATCTGTAATCCATGGATTTCTTGAATATGGCTTTCTGCAACATATCACATATGCTATGTAACTCTCTGACCATAAAATGGAAGGGTTTCCTAAACAAAACAAAACTCTTTTTGTGAGTAATGCAGCTGCATGCAATAATCTGGGAACTTCATATCTGGTGTTGGCAAGAGTACATCCAAAGTAGCAAGAAGGATAGATAAGCTGACAGTTCCTGACATCTCCCACCTGCATTTGCCTCAGGGTTATGTGTATCCTTTAATACTTAGTAAATCTTACTGTTTTGTAAGCTCTTTGATTTGTGTGATTTGTGTAAGTATGAGTTGAGCCTTTGTGTTTAAATATAATGCTGTTAGAAACCTTTATTTTCTAAATATTTAAAATATATGTAAATTAAATACTTCTAAAGAGGCGTACAATATTTAGCTTTTTAGCCTTATCTTCACTTGGAGATACATTTTTGAAAAAATTCGGTTTAGTTTCTTTTTCTGGAAATTTGTAATGTTGCATAATGTACTTTCCTGTGAGTTCCTCTTCCATTTTGATAATATCCATTTAATTTTACGTTATTCTCTATTTAATGTTACATTGGTCACATTTTTTTTTTTTTCGGCATGATAATTGAAATAGAAGAGAAGATCAGGTAGTTCCTTTATTTCTTGGTCTTGAAAAGGTTTATTAATGTATATAAATGCCAAGATTGAAGCTGAAGTGAAAGGGCTTACTGCAAACCTAAGGATTTTGAAGTGCTCTTTTGAAACAACAACAAAAAAAATTGGCAGCTGATCATATGGTTTTTAAGCTGAATTTAGTTTTTGGAATTTCGATATATTAATTTAAATGTTTCAATTTACTTTTACACTGCTAGCAAATGAATGGAAGCTTACACGTATGTGTGGGCCCCATAATAAAAAGAACATTGTTATCTCATTTGACAGAGGTACCATTTGACCTTGCTAATTATAAAGCAAATGCCATTTTGCTTTATGAAAATGGAATGAATACTAGGTTTCTGTTGTTTTTTTCTTCTCTATTATTATTATTCTGTTGTCTCTTGTATCTCCATTATGTATGTGTGGGGCTTATAATTTTAAAATGTTATTTCATTTAACAGAAGTACCATGTGATCTGCTTTCTAATTATACAGCAAATTCCATTACTTAAAAGCATCCCATCTCTCCCCAGTGCTTTTCAAACATATGTTTTTGTCAAACTAACATTGAACACTAAGGAAAATTAACAAATTATAGCTATAAACAACAGAATTAATTAGTAACAAAGATAAGCAAAACCAGTCATAAACACACAGACACCCACACATGCATACACACGCATATAAGAAAGGAGTATTTCCAGATAACTAAAAGCAAATAAATTATTTGATAAATGTTTCTAGGACAATTTGTTGTCCATATTGGAAAAAAAAAAGATTTTTTATCTCTGTGCTATATCATAAACATAAAGCAATTATAAATGAAACAAAGAAATAAAAATGAAAAGCAAATGCTAAATTGGTTAATTATCCTGGCAATTACACTTCTAAATATCCTAAGAGAAAAAATGCTCATGTTAATCAGAAGATACACACAAAAATGTTCATCACAGATTATTTGTAATAGCAATACAAATACAAGGAAAACAAAACCTGAAGACAACCGATAGAAAAGTGAATATATAATTTTCCATTCATACAAGTAATGCTTCACAATAGGTAGAAATGAATGAACAAAATGTAACACATAGCAATGTAAGGCGTGCAGTTAGATTCAATGTTATTAATAAAAATCTGTTAGACAAGTTGACTACAACACCCAAAGGTGTTTGTTTTGTTTTACAACTCACATTTGGTTAGATTTTTTAAATGCATGTACAATTTTATTTTAAAAAGAAAGAGATAAAATTCAGGACCTGAGTTTAAATAACTCAATAAATTTTGCTAGGAAAGGGGCAGAGAAATAAATATTTCTTGAATGAGAATGAGGAGTCAATGGTCCAGCGCAATTCTCTGGGTGGCTTTGGACTAACACAGTTTGCCTCCCTTTCTTGCTCATAACTCTCAAAAATAACTACATAATGTCCTGAAAATGCAACATCTTGAGATTAAGGAAGAGCTGGCCAGAACAGGTAAGGCTCTGTTCCAGGTACCCCCCAACTCTCTCATCCACATCCCAAGAATAGTATGTCCCTCAACTCTTTGGCCCAGTAACTCATGTGATCTTGTAGTATATGACCGGGGACAGACTGCCTTTAGGGTCCCGCAGAAGGTTGGTTATGTACAGTCAATACTCCAAAGCCCCAGTCAGCTTTTCTGAGCCTTGACAATCTGGCTCATAATGAATGCTAGGTTTCTATTGTCTCTGTCCTCTATCTGTGAGTAAAAAAAAATCATGTCAGGTAACTTGTTGCATGAATTCTATCTCACTGGACTCAGATAAATTGGTAACTAGTACATAGTGAACCTGCTTCACAAATGGATTTGTTTTACAAATACGATAGACTTCATTACATATTGCAATCTGATGGAAATCATTGAATAGAAAGGGAAGACTGATGACGTGCTATGCTTTACATTGACATGAGAGAGAAAGGGACTAAATACTGACATGATTTATTTTAGTAGAGTGGATAGGAGGTCCTCATAGGAACAGGATTTTTTTCTTTTTCTTTTTTTTTTTTTTTTTGAGATGGAGTCTCACTCTGTTGCCCAGGCTGGAGTTCAGTGGCGTGTTTTCAGTTCACTGCAACCTCTACCTCCTGGGTTCAAGCAATTCTCCCAACTCAGCTTCCCCTATGACACCACACTGGGCTAATTTTTGTATTTTTAGTAGGGACAGGGATTCACCATGTTGTCCAGGCTGGTCTCGAACTCCCAACCTCGGGTCATCTGCCTGCCTCTGCCTCCCAAAGTGCTGGGATTACAGGCATGAGCCAAGGAATATTTTATGCATTGAAACTGAAAGAAAAACAATGCATATGAGCAATACAACAAATAGATTAAAAGTATAGTGGAATCCTGAAATCTCTTGTCTAATTATTTTTATTTTAATTGTGCAATTGGAAGCAAAGTCACCAATTGACATAAAGACAATGCAAGAAGGTGTGAATAGTTGGAAAAAAACAATTGCAAGAAATAATCTTCAAGACCACAGATTAGTGAGTGACTAGGGCAATGAAGCAGTTAGCACCGAAGAAAGGTTTGTCAACATGACTATGGGTTTTTTTCAGCCCCATTTGATAATCATACTTCGGACTCAAACTAGTAATTTATTTAATAACTTTTCTTTTGGAAAAATTGAAATGTTTTATTAACAAGTGGGTTTTACTAACAGGAAGATGTACCATCTCTTAACCAGTGCATTTCAGCCCAGTGTTAGCTATTTATGAATTACTCACTGGAAGGGACCATAGATGTAGAAACTTAAAGATAATTATAGATGCCTAATTTTATCTTATTAAATCAATGAGATTATGATGGGGAAGAAAAGATGAACTGATACAGAATGGAAACAGATATACAACTTCTTATGTATAATCTATTTCTGTTTCCACTTGCAGGAACTTACCCACTGAAAAGTCCCTCCTGAGTAATTCGAGCAATCACCAGCTGTGCTTAATACATTCTGATAAGCAAATATTGTCACATTTTCCATGGAATCTGCCATCTGTGCCTTTTTTTTTTTTTTTTTTTTTTTTTTTTTTGAGACGGAATCTTGCTCTGTCCCCAGGCTGGAGTGCAGTGGCGCTATCTCATCTCACTGCAACTTCCGCCTCCCAGGTTCAACCCATTCTCTTGCCTCAGGCTCCCAAGTACTACGATTACAGGCGCGTGCTACCACTCCTAGCTAATTTTTGTATTTTTAGTAGAGACAGGGTTTGACTATGTTGTCCAGGATGGTCTCCATCTCTTGACCTCGTGATCTATCCACCTCGGCCTCCCAAAGTGCTGGGATCACAGGCTTGAGCCACCGTGCCCAGCCCCCCTATTTTAATTAGTTTCTTACAGGCCCTCACTGAAATTAGTAGGTACAGGTAGGGTATTTTGTGGAACACTACTGCTGTGTTTCACTAAATCCATAGGCATCTCTCTCTCTCTCTCTTTATTTTTTTTTTTTTTTTACAAAGTGAGAGAGAATGCTTCTTCCCACTTTTGATAACACTGTATTAGACTGTAAATAAAATATTTTTATCTGTCCCAATCAATACCTCAAAACCTGAAATAGGTTTTAGTGGAACAGAATTTTCACACTTTATTTAAAGTCCCACTCCAACTTCTCTTTATTGCACTGGGATCCAACATAAATTCTAACTAGAGTGGGACTAAACTGAGGAAAAAATTACATGCTATGCCCAGAATGGCCTTTATACAGCAAAACAAAATGTTTTACTACATATCGTGCTCTTTCTTTTGAGAGAGTTTTCTCATGGAAGAGCTTTAGATTCTCTTATTAAGCAACTCTTGAGGTGGGAGTTATTCCACTTGTACACCAGGTTGACCTAGGCTATGTATCACACCATAGACACAGCTTAAGTTTAGACTAAATTCTCACCAAACAGAGTTTTTTGTTTTTGTTTTGTCACAATTGATGCTTGGAATTTTAGTCTGCAATATTGATCTTGATGTTACAGCACTTACTGGAGTAGCCATGGAAGATGTAATCAGTCATCCACCTCCTTTGCTGTCTTTTTGGCACTCTGACTGCTCAGAAATGTCTAACTTGAGTTCATTACCCACAGTTACAAAATCAAAAGACAATATTGGGAAGAAATGAAATGTCCTGGAGAGTCAACCTCATGTATTTTCATTTATCTGATCTCTCAAATTTTGATATTCCAAATCTGACATCATCTATATCGAGCAAGTAAAACAAATGACTACTAAAAGCAAAAAGAATCAGGAGTATAAAAATGTGAGAAAGTTGTAGTTTTTAATTCACAAGACCTTGTAAGGTAATAGTGGACAAATAAACATAACAAATAACCTGGAGGAAGGGGAGACCAAAAAATTCTATAAGCACAGACTAAATTTAACTGGAGTATTTTTCAGGAGAAGAGAAATTTTGCTTATACAGACTTGGGGAGTTTGATTTAGGTAGCTACAAATAAAAAGTATTTATTTAGCATCTGTCATATTTCAGAAGCTGTGATGCAGCATCTTCCAGTAAATGGAAATGATAGAGTGACACAGACTTAAAACTTTTGGCATTTCTTGTAAAACCCAAAACCATAAAATCCTTAGAAGAAAACCTAGAAAATCCTATTTGGGACATAGGCACGGGCAAAGACTTCATCACTAAAATACCAAAAGCAATTGCAACAAAAGCCAAAATTGACAAATGGGAACTAATTAAGCTAAAAGAGCTTCTGCACAGCAAAAGAAACTATCAGAGTGAATAGGCAACCTACAGAATGGGAGAAAATTTTTGCAATCTACCCATCTGACAAAGGTGTAATATCTAGGATATACAAGGAACTTAAACAAATTTACACGAAAAAAACAAACGACCCCGTCAAAAAGTGGGAAAGAATATGAACAGACATTTCTCAAAAGAAGACATTAATGCAACCAACAAACACATGAAAAAAAGCTCATCACCACTGGTAATTAGAGAAATGCAAATTAAAACCATAAGGAGATACCATCTCACGCCAGTCAGAATGGCAATTATCAGAAAGTCAGGAAACAACAGATATTGGAGAGGCTGTGGAGATATAGGAATGCTTTTACACTGTTGATGGGAATGTAAATTAGTTCAACCATTGTGGAAGACAGTGTGGCGATTCCTCAAGGATCAAGAACCAGAAACACCATTTGACCCAGCAATCTCATTACTGGGTATATACCCAAAGGAATATAAATTATTCTACTATAAAGACACATACATATGTATATTTATTGCAGCACTGTTTATAATAGCAAAGACATGGAAGCAACCCAAATGCCCATCAGTGATAGGCTGAATTAAGAAAATGTGGCACATATATACCATGGAATACTATGCACCCATGAAAAAGGATGAGTTCATGTCCTTTGCAGGACCGTGGATGAAGCTGGAAGCCATCATTCTAAGCAAACTAACACAGGAACAGAAAATCAAATATCACCTCTTCTGACTCATAAGTGGGAGTTGAACAATTAGAACACATGGGCACAGGAAGGGTAACATTACACACTAGGGCCTGTCAGGGGGTAAGGGCAAGGGAACAGAGAGTATTAGGACAAATATCTAACACATGTGGGCTTAAAACCTATATGATGGGTTGATAGGTGCAGCAAATCACCATGGTACATGTATGCCTATGTAACAAACCTGCACCTTCTACACATGTATCCCAAACTTAAAGTAAAATAAACAAACCAAACTTTTAGCATTTCTTCTATATGAAGTATTATGGACACTACAGAGTTAGTGATATAATCTCCTCCTGAGGTTTTAGACAATCCTTTAATGTAGGATAATATGCATGGTTGTTATTAACTGTCTTACTTACTTTTCTTCTTTGCATGTCCCTACTGCTAGTGCATTTACCTATGCCTGCACCCATGGGACATACATATTCACATATTTTTCTCCATTAGATTCATATTTACTATATATGTATATATATACACATACACACACACACACACACACACACACACACACATACATATACATATTTTTGATAGAGACTCGCTCTGTCACCCAGCCTGGAGTGCAGAAGTATGATCTTGGCTCTCTGCAACCTTGTCTCCCAGGTTCAAGCAATTCTCCTGCCTCAGTCTCCCGAGTAGCTGGAAGTACAGGCACATACCACCATGCCCAGCTAATTTTTGTATTTTTACTAGACGGTGGGGGGGGGGGGGTTCATCATGTTGACTAGGCTGATCTTGAACTTCTGACCTCAGGTGATCCACCCACCTCAGCCTCCCAAAGTGCTGAGATTACAGACATGAGCCACCACACTTGGCCCATATTTACTATATTTTGAATACATCAGTAGAAACTAAACCTTGCCAAGAAGCCATACCCATTTAGGAAATGGATCAATTAGCCCTATGCAGAAAAACAATATGCCATTGGAAACACATGTTTTAAAGTTACAATACAGTTGGTCCTTTATATGTGTGTGTTGCACATCAATGAATGCAACCAACTGCAGATAAAAAATATTTGGGAAAAAAATTCTACAAAGTTACAAATAGCAAAACTTGAATTCTTCTTCACCAGGTACTGCATTGAATCCACACAAATGAAATGATGTGTAGGCATAGTATTAGGTATTACAGTAATCTGGACATGATTTAAAGAACTGTATACAGGAGGTTGTATGCAGGTTATATGCAAATACTATGTTAATTTATATCATTGACTTGAGCAGCTTCTCATTTTCGCATTAGCAGAAAGTCCTGGAACCAATCCCACACCAATACTGAGGGAAAACTATTTATTTTTCTACTCAGTATTTATTAACTTTTGCAATTTTCAAAAATTATAATACACATATCAAATTGAAAAAGGGAAGAAAAAGACCATCTCTAAAGGATCTCATGTCTAGTACCAAGCATTCAAACCTTTGGTCTCAGGACTGCATTTTGCTCTTAAAAAATACTGAGGGCCAGAGGGTAGCTGGCAAAATGGCTGAATAGGAACATCTCCAATTTGTAGCTCCCAGCAAGATCGACACAGAAGGCAGGTGATTCCTGCATTTTCAACTGAGGTACCTGGTTCATCACACTGGGACTGGTTGGACAGTGGGTGCAACCCACAAAGGGTGAGCAGAAGCAGGGTGGGGCATCACCTCACCGGGAAGAGCAAGGGGTCAGAGGATTTCCCTTTCTTAACCAAGGAAAGATGTGAGAGACTGTATCAGGAGGGAGGGTGCATTCCGGCCCAGATACTGTGCCTTTCCCATGGTCTTCGCAACCAGCAGACCAGGAGATTCCTTTTGGTGCCTGGCTAGGCAGGTCCCATCTCCATGAAGTCCAGCAAGCTAAGATCCACTGGCTTGACATTCTCGCTGCTCCACAGCAGTTTGAAGTTGACCTGGGATGCTCCAGCTTGGTGATGGGAGGGGCATCCACCACTGGTGAGACTTGAGTAGGCGGTTTTACTCTCACAGTGTAAACAAAGCTTCTGGGAAGTTTGAATTGGGTGGAGTCCACCACAGCTCCCTGGGACAGATCACCTGGGGTAAGGGGCGGCTGTGGGCGCAGCTTCAGCAAACTTAAATGTACCTGCCTGACAGCTCTGAAGAGAGCAGCCATTCTCCCAGTCAGTGTTCAAACTCTGACGAGGGACAGACTGTCAGAGGGACCCACTGTCTCCTCAAGTGGGTCCCTGATCTCCGGTGTATCCAGACTGGGAGACACCTCCCAGCAGGGGCCAACAGATACCTCATACGGGAGAGCTCTTGCTGACATCTGGCAGGTGCCCCTCTGGGATGAAGCTTCTCCAGGTAGGAACAGGCAGCAATCTTTATTATTCTGCAGCCTCTGCTGGTGATACCCAGGCAAACAGGGTCTGGAGTGGTCCTCCAGCAAAATCCAGCAGACCTGCAACAGAGGGGCCTGGTTATTAGAAAGAAAACTAACAAACAGAAAGGAATAGTATCAACATCACCAACATCAAAGACCAAAGGTAGAGAAATCCATGAAGACGGTGAAAAACCAGCACAAAAAGGCTGAAAATTCCAAAAACCAGAACTTTTTTCTCCTCCAACGGATCACAACTCCTTGCCAGCAAGGGAACAAAACTGGATGGAAATGAACTTGATGAATTAACAGAAGTAGGCTTCAGAAGGTGAGTAACAACAAACTTCTCCGAGCTACAGGAGCAAGTTCTAACCCAATGCAAGGAAGCTAAGAACCTAGAAGAAAGGTTAGACAAATTGCTAACTAGAATAACCAGCTTAGAGAAGAACATCAATGACCATATGGAGCTAAAAACACAGCATGAGAACTTCGTGAAGCATACTCAAGTATCAATAGCTGGATCAATCAAGTGGAAGAAAATATATCAAAGATTGAAGATAAACTCAATGAAATAAAGACAGAAGACAAGACTAGAAAAAAAAAAAAAAAAAAAGGAATGAAAAGAAATGAACAAAGTCTCCAAGAAATACAGGACTGTGTGAAAGACCAAATCTATGTTTGACTGGTGTATCTGAAAAGTGACGGGGAGGATGGATCCAAGTTGGAAAACACTCTTCATGATATTACCCAGGAGAACTTCCCCAACTAGCAAGGAAGGCAAACATTCAAATTCAGTAAATACAGAGAATGCCACAAAGATACTCTACAAGAAGAGCAACCCCAAGACACGTAATTGTCAGATTCTCCAAGATCAAAATGAAGAAAAAAAATGTTAAGGGCAGCCAGAGAGAAAGATCGGGTTACCCACAAAGGGAAGCCCATCAGACTAACAGTGGATCTCTCAGCAGAAACCCTACAAGCCAGAAGAGAGTGGGGGCCAATATCCAACATTCCTAAAGAAAAGAATTTTCAACACAGAATTTCATATCCAGTCAAATTAAGATTCATAAGCCAAGGAGAAATAAAATCCTTTACAGACAAGCAAATGCTGAGAGATTTTGTCACCACCAGGCCTGTCTTACAAGAGCTCCTGAAGGAAGCACTAAACATGGAAAGGAACAACAAGTACCGGCCACTGCAAAAACATGCCGAATTGTAAAGGCCATCGATGATATGAAGAAACTGCATCAACTAACAGGCAAAACAACCAACTAGCATCATAATGACAGGATCAAGTTCACACCTAACAATATTAACCTTAAATGTAAATGGGCTAAATGCCCTAATTAAAAGACACAGACTGGCAAATTGGATAAAGAGTCAAGACCCATCAGTGTGCTATATTCAGGAGACCAATCTCATGTGCAAAGACACACAAAGGCTCAAAATAAAGGGATGGAGGAAGATCTACCAAGCAAATGTAAAGCTAATAAAAGCAGGGGTTGCAATCCTAGTCTCAGATAAAACAGGCTTTAAACCAATGAAAGTCAAAAGAGACAAAAAGGCCATTACATAATCGTAAAGGGATCAATTCAACAAGAAGAGCTAACTATCCTAAAGATATACGCACCCAATACAGGAGCACCCAGATGCATAAAGCAAGTTCGTAAAGACCTACAAAGAGACTTAGACTCGCACACAATAATAGTGAGAGATATTAACACCCCGCTGTCAATATTAGACAGATGAAAGAGACAGAAAATTAGCAAGGATATCCAGGACTTGAACTCAGCTCTGAAACAAGGAGACCTAATAGACATCTACAGAACTGTCCACCCCAAATCAACAGAATATACATTGTTCTCAGCACCACATCAAACTTATTCTAAAATTGACCACATAATTGGAAGTAAAACACTCCTCAGCAAATGCAAAAGAACGGAAATCATAACAGTCTCTCAGACCACAGTGCAATCAAATTAGAACTCAGGATTAAGAAACTCACTCAAAACTGCACAACTACATGGAAACTGAACAACCTGCTCCTGAATGACTACTAGGTAAATAACAAAATGAAGGCAGAAATAAAAATGTTCTTTGAAACCAATGAGAACAAAGACACAATGTACCAGATTGTCTGGTACACATTTAAAGCAGTACGTAGAGGGAAATTGATAGCACTAAATGCCCACAAGAGAAAGCAGGAAAGATCTAACCTGACACCCTAAGATCACAATTAAAAGAACTAGACAAGCAAAAATAAACAAATCCAAAAGCTAGAAGAAATAAGTAATATCAGAGCAGAACTGAAGGAGATAGAGACGAAAAACCCTTTAAAAAATCAATGAATCCAGGAGCTAGTTTTTTAAAATCAACAAAATAGATAGACCACTGGCAAGACTAATAAGACAAGAGAGAAGAATCAAATAGATGCAATAAAAAATGATAAAGGGGATGGCACCTCTGATCCTACAGAAACACAAGCTATCATCACAGAATATTATAAACACCTCTATGCAAATAAACTAGAAAATCTAGAAACAATAGATAAATTTCTGAACACATACCACCTCCCAAGACTAAACCAGGAATTAGTCAAATTCCTGAATAGACCAATAACAAGTTCTCAAGTTGGGGCAGTAATTAATAGCCTACAAACCAAAAAAAGTCCAGGACCAGACGGATTCACAGCCAAACTCTACCAGAGATACAAAGAGGAACTTCTACCATTCCTTCTGAAACTATTCCAAACAATAGAAAAAAGAGAATCCTCCCTAACTCATTTTATGAGAGCAGAATCATCCTGATTCCAAAACCTGGTAGAGACACAACAAAAAAAGAAAAATTCAGGCCAATATCCCTGATGAATATTGATGCAAAAATCTTCAATAAAATACTAGCAAACCGAATCCAGCAACACATCAAATAGCTTATCCACCATGATTAAGTCAGCTTCATAGCTGAGATGCGAGGCTGGTTCCACATACTCAAATCAATAAAGTAATCCATCACATAAAGAGAACCAATGACAAAAACCACATGATTATCTCAATAGATGCAGAAAAGGCCTTCGAGAAATTTCAACACCTCTTCATGCTAAAAACTCTCAACTAACTAGGTATCGATGGAATGTATTTCAAAATAATAAGAGCTATTTTTGACAAATCGCACCCAATATGATACCGAATGGGCAAAAACTGGAAGCATTCTCTTTCAAAACTGGTACAAGACAAGTATGCCCTCTCTTATCACTCTATTCAACATAGTATTGGAAGTTCTGACTAGGGCAATCAGGAAAGAGAAAGAACAACGCCATCATAAAGTGGGAAAGTATATGAACAGACACTTCTCAGAAGTAGACATTTATGTGGCCAATAAACTTTTGAAAAAAAGCTCAACATCACTGATCATTAGAAAAATTCAAATCAAAACCACAATGAGGTACCATCTAATGGCAGTCAGAATGGCGATTATTAAAAAGTCAAGAAACAACAGACGCTGGCGAGACTGTGGAGAAATACGAATGCTTTTATACTATTGGTGGGAATGTAAATTAGTTCAACTATGTGGAAGACAGTGTGGCAATTCCTCCCAGATCTAGAACCAGAAATACCATTCGACCCAGCAATTCTGTTACTGGGTATATATTCGAAGGAATATAAATTATTCTACTATAAAGACACATCGACACGTATGTTTACTGCAGCACTATTTAAAGTAACAAAGGCATGTAACCAACTCAAATGCCCATCAGTGATAGACTGGATAAAGAAAATGTGGTACATATACACCATGGAATACTATGCAACCATAAAAAACGAATGAGATCATGTCCTTTGCAGGGACATGGATGAAGCTGGAAACCATTGTTGTCAGCAAACTAACACAAAAACAGAAAACCAAATACTGCATGTTCTCACTTATACGTGGGAGTTGAACAATGAGAACACATGGACACAGGAGGAGAACAACACACATTGGGGCCTTTCAAGGGTTAGGAGGCTGGGGGTGGGATAGCGTTAGGAAAAATACCTAATGTAGATAACAGGTTGATGGGTGCAGGAGACCACCATGGCACATGTATAACTATGTAACAAACCCGCAAATTCTCCACATGTGCCCCAGAACTTGAAGTATAGTTAAAAAAAAAATAAAATGCTTTCACTGCTATTAAAATGAGAAGTCAAGGGTGGATGAATTATGTGTTTCTCACTTTCGGTCAAGAGAACCTAAACGTTTCTTTATATTTTATTTTCAATTTAATCTAATATTATTCAATACATTTCATGAACATAATTTAAAGAGTCAAATCACTCTTAAAATGAGAAATGAGAACACTTTGCTCCACTTGGCCCCAATCTGGAGGAAACCATTTCCAATCTTTTAGCTTTTTATTTTTCTTTTTACTTCTATATTTCTAAAAAACATAATCACATTGCTATTTTTGAATTTTGAATTTCATATCTTATCTAGAGATTCCTATCATACTCTCTTATATATGCCACCTATCCCAAACATTTTAAATTAATATTCACTGCTTATATTATTATGACATTATTATTATTTATAACTGATGACTCCATTGGATATTGCTTTCCTTGATCATCTTTTTATTTTTTGTGAGTTGCTAAGTGAGTCATTCTTCTTTTGCCTTTTCTTCTGTATAACTATCATTGTTAATTTATTCTCAGAATCTTACCAGAAATAGAAATCTCTCTTCAATGAGTTAAAATGTATCACATAGTATCACAGAGTATGTTGATTTTTTCAATTTATTTTGGAGACATTGCTTTTTGGAGCTTTCACTTCCAACTTGGTCTTTTGCTTTTTGACTTTCCCATAGGACTGTGTTCCAGAGCTGCCCTTTTTATCATCATTGTGAGGATTTGCTAAGTATCTCTTTCATCTGGATGTCATATTTCTTGGATTTCATGTCTTATTCATTTGAATTTTATTCCCTTGATTCATTTGGATTCATTTAGATTCATTTGGATTTTATTCCCTTGATTTTGTGAGGGAACTTCTTACAGAAATATAAGAAATTTGTCTTTGGAGTAAAATTGTTTGAGACTTTGTACATGTGATAATATATTTTTTTCACACTTGAATAATTGATTGACTGAGTATAGAATTCTGTGTTGGAAATCATTTCCCATCAGATATGTGCAGGCCTTGTTAAGTTATTTAATTGTCCTCTAGCTTCCAGTGTTGCTGTTGCAGTGTCTGAATAAATCTTGTAAACTTTTTATTTTGAAATAATTATAGACCCACAGGAAATTGCAAAAATTTTAAAGAGTCCCCTGTATTCTTCCCTCATATTTGCTTAATGGAAACACCTGTACAGTTATACAATATTAAATGATGGTATTTTAATGATAACTTCTATGCAAATGACATTTTCTTCTAAAATTTCAGAACATGAAAACTTCCCTCTCTAGGTATTCTGAAATTTTATGATGAGGTATCTTGGTGTGAATTTTCCTTTTTCCTTAGTAAATCTTCTGAGCATTCAGTGGGTCTTCATTTCTCATAGTTCCCTCTCCTCCACTTCCATTGCTATCTGCTCTCTCTTTTATCTTCCTTGAATTGTATTGTTCTTTTAAAAAGTCCTATCTAATAGCCTTCTTAAAAAATAATCCATGTAATATTATTTTCCTTCTGTCTTTTATTTCTTTACCTTTATAAGAGCTGTCCTCAATGAGTCTTTTTGTTTTGTTTTAGAGACAGGGTATTGTTTGTGCTTTTGCCTGAGCTGGAATGCATTGGTGCCATCATAGCTCACTGTAACCTTCAATTCCTGGGCTCAAACACTCCTCCTGTCTCAGCCAGAGTAGCTGCGACTACGGGTTGTGTGCCACCATGTCAAGCTAATTTTGTGTAGAGATGAAGTGAGGTCATACTATCTTACCCAGGCTGGTCTTGAAGTCCTGGCCTGAAATGATCCAACTGCCTTGGTCTCTCAGAGTCCCAAAGTGCAAGATTAGAGGCTGGAGCCATGGTGCCCAACTCCATTAGTGTTTTTGAATGTTACCCTTTTCTTTTAAGAATACAATATCTCTTTTTTTAAAAAAAGTCTCTGAGAATATAAATCATATTGCCTTTGAACATGATTTTTCCTTCCTGCCTCTACTTTGCTTTCTCTCGGTTTGCTTTTCCATATTAGGATCTTTTCTCATACATAGGAGGAGGGGCCCGGAATTCCAGGCTTTACTTTTTTTTTTTTTTTTTTTTTTTTTTTTAGAATAGAAATTCAGTGAGACCTATTATCATCTCCACCTGACATTTCACCTTCAGTGGCACCTGAGGCCTCATTGCTGCCTGAACTCATACAGCCTCGGGGCTTGTCTCTTGGCTTCTACCAGAAGCACCTATCTTTATCTTATGTGATCCACCTGCTCTTCAGGTTCTAAAACTATCATTTTCTTTGCTCTCATCTTTCACCAATCCCATTTCCTCTGTCTTTGTACATTAATACCTTAAACTATTAAATTACTTCCATTGTGACAGGGCGTGGAAGGCATGGAAGTAAGCATGTTCAAGCTCTGTGATTTACTCGGGAATTTCTGTCGTAATGTTTAATACCTAATTATTACAAGTATATAGAAAGTGTTTTGATTTTGTGTATAATATTTTGTAACTGATAACTTCATGAAATTCTCTAAAAATAATCATTTCCTAGGTAGATGATAATTTTTCTTTTAAAAATTTGAAAAAAAATATTTCTTCATTCACTAGTGCTTATAAAATTATTTGTAAAAATTTTAGCTATTTATTTTTTCTGGTCTCACTTTATTGGCTAGTATTTAAAATTTATTTAAAAATAATCTTTGTCAATTTCTTGGATTTTTCTCACTAAATGATAATTTGGTGATATAGTTTGGCTGTGTCCCCACCCAAAATCTCATCTTGAATTGTAATCCGCTTAATACCCATAATCTCCATGTATCAAGGGGTCAAGGGAGAGACCAGGTGGAGTTAATTGAATTATGCGGGCAGTTTTCCCTGTGCTGTACTTGGGATAGTGAGTGAGTTCTCATGAGATGTGATGGTTTAAAAGTGTTTGGTAGTTCCGCCTGCATTCATGCTCCCTCCTGCAGCCTTGTGAAAAAGGTTCCTTGCTTTCACTTTGACTTCTGCCATGATTGTATGTTTTCTGAGGTCTACACAGCCTTGCAGAACTGTGAGTCAATTAAACCTCTTTCCCTTTGAGATTGTCCAGTCTTAGGAAGTTCTTTATAACACTGTGAAAACAGACTAATATATTTAGTTTTTCCTTTCTAAATCTGAAATATATATTTTGTCTTACTCCATTGGCTATCACGTTCAGAAATAAATCAAACTGTCAGCTTTCTTTTAGGATTCCTTAATGATATAGCCGTTAATTTTTTCTACATACATATAGTTTGATTGTTTTTACATATATATCCTTTATTGTATTAATAGAATATTCCATCTTTCATTGAATCTTGCTTTTTCTAAAGTTATAAGTGAATATTAACTTTTCTAATCTCATTTTGTGTTTATTTTATTCATGTGTTCTTATTTATTCAGTAAAAGCTTATTAGGTTGTTGCAAAAGTAACTGGCAGTAGCAAGAACTGCAATTACTTTGCACCAACAGAATACATTCCTAATAGATTCCATTCTCCAGTAATAATTGTTTCTCTATTTCTTTTATAGATCACTTTGTTAAGGTAGATGGATATTGCTATTTTTATTGTGTGGATTTTTAAGATATTAGTAGGGAGCTTAAATTTTGTTAGTAAATTCTTAGCTACTACCTTGAGCTAAGAAATAGCTCTCAGAAATAAAAATTGCTCAGAAATTGCTTCTCAGAAATAAAAGTTTAAATTTACCTTAAAAAATATTGAGGGACTGCAGACTTTGTTTATTGCATCTATCAATGTTTATCATATAGAAAATTAAAACTTTGATAGTGTAACAATGTCTATTTTTTGTTGCATGTTAGCATACACAATATATTTGTTAATATATTTTCCAAAACATTAACAGAAAGATTGACTACAATTTTTACTTTTATGGAAAACACTTTAATATCTGGTTCGTTAAAGACAGATGAATTCTTACATGTACTTCCAGTTTCAATCCATTGAATCATGCTGTATTAGTTGCAGTATATGAATGAGACAGACAGGTGGAAGGAGGTCCCTAGAGAAACTCCAACCAGCCTATCTACTGAGGTGGTGCCTTGGGAAGTTAACGACTTTTACAGCAGGGAGGAGCCTAACCCTTCCTCTTCCTGTGTGGAATCTGGGATTTCAGTTGCCAGTAGGAAGTGCTCTACTCTTTACTGTAACACTCACCACGAGGGTCCGCAGCTTCATTCTTGAAGTCAGCGAGACCAACAACCCACCAATTCTGGACACTAAAGTTTCTCTGAAATCCCTGTAAGTCTGGAGAACGTACTTTGAAAACCACACGTCTAGTGGAACCATATTAAGTTATCTTTGGGGAAAAAAAGCATATTGAAGAAATAGTCACTTTGACTAAATGCTAAGAAGTTTACACTACTACCAGAAAGGAGAGATAGTGTAGTAGATGATACATTTATAGTGTGAAAACGTAAGTCTGATTTCCAGCCATGTAACTTAGTATCTCTAGGTATATAGGTCAGTAACCCTGTTTTTATTTTTCCTCATCACTAAAATCTTTTGGTGTAAGTGTAAGAATAAAGTGAGAGTACACACAAATGCATGCATACACACACAATGCCTGGAATAAATAATTTATACTATTTTTTGTTGCAAACAAGGCATATGATTACTAGTATAATACAACTTTTAATCCTTTTACCCCACATTTAGTAAGATTAATTATAAATGAATGTAGTAGCTTGCAGTAAAAGAGTCTAATTTAACATATGGGCCTTGACAGGTGATTCATTCTAAAGAAAATAGCACTGGAAAATTAATGCAGATAAGATTATATTATTCAAATGTTTGAAAAAAAATATCGCATTTCATCATTGACTATCCTTTTTGGGCATCACCATTTCAATCACTGACTTTCACGTGTGAGTCACTGTGACCTAAGTCAGAGTAAAATGTCACAGGAGTTGGGAGAGAGAGCTAATTAGCAAGTCTGTGACACCACAAAAGAGTAATGAAAGAAATGGGCACTTGTTTCTTATTTTAGGAAAGTATTCTTCACATATAAAAATGACTCAACTGTTGCAAAAATTCAAGAAAAAATGAATTTTTATCTTTGTCCTACATAAGAACCTAAAGTGTGAAAATGAGAATAGTACAGATATATCAAGATCAGGCTTCCATTCTGTTTAGAACTATTTCAGTTGCTATTAGAATTAAAAGAAGAATGTAGAAGACAAAGAATATATGAAGCGGTAGTGAAAAAGCCATTAACTTTGGAGTCAGATAGGCTGGATTTACGTTTCAGCCCCGTTAATCTAAGTATAACTGTAGACAGTTCCTTAACTTTCTTGAAACCTGATTTCTTCGATTGTAAAAGGATTATAAGATAATTACCACATGGCAATTCTGAAGAATTAATGAGATAAATTACTTAAAGTGCATAATGTCCCTACAAGAAATGAGTGTTCAATAAATAGTAACTGAAATCCCTGTAAGTCTGGAGAACGTACTTTGAAAACCACATGTCTAGTGGAACCATATTAAGTTATCTTTGGGAAAAAAAATCATATTAAAGAAATAGTCACTTTGACTAAATGCTAAGAAGTTTACACTACTACCAGAAAGGAGAGATAGTTTATTATTTTTTAATGTATAACCCAGCCTATCCCTGTTTATTGCCTCACAAAGTTGATTGTGGAATATGAGGTTTTCAATACTAGTTAAAAGGGCTAGTTGATTTGGTCAATTCAACCAATATATATATCTCATTTAAGGAACTCAAAAAATTCAATAGTAAAAGCAGTTGTTTTCTTCTCTACAGATGTATGGAAATACAGAACTGAGTTCTTATTAAGATAGTTTTTAGTATTTAAGAAAACTTAGCAAGGTAATGATCATGATTTTGAATATAGTAAATGGTGTCAACCAAAGCAGCAAGAAAACCCCACGGATTTTCTATTGCAACCAGTTTCACCCCACCAGCTTCACTTCCAATGATTGTTCTTAGTCTGCTCTTCATTTTCATATATTCCATAGTTTTATTACTATTCTTTTGCTTCATATAATTTACTAACTCATGTTTATTGATGAAACTATTCTTGCTAGAATGTAAATTCTTTAAGAAATAAATCTTAGGGATTTTTTTTCTTGATACACTGTGAGAAGAGCGTCTGACTCATGAGTTCTCAGTAAATGATTTGTGAGTGAAGGTTTGAATGAAATGGATAGTAAAAACAATAGGGAATAAGATTATTGCTTCATGCCTTTTCTCTTTTAAGAACAGTATTTACTATTATAAAAACAATTTTATATTTTTACAAAAATAATAAAAGCTACACTGTTTTGCCTATTAATGAAACTAAGCAAAATTTACAGAACACCAAATCTGTACTAGGCATTATGCTTAAGACACATGAGGTTTTCTTGTATAGAGGCTACATGAGGGTATTAGAGTAAATCCGTAATATAAATACTTGTAAAGACTTATTCTTTCTATTTCATTTAAGATGGCAGAAATTTAATTTATTCCTACTCTTCAGTGGGATAAAATTGGAGAATGTGTGCCACACATTGGAGAGACCACTTATATAGGGGACTAAACTTTCCACACCTACATTATATGTGGAAAAATATTTTTATAGCCTAGAATCACTTTTGTATAGATACAGCAACTATTGTCACTCTACTTTTGAAAGGTAATGTAAATAAGGAATGTTGAAACTAAATTAATCTGAAAATTTTACATTACTGTAGTTAACATTCAAGTTGTAATTAGGACTCAATACACTGTTGTCTACTAGATTTGATCTCTATCCCACCTCAAGGTGACACTATATACATTGAGATGCAGTGCCTGTCCTAGAGAAGTTCTCATCACCTAGTGCCTGTCCTGTTCTATAACATTTTGAAAATATTTTGGCTTCATACTATGTATTATGCAAATATGTACTGAATGTTTAATAGTGTGTTTGGAAATGAAAGTGTTACCGAACAACCAGAGGTTTGGTTTAGGTCCTGCTGCTCACTGCACAGAAAGTCAATGAGTGAGAATACAAGTATTGCCAAGGAAGAAAGCTTTAATCAGGTGCTGCAAACGGGAGCTCCGTCTCAGATCCTTCTCCCCACCAACTAATATTAGGTGTTAATATAGTAGGGAAGAAATGTAACAATGTGTAGGAAAACAGGAACTCTGGAGGCCTAGGGAAGCAATCATGATGAATGATGGGCCTGGTGTCTCATTATCTGGATGAGATGATCTGGTAAGTTTCAGTTCTTTGATACTTTTTGAGAGACTTGGGGATCCTTTCCTGAGGAAGAAACTCAGATAAAATAAATATAAATTTTAAGCCTTAAGACCAGAAGGGTCCATTTCTATGTTTATGCAAAAAAAAAAAAAAAATCTATTGGACTACTGGGTCAATTTCAAACTGAAAAATAATATTCTTAACTTCTAGGAGCTTGAATTCTACTGGACAGACAACCATAAAACATTAGCAATGATAAAAGATAATTTCTGTGACAGAAGATGACATACAAGCACAGACACTTTAAACAAGGGAAGTAAGCAATATTTTAGGAAGAGATCCATTCAGAGCAGAGATTCAAGTGACAATCATAGTGTTTTCAGATTTCCAGGAATTCTAATGAGAAAGCATTTCAATTGGAAGAGGCAGTGTGTAACTGGGTATACAAATACATACATATAGGCAACCGCAAAGCAAATATGTAGTTTGTCATGTGTGACAAAGTGGAGGATAAACTGGGCTAGTGAGGTAGGGTTCAGATTATAAAGGGCATTGAGTGTCATATAAAGGGAAATCAGAGTGAGAGTGTCTCAACAGTTTCCATTGCTTCTCAGATACTGCTTAAGTACAAGAAAACCTGACAAGACTATGTCATCAAAGTTACTGAGCTATAATAAGTTTTTTTTTACATGTTCTGTAAGAGTTTAGTCATTTTAAGCCAAGTTTAGATTGAATTAATTTATTTTGGGAAATGAAGTTCTGCTAATTTGGTTTAGCCCTTAGGCCTACGGCAAGTTGTCAATATGAATTTTGGTGTGGAAAGCAAGGGACTCCTTATTCTACTAACCTATGGGAAATGTTGCCTTTACTGCTGAATTGCAGAAAAGTTACCCAAAGCCTCTACCAGCCTTTGGTGGACAATTAGCAAGAAGGGAACTGTGATAAAACAAGCAGATTTTATAATATGCTAACAATTTACAATTCTAGGTGTTTTTCTATAAGCAAGAATCTCAAAATATTTTTAAGCCATAGAGAAAACATTTTAGTAAATTGTCAATGTACTCAGAGTTTTAAAACATGGTTTTTAAATTTTAAAAATACTGTGTAACAAATGTGTGAATTTACTCTAAAAATTTTAACATATATGTGGAACGTTCGCTAAAATGTGGATAGGTATTCACTACGTACTTTGCATCCTTAAAAACAGTTTATAACATTCGGAAATAAAAGCTGTGTCCATGTAACTCAAATGGAGATGTCAGGAACTATCTTCCCTCTCTGTCCTATTTTATTTCAACCAGGTGTTTTTAATTGAGCTGTATACTTCAATCAAGTCATTCTTGGACATTGGCCAATTGTCTTTTCAAGAAGAAAGTGATATATGAAACTCTGTGACCTTAGTTATACGTATTCCATTGTCATTGAGGCCTAAAACATATTCCCACAATTCTTGAAGATGCCTTGGTCTCTGAGTGTTTACACACATTTTTACCACTATCTTAGGTCCCTCCTGGTTTGTGTATTTCTGGCTTTTGACCCACTGATACGGTTTGGCTCTGTGTCCCCACCCAAATTTCACTTTGAATTGTAATCTTCAGTGTTGGAGCAGGGACCTGCTGGGAGGTGATTAAATCACGGGGATGAACTTCTCCCTTGCTGTTCTTGGGATAGAGTTCTCAGGAGATCTGGTTGTTGGAAAGTGTGTAGCACCTACCACTTTGCACTCTCTCTCTTGCTGGCCATGTAAATATGTGTTTGCTTCCCCTTCTGCTGTGATTTTAAGTTTCCTGAGGCCTCCCCTTAAGCAGAACCCTGTAAAGCCTGCAGAACTATGAGCTGATTCAACCTATTTTCTTTATGAATTACCCAGTTTCAGGTATGTCTTTGTAGCAGTGTAAGAATAAACTAATACATTCACTTTTTTGAATTAATATTTGTTTATATTTCATCCCGAATTTCTCATACTGTCCTAACCATATCATATTTATAACTGTTACTTTATTTTATTTTTTGAAAGTGTGGGGTGCTTCCTGACTTCAGAGAATTTCTAGGTGACCTTAACCAGCTGTTACTATGCTAGGTTAGCATACCAGGCTTTCTTAGGTTTGTCTATTTGTTTTTCCACCTAAGGGTAGTATTGAAGAGAGTTAAGTCCAGATTTATGTATCAATCAGATTTGATATAAATCACCTTAAGCAAAGGTCATTGAATAAATCACCTGGAATACTTAAGAAAATTGTTCAATAGTTTGAGGGTCAAGCTGTGAGGAAGGTTCCACTGGCTGCTATTTTGTCTTATTCATGTAGAGACAGCTGGAGCTGGACTAATTTTCTTCTAATAGCTTACTTGGCCCTCTAGCCTTTCTTTTTCTCTTGGCATAGCATCTCATTTTTAAAGGCCTTTCCAGGTGGCTTGGCTTTACAAAGCATGGAGGTCTCAGATGTCTAACTTTAAATATGACAGGAATATTCCATGTCGCCTATGTAGAGTCTGCAAGGTTTCTGTAAACTAACCTTGAAAATGGCAATTGCACTGTGCATTTATTGGTTTCTAAGGCCAGCCGAGATTCAAGGGAACAAAGATACAAAATTGATCTCTAGATGGATAAATGACATAGACATGCTAACAATAAAAAATAAATGATGTCTGAGCAGTCTAAAGATGAGAAAATAAGTTGGTGAAAAAAAAAGCTGTATAAACTACTTTGTTGAGGACCTTGATGAATAAATAACAAAATATGAAACAATAATAATAACTAAAAGATGTTCTTGGATTGAGGGAGGCTTTTCTTTTGTTTTCCTCTTGTTGATTGTTTACATAGAAGATTCTGGGAAGTCTCGAGGCCTAAGAAGTATTGAAAAAACTTCATAGCTAGTACAGTATGAAGAAATGAAAGAACAAAACATGGAATAATATAGATGCATTAATGTTTTTGAGTATGAAATAGTTCATCTAAATAACAGATGTTTTAAAATTCAAGACGCAGGATAGTCAATGCAATATTGAAGAGAAGGACAAAGTTAGAGGATTGACACTGTCTTTAAAGCTTATTATAAAGCTACAGTAATCAAAACAGTGTGGTATTGGTGAAAGAATAGACAAATAGATTGCTAGAACAGGATAGACAGCCCAATAGATGAACACAAATATTGTCAACTAATCTTTCACAATGGAGCAAAGACATTTCAGTAAAGAAAAGATAGTCTTTTCAATAAATGTTGGAACAACTGGACATTCACATTAAAAAAAATATAGACCAGGATCTTACACGTTTTATGAAAATTACTTCAAAATGGATAATAGACCTAAATGAAAAATACAAAACTATATGTTTTATTCAAAAATACACAGAAGAAAAACTGGATGGTCTTGTGTTTGGTGATGACTTTTTAAATATAACACCAACACACAAAGCATACAAAATTGGTAAGTTGAATTTATAAATTAAACAATATTAAAAACTTTTCTGGGAAAGACAGTTAATATAATGAAAAGATAAACCACAGAATAAGAAAAATCTTTGCAAACCCCATTGAATTTACAATAAAAAAAGTAAATCCCTGTGTAAACTATAAACTTTAGTCAATAATAATATATTGATATCAGCTTATAAATTCTAAAAATGTATAAACTAATATAAGATGTTAATAGGGAAAGTACATTGGAGTCAGTGAGGAATTATATGGCTGCTCTATGGTTTCTGCTCAATTTTTCTGCAAATTTATAAGTACTATAGGTAAAGACTATATTAAAAATAAATCTCTAGCAAACGAGTAACTAAAAAATTGTCCAACCTATTGGAAATTATACAGTTTATTTCTGTAATAACCCATTGATGAAATAAGAAATCAACCTGGCATTTTGAAAATGTTTGAACAAGAATAAAATAAAAGTTGACATATTAACACTTTATCAATGAGGCCAAAACAGTGCTTAGAGAGAAATATATATCTATGACTTTATATAGTAAAAAGAAAAAGTGGAAAATACATCATCGAAACTTTCATATCATATGATGAATCTTAAATTTAAAACTAAAAAGAGTGATAATAAAAACGATAAACACAGAATAAAGAAACAGTAAAGTAGAATTTACACCCACGTTTAAAAATCAAATTACTTTTTAAAATATTGTTTTAGAATTTAAAAAATGTTAAAATGATCAAGATTGATCAATATACAAAACAAGACTTTTATATATTGACACAGAGAAACACAGGACAGAGAGATAAGAGGTTGATAAGATACAGATACACAGACCAGAAGAATCTATGCTTTCTTTTTTCCGCCCCGAGATGGAGTCTTACTCTGTTGCCGAGACTGGAATGCATTGGTACAACCTCGGCTCACTGCAACCTGCACCTCCTGAGTTCAAGTGATTCTCCTGTTTCAGCCTCCCAAGTAGCTGGAATTACAGCCATCCGCCACCACACCTGGCTAATTTTTGTATTTTTGATAGAGATGGTTTTTGCCATGTTGGCCAGGCTGGTGTTGAGCTCCTGACCTCAGGTGATCCACCTGCCTCAGCCTCCCAAAGTGCTGGGATTACAGGTTTGAGTCCCTGCGCCTGGCCCTATGTTATTTTTATACACAGGCCTGGAGGACTCCAGCGGACAGCAGCAGGGCAGCACTTCTGGGAAAATCACCTGAATCAACTTGTGTTTATCTTTGAATGTTAAAAGCAACAAATTCAATTACAGTGATTTAACCAAAAGTAGGTTAACATATAAAAATAATAATAAAATAAAATAATTAAACCTTAGCAGCTGTCTTTGCCTGGCATTATTATCCTTAGAGAGAACTGTCTAACAACAAAGAAAGTTGTATGGGGATATGGCTATTAGATGTAATTCTACTTTTTATATGCTGAAACACCTGCTTGAGAAAAAGCAGTTTCTGAGTTTTTTTTTTTTTTTTTTTCACCAAAGATATAAACAACAGCTTGTTAATTCCCTTCTGTAGAAACCAGAAACGTGCCTAAGAAGGCTGTTACCATCATTTAGTCCTGTTAAAATTTTAATGAAATAAAATCTTTGCCACTATAGTTTCGTTGTAGCTAGAGGTTATTTTCTAAAAATGCATTTAAAGAAAAATTAAACAGGAGGAAAACAACATTTTAAAATGCCTATTAAATTTAGAAAGGAAACAAAATGCATTGAGGTTGTTATAATAATTTTTCTTTCTTTGAGAGGACTAGGTTAGTACATCCCATTTTACTCTGAGCATGTGGAGGCTCTGTTCTGTGATTGTTTCTAGGGGACACGTTCACCTTCTTGATTTGAATTTTTCTCACTGTGCCATTTTGTGGTTTAACAGCTTGTTACCACAGGTATGGAATTCTTTACTGTTTTAGGCTCTTCTCTAGGCTCATAGCCTGGTATGGACTGGTAAGCTACACAAACCTTCTGCTATAGTTTGGCCCATTTCTATGCTAAACATCTCAAAGTGTTAAAATATCTCTTCTGTTTGATCCAGTACTAAAATCCCTGTCCCAGCCCATTACAGCTTTGTGAAGACAAAGGAGCCTGGGAGACTTCTTAGGGTCTACTGATTTAAGGTGCATACAATGAACTTAGTGAATAAAAGCTTTAGTGAAGAGATAAAATCTAGGTAGTAATAAAAACTAATTTTGTGGCAGTTCTAAATCCAAGTCACAGAAATTACTGTATTTCATTAAAAATTCTAATTATTATGGCTCACTAAGTCAAATAAATCTCATAATTAGAAGAAATGTGTAAGTGATAAATTATAAGTGAGATGATTTTTTAAAATCAACTCCCTGAAATAATGTTATTAGTGAAAAGAGAAGTTGAGTCTTTTCTTTCTTTCCCTGCTAAGATTTTGCTTTGACCACAGTATGTAAAGTTGCGTGGGAGGTTAAGTCAAAAACTGAATTTAACTACCAAAGATTCCTGTTCTTTAAAATACCCACAACTGCACCTTTATTCACTCTTTGAAGATAAATACCTTGGAAAATGGAGAACGTGTAGGTGCTTTAAAAAATAACAGAAACAAAGACTGTAAATACAGTCAAATCAAAATCAGTGGACTCATGAACTTCTATCATCCTGAAAAAGTGTTTGCTTTGACTGTATTTTACTTCTTTTACCAAACATGAATTTGTTTTTAAAACTAATTTGCAGGTGTTTTCCTTAATATTTGTGTGTGCATGTTTGTGTGTGTGTATGTGTATGTTTTCACGCAAATCATTGGAGGAAGTTTCTGCTGACAGTCTCAAATCTTTTTGCTAAAATAATTTTTACAGCAAATTAATTACTTTATAATTTTAGATCTTTGTTGATTTGAGTGAAGCAATATGAACAGGCAATGTCGTGGAATCACCTCTACGTGTCTGTGTTCATTTGGTTTCTAGAACACTATGACAAACTGTGTCTGCTTCATAGACAAGGTATTTTCTGTCTCACACACTACACAACCATTTTTGTAAGAGCAAAGTTTTGCTTCATGTTGCTCTATTTTTATTATTGTATCCACAGTGAAAAGTCTTCTCAACCTTTAAAACATGCTTCACTGAAGATGAATATCTAAGTCAGAAGGAGCTGAATCATGCTTTGTTTTACATCTGTGAGGAAACACTACCATATTTCAAAAAAAAAAAATGGCACCAAAGGACAAAGGAACTTGGATACTCACATGCAAATAAATGTTATGCTGTTGAAAACTTTAAACATCTTTCTTATGCCTCCTGAAAATGGTTATTCCTTTGGTAACTATGCTATAAAATATCACGGGTAGTGTCCCAATTTTAGTTTGCTATGTACATTTAATAGTTGTTTAGTCCATCATGCAAAGACATTTAAAGTGGGATTGAAGTAGCCACTTAAGACAGGTTACTAAAATTAGCTGAAATTATTGATGGCATCTAACCAGTGTGGTTCCCAATTCTCATCAGAACATACATTTTTACACTGTAGGTTTCAGGTTAATTATACAAGTTCATTACCAATTCTACAATAGTATTGGAGAAAGTTTACTTGAAAAATGACCAGTGGCACCATGTAGTAGTATAAATAAGTAAAGAGAAAGCATAAAATGTTAAAGAGACTCATTATTACACAGCACAGAGGAAGCGAGGTCTTTACAGACAAATAGACTGAGAATTCCAAAATGAAGGGTATCTAACTGAGCCTAACTGGATCAGAAGATACATCAGTGAGGAGAAAATAGGCCGAAGTACTAGACATACAAAATTTAACGTGTTCTTATCTCATGAGTTAGGAAGGTTTAGACTCTACTTTAGTAATGTTTAATTCAAAGAAACAGCACGAACTCCCTCAGATTATGCTACATCTAAAGAGATACTTATACAAGAGCAAACTGAAAAGAATGAGTTAATTTTTGTAATGTCAAAGTTCTGAATCGAGTCTTTTCTGAAAGTTTGATTGATTCACTGGCAAAATTGACATTAAACCAGTTGAAACAGACTGAGAATACAAAGACAGTGTTTCGCCTCCCTAACAAAGAGTTTATACTGGATAAGGCAGTGAAAATCTTAATCTAGAAACATTGAATTGATTATAAACAGTAGGTATTTGTACATTAATGCTTTCCTAGTGTCTGCTGAGAAAGCCTAGAGTATATAGTGCTTAGAAGTTTCCTTTCTGGAAGCACTCTGTGGATTTATTTCTCCCCCGACTTATTACAAGCTATGAAATAATAAGTAAATTATTTAACCATTTCATAGCACACATAGTTTTTTCACATGTAATATTTATATAATCGCAGTACCTATCTTTGTGGTTTGCAGTCAAAATAAATGAAGCAGTAAATCTGTAATACTTAGAATAGTAACTGATCTATCATAATATAATAAATGTTAACTATTACTGTGGTTTTCTAAAAAGACTGTGCCACCCGTCACCATCCCACTTCATAAACACCCACTTCATAAACATATTCTATTCTCTGCACCATAGTTGCAAACTAATATATATTAAGTAAAATCTTGCTGCCATTTATTTTGTACATTGGATGTGTCAAGTGTTTTATACACTAAGTTTTGTGATTTCAATAACACTGCAACATAGATATGTGTATGCCCATATTAAAGATTAAGAAAAAATGCGGCACTAAAAACAACTGCTTTCTTCTAGATCACACAGCTATTAAATAGCATTATCTCTGACTGAATTAGGACTTACAAATAGGAAGTCTGAGTCCATGTATTACAATTACAACCAGCCATATGGCTTTATACAAATCATTCACATTCGTGAACCTCAGATTAATCATATAAAACAAGATTGTATTTCATGATAAAAACATTCAAAAATTAGATATAGGAATGTATCTCCATACAAAAAAGCCCATATACAACAAACCCACAGTTGAAATCTTTTTCTCTAAGATCTAAAAGAAGAAAAGTATGCCAACTCTCACCACTTTTTAAAATAGTACTGGAAATCCAAGCCAGAGCAATTAGGCAAGAGAAAAAAAAAAAAAAAAGCATCCAAATTGGAAAGGAAAACATTAAATTGCCCGTTTGCAGGAGATACTATCTTATACATAGAAATCTCTAAAAGCTCTAAAAAGCTATTGAAAGTAACAAACTCACTAAAAGTGCAGGATACAAAATGAACATACAAAAATTAGTATTTCTATACACTAAAAACAATCTAAAACTTAAAAAATTGTATTTCCAAAGGCATCAGAAAAAAATACTTAAGAATAAATTTACCAAAAAAACTACACATTTATGGTCAATTGATTTTTGACAGAAGTATTGAGAACACACCATAAGAAAACGATAGTGTCTTCACTAAATGGTGCTGGGACAACAGGATATTCACAGGCAGGAGAATGAAAGAGGACTCTTAATCTCATGCCTTATGCAAAAAACATCAAAATAGATTTAATACTTAAATGGAAGACCTGAAATTATAAAATGACTAGAAGAGAGCATAGAAGAAAAAGTCTATGACATTGGTCTGGGCAATAATTTTTTGGATATGAGCCTAAAAGCACAGGCAACAAAAATAAAAATGGACAAATGGACTAAATTAAACTGAAAGCTTCTGCACAGCCAAGAAAGCAATCAAGAGTGAAGAGATGACCTAACAGACTGTGATAAAATATCTGAAACCGTATATCTAATGAGCAGGTAATATTAAATAAGGAGTTCAACAGCAAGAAATTGAGTTATTTGATTATTAGGACAAAAACATGAGTAAACATTCCTCAAAAGAAGACATGAATGGTCAACAGATACATAAATACTCAAAAATCACTATCAGATAAATGCAAATTAAAACCATGATAAAATATCCCCTCACACCTGTTATATTTGCTATTATAAAAAAGATGAAAGATAAGTATTGGATAGGATATGTAGAAAAAGGGAACTATAGGATATTTTTGGTGAGAATGTAACAGTACCAGGATTATGGAAAATGATGTAGTGACTCCTAAAAACTACAAATAGAACTACAATATAATCCAGTGATCCCACTTCTGGATATATATCCAAAGGAACTGAAATCAATATGTCAAAGGGATATCTACATTCCCATGCTCATTGTGGTATTATTCACAATAGCCAAGATACGTGATCAACCTAAGTGTCAATGAATGGATGAGTGGATGAAGAAAATGCGGTATATATACAAGGGAATACTATTCAGCCTTTAAAAAGAAGAAAATCTTTTCATTTGTGACATCATAATAATGCTGCAGGACATTATCCTAAGTGAAGTAAGCCAGGCATAGAAAGATAAATATTGCATGATCTTATATGTGGAATCATAAAAAGTTGAACTAATTGAAGAATAGAATGGTGGTTACCAGGGACTGGGAAGCGGGAGCATGGGAATATGTTGCCCAAAACATACAAAAATTCATTTAGATAAGAGGAATAAATTTAAAAGACCTATTATACAACATGGTGACTATAGTTAATAACAATGTATCATATTCTTGCAAATTACTAAAAGAGTACATTTCATGTGTTGTCACAATAAAAAGTGATACATATGTGAGGCAATGTATATATTAGCTTGATTTAGCCATTCAATGTAAACATATTTCAGAACAACATATTGTACTCGATAAATACATACAATTAAAAATAGGATTATTGTCAGTAAATGTATTTCAAATATGATAATTATAATAACTTGTCCACTGCCTAAATGAAATTTACTGTATTATAGCATGTTATATTGCATTACATAGTGTGTTATAATTGAATAACAATTGCATTGCCTTATACTTCTATCTAAAAGATGATTTAGAAAATGAGCTTGCCTTCCTAGCTCAAATATTCTAGCTTAAATATTGTATCAAGTCAAATAGCAATGTAAAATTGACTTAATTCACTTACCCTCCATTCAAAGTATACACACATTTGTTGCTGTTATTTGGGAAAAAAAATCCATATTTAGTAAGTGTTTATTTGATGTTTACATGGTATTTAACATACTTCAGGCTTTGTTGTAATCATTTTACCAATACTAACTCATTTAATCCTTGTAACAATCCTATGAGATGGATACTGTTATTTTCTACATTTCATAGAGGAAGAAATGAGGCATAAATGGGTCAAGTAATTTGCTCAAGTTCCAATGGCAAGAGAGTGGCAGAGCCAGGATTCAGATTCAGTAAATCTTATTCCAGACTCACAGAGTGGTCACTGTGACAACTCGGCTAGCAAAACTCTCACAGATAATGCTTTTCGGGTGGAAATAAAGACTTTTTTCAGATTTATAGTATAATTTATCTGCATGTGTTCTATTGTGGCCTACTTGAGTTTTATTAAAGTCATGATGGGGGCTGAGTACATGCCATCATTCTATTAATATTGGCTATCAGCCATTATTGCTTCAATATTTTATTTTTTTAGTGCAGTTCATGTCTGTTTAAGGTGAAGATAAGACTATGAAGTTATGGTGAAGCTTAACTAAGAGGCAAAGTTACTTTATAAAAACTGTTACAGGAGATAAGAAAGTCCATTATCCAATAGATTTAGTTTTGTAATCTATCACTTGATTGAAACCATTTTGTATATACCAAATGAGTCATGCTATTTTCCCACTATTCAATATGCATCATTACAATAAATTATTAGTACTCCTATAAGAAAATAGAATCATTTTTACATCAGTGTTGTCAAAGATACATTATTGAGACTAAACAACAAAAAGACTATGCCACAAAATTAGATATAGCGCACATTTACTTGATTTCTATAAATCTTCCACTTAGTTTTAAATTTTGAAATCTCAAATGAAAAAAATTAAACCTATTGTGGCAAGATGAACAATTCTTTTTGTTAAGTATGCAATTCTCATATTGATTCAGTGCAAGATGGTTATTAGCTGCTGGATACAAATTTTTATGATTGTCTCTAAGGAATACATATATTGAGATAATTTCTCCTTGTTTTTCTCCACCTACTTTTTGCTGGTCAAAGTTTTCTGCTGTCAACAAGCCCCTATAAAACTAAAAAGTACCAGCTAAGTGATGTTGTATATATAGGCTATTTTAAGGAATATACAGAAAGCAAAAAATGTGTATGGGTTGGTAAATTCAGGGTAGCTATGGGGTCAGCAGTTTCCCAGGTACTCATTGAAGTAGGAAAACATGATGCACACATTTATCTTGTCCCTTATTTACTCAGTACAGGATTACGAAGAGTTAGACAATACCACTGGTCTAATGTACTTCTCTATTAGAGACCGGTTCTCACATTGTTACCTCCTTTACTTTCTATTCTTGTTAAACTATTAAACGTGCAACTTTTTCACATTACCAGAGTGTTCTACAAGCCATCTGCTCTTTCCTTACCAAAATATGGAAATATAAATACTTTCTGTTTAGCTTTTGCATCTAATTTGCTGCTTTTATTTTAAATCTCCCAGGACCAATATGAATTTCGTGTCAGCTACCAAATGTTCAGAGAGCCTCTGAAATTGGGTGACATTTAGCAATAGTAGTTACATTTTTGAGGCCCTGTTCTGCTTCAGTTAGGGGGAAAAAAAAGGAGCCTGGCAAAACCATCAGATTTTGCCAAATCCCTGTTTAAAGTTTATGTGCAAAGAAGATAGTATCTGTAATATTTTTATTTTACTATGTATAATAAAGTAAACTTTATTATAAAAAGTGAACCAAAAAGATGAGAGTTTCAGGGAGTAATATAACAAAACGAAATCTACTATTTGGGGGGTGTGAACTAATTGGATCCCAATGGCTGTATTAAATAAAGTGATTTTGCATATATTGGAATGCTGAAAAACAAGTTTAATGTTTGCTTCATGCATGTGTATTTATGACTATGGAGAAAAAACAGCTTTCCCATAGACATCAATCACAGAATGACCAATCAAAAATCATTTAATTCATTATAGAAATATGCATTGCTTGGATTCTACACTTGAAATCCGTATACCTATAATTCTCATTGTGTGAGTGAGTTGGTTCCAGGCCTATTTAGAAACATTATTACTTTGCTTGCTATATTTGTATGGTCTCAAAGATAAAACTCTTGAAGAGTGTTTTACCCAAATATTCAGAGTTAGGAAGTTTCAGGCTATTAGGAAACTCTACTAGTCCTGTAATTTCTTTCAACTTTTAAAATGAAAATTTTAAATCTTGTTATATCTCTTTGATCATTGAGTCACCTCCTGCACCAAAACCTGAATTTAATGAAGGATTTTCAGTTCCCCAGAGAGTTTTATCTACTTTCAAGCTATTTTGTGCTCAGAGTGCAATTTGCCGTTATAAAAGTCCTACTTTTCACCAGCTTGCCCCATCAATGGATAAACTAATTTTCCACTTAATGGAAAGATTTGTGATGGCTTAACTGTTTCATGAGGCTAAAAGTTTAGACCAAATTGATTTTAAATCTCATTTTCAGAGAAAAGTGATTATGACCTAAAAATTGGTTTTAAAACTATACTCAATTTTTAAAGGTATGTTTAACAATGCTGAAAAATAGAGATTTGTTTTGTAGTTTTCCTGCTGGTGATGAGAGGAACAGTCATGCCATCATATGAATTGTCTTCCATGATTTGTGCACTCAGAGATTGATGCTTAAGTGAAAATTCATCTATCATTGAACTCACATGAAGAATAGGCACTTACATTTTGTTGTGAATTTTTCCCAAGGTAACAGGCAAGCGATTATGCAAGTTATAACTAATTCTAGCCTCTATACTGTTATCTTTAGCTCCACTTTATCTAAATAATCAGAGGCACTAGTAAACACAAGTATGCTTCTACTTTGTGACATGATATCATTGAGAGTAACAAGAAAAATAATTTATTAAGAAAATATCTTCACAGTTACCTTTATAAAGTTTGAATTACATTTGTAATTCCTCTAAATAGATATCTATGATAATTATTTCTTATAGTGATATTTAAAACCAGTCTCACTTTCAAATAATTTATTGATTTCCAGTTGGACAGTAAATAACCATGGTATGTAAGTCTTTTTTTCCAAAAGATTTTATAACAGAACAAATTGTAATAGCAGTATGTGCATTGACTACTCAAGTACTGTCATAATGGACCTATATCAAACGACGTTCATTCTAAGAAATTTAAGCAACAAGGTATAGATACATGTTTTGGGGACCTATTTTTAACTATCAGAGTTTGTTTAAATATATATGTGGGGAGAAAGTATGTTACTATAATAAGTCCAACACTTTGTATTGTTTTCCTAAGCAAATCCTTATTTTGAGATAAGGTAAAAACAAACAAACAAAAAACGTACAAGCAACCTTCAACTTTAATCCAGAAGAACATGATACAGTATACACAATAGTCTAGCAATGGCAAAAACTCTTTAACTCCATTGTTACTACATTTTTTTTTTTCTCCAGTTGTGATGTAATGAGAGTTACTTGAATCTTGACTCTGCCATTTATCATTTAAGTGACTCTGGTAAGATTTTTAACACTATGAACCCCTTTATCATCATCAGGAAACTAGATATCACAGTGTTTAATTCATTTATAAGTACTAAAGAAATGTATGTGAAAGTAGCTGAAATATGTTCTCAATAAAGTATCAAGTTTGGTAGAATAAACATATATTAGGCCATCCATTTTTATTTGACCTTTTCTGTCACATTAGAACCTAGTTTAGTCTGCATTTATGAAAACAAATTACAACAAAAAAAGAGTGTTCATTTGGTGTAACAATGTAACAAAAAGTGGCAAAAGGAGAAAGACAAGAAGCTTTATTACATTTGTGTATTTCATTTACAGGAACTTTTATGTAATATTACCTCTAAAGCTAACTTGTAACTTTCATTCTTTGTAGATAACTTCAAGTGTAAAAAGAATTATAATAGGTATATAAACAAATCCAATATGATGTAAACATACAGTCCAGATCAAGTCCATACCAGTAGAATTTTAAAGGCTTCATGTAGGTCATATTTGTGAGAGACTTTGAAATATAGACTTAATTACCAAAGAAGGTGATTAAAAAATTTCATACAGAGGGAGAAGCATGAGCAAAATTATAGAAACATAGGAATAGGCATTCCACATTTAAAAAAGAAGGCATGATAAAGTTAATAAATTTAAAACCAATTGATGGTATAGAGTGACAACAAAGAAAAACCATGTAAATAAGTTGTTAGCATTTTCATACATTGATATGGTATATATTCATAAAAACATGTAATAGAACATCCAAGAGTTAATTCAATGAATCACTGTCGTTTTATAACAAATTCTAATTCAAAAGCTTTGAGTTTTTACCTTATACTTGTTCATATGCTACAATAAAGGGATTAATATCCACCAATATCAACCCAAGGATGGATATAAACACATATTGGCATTTGAGAAACAATAGTCACTATTTTTAATAATTGAATTTTAGGACGTCTGGTATGATTTCAGTTTGATTCATCATTTACTGTATTTGAATAAATGATCTGCAACCTTAATAAGCTTATGCCAATGCAGATATGGAAAAGAAAGTATCACGTTCTTTACAGTGAAATAGCAATTAGTAAGAACTTAAAAAATATTAGATAACTAGATTTCATAATTAGAATTTAATAAAAGTACTGAGTGAAACAGCAGATAAAAATAAAAACCTTCTGCTGAAGATTTTTCACTTGGGATTCACCTCAGCCTAGTCAAATTCAAAATATCTTTTTGCCGGTCTTCCTCAATGGAAATTATATTTCTAGAAATTCTTGAAAGAGGAAATGTGAAATTAAAAGAAAGCAACCTAGTTTCAGGGAGAGTCCATAGAATTGTCTTTTTTGTGACATGCACTATAAATAAAATTTGTTTATTTACATTGAACCGTTTACATGAAGCTTTGCTTACAGGAAAATAGAACGTGTCTTATATGTCTGTGATTCTACAAAATTGAGCTGGTCAAAGTTTCCTGTTAAACTTATTAGCTTAAAGTGTCACCTCTACTCCTTTTCCTAGTCTGACAGATCAAATTCACCTTGAACTTCTTGTCTCTGTAGAAATAATAGCTCCAGATAATTTTTTTTCTACTGTCAAGAAAAACTGGCCTGCCAAGACAAAATATGATAGTGTGTAGAAGATTGAAGTAAAGTGTTTTTAATTAATTTTGTTTGTTTTACATTTTTTTTGGCTTTTCTTAGAGTTGACTATTATATGAATATTCTTTGTGGCTCTGAAGATTATAAACAAAATAATATCTTAAATGCAAATGAAATTTTGAAACAGATACTAAAAAATCATCTTTCAATCAGTAGAATTATCTGTTAATGATCCCTAGTATTGTCCTTAGATATAATGATTATAATGTGCTTATTCTGTTGCTATAATTATCTGTTTAAAATTTCATGAGTCTCTTAAATTTTATTCTTCTTGTGTCTAGATGAATATTCACATTAAGTTGTACCTGTGTGTACACATATATCTGAGCTCATAAAGTATATTTTACATATGCACGTGCAAATATATAAGAATACACATGCATGTATTGAAATGGATATAGCATTGGTGATATATTTATATATAACACATTTTAATGTATTATATACATGTTCATACAAAATGTTAATATCCAACTGATTTCATCCAGTATTCATAATAATAGAAACAGTTTTATTTCAATATTCATGAAAATACTGGAGAAGCAATATTACCAGAAAGATGTAAGAATTAGCAGCAATGAGCATTTAGATATGGCTCAAGGTTCGAAGGTTAATATGTGACTCAAAAGTTTTGTAAGGTCAAAATCTGTCTATAGATGTATTTCCATAGCTAGAGGCAGGCATATCTTCTTGGCAATATCAACAAAGACCTTAGTATTGGCCATCATTCGCAATTACTCTGGGAGCCACAGATGATGCCTCTTTATATTTTAAGTCAATCATCAACAATAAAGTTGTGCCCTTTGACTCTTTTTAATTTTTTGTTTCTTTTAAAATTTTATTTTAGGTTTGTGGGTACATGGGCAGGTTTGTTACATGGGTAAATTGTGTGTCGCTAAGGTTTGGGCTATGAATGATCCTGTTATCCAGATAGTGAACATAGTACCTGAGAAGTAGTTTTCCAGCCCTCTCCTCCCCCCACAGTAATTCTCAGTGGATATTGTTCTGTTCTTAATGTCCATGTATACTCAGTGTTTAGCTCCCACTTATAAGTGAGAACATATGTATTTGGTTTTTCTGTTTTATTTGCTTTCTGCATTTATTTGTTTAGGATAATGTCTTCCAGCTGCATCCATGTTGCTGCAAAGGACATGTTTTTTTTTTTTTTTTTTTTTTTTTCTTTTTTATGTCTGCATAGTTTTCCATGGTATATATGTACAACATTTTCTTTATGTAATCCATCCTTTATGGGCATCTAGTTTGATTCTATGTTTTTGCTGTTGTGAACAGTGCTGTGATAAACATACAAGTGTATGTGCCTTTTTAGTAAAACAATTTATTTTCCTTTGGCTATATACCTGGTAATGGTATTGCTAGGGTAAATGACAGTTATATTTTAAGTTCTTTGAGACATGTCTATTTCCAAATTGCCCTCCACAGGGGCTGAAGTAATTTATATTCCCACCAACAGTGTATAAGCATTCCCTTTTCTCGACAACCTTGCCAATATCTGTTGTTTGTTGACTTTTTAGTAATACCCAGTCTGACTGGGTTGACATGGTGTATCGTTGTGGTGTTGATTTGTATTTCTCTAATGATTGGTGATTTGAGCAGTTTTGAATATATTTGTTGGCTGTATGTATTTCTTCATTTCAAAAGTGTCTGTTCATGTCCTTTGTGCACTTTTTAATGGGGTTACTTATTTTTATTGCTTGTTCAGTTGTTTATGTTCTTTATAGATTCTGGGTATTTAGACTTTGTCAGATGCATAGCTTATGAGTATTTTCTCCCATTTTATAGGTTGTCTATTTACTGTGTTGATGGTTTATTTTGCAGTGAAGAAGCTTTAATAAGGTCCCCTGCTTCAGTTTTTGTTTTGTTGCAATTGCTTTTGGAGACTTAGTCATAAATTCTTTGTGAAGGTTGGTGTCCAGAGTGTATTTCCCAAGTTGTTTTTTTCCCTAGGAATTTTCTAGTTTTGGGTCTTACATTTAAGTCTTTAATTCATCTTGCATTAATTGTTGTATGTGGTGAAAGGTAAGAATCTAGTGTCATTTTTCTGCATACGGCTAACAAGTTATCCCAGGACTGTTTATTGAATAGAGAGTCCTTTCCTCATGCTTGTTACTCAAGAGTCTCTAGTTGTGTAGCTTTACTTCTGGGTTCTCTATCCAATTCCATTGGTCTATGCATTTGTTTGTTTGTTTCTACCACTACCATGCTGTTTTGATATCTCAGTAGATGCAGAAAAAGCTTTTGATAAAATTCACCATGCACGATAAAACCCTCAACAAACTAGGCATCAAAAGAACATACTTCAAAATAATTAGAACTGTTTAGGACAGAGCCACAGTCAATATCATACTGAATGAGCAAAAGCTCAAAGCATTTCATTTAAGAGTTGGAACAAGATAAGGATTCCCATTCTCACCACTCCTATTCAACATAGTACTGGAAGTGCTAGCCAGAGCAATCAGGCAAGAGAAAGAAATAAAAGGCATCTAAACTGGAAAAAGAGGCAAATTATCTCTCTTTACTGATGATATGATTCTATACTTAGAAAACCTCAAAGACTCTGCAAAACACTTACAGCATTGATAAACAACTTCAGTAGTTTCAGGATATAAAATCAATATACAAAAATTAGTAGCATTTCTATACACCAATAACATTCAAACTGAAAACCAAATCAAGAATGTAGTTTTATTTACAAGAGCCACACACAAAAAATACCCAGGAATATATCTATCCAAGGATGTGAAAGTTCTCTACAAGAAGAACTACAAAATACTGCTTAAAGGAATCATAGCAATATAAATGAGTGGAAAAACATCCCATGCTCTTGGATTGGAGGAAGCAATATTGTTAAAATGGCCATACTGGCCAAAGCAATATAAAGATTCAGTGCTATTTTGATCAAACAATGAATTTTATTTTTCATAGAATTAGCAAAAAAAAAAAAAAAAAAAAATTCTAAAGTTCATGTGGAACCAAAACAGAGCCTGAATATCCAAAGCAATCCTAAGCAAAAAGAATAAAGCCAGAGGCATCAATTACATAAGTTCAAAATACACTGCAAGGCTACAGTGATCATTTTTAAGTATTCCAGCTGTGTCTGATGATGCCTGCCTGTAGTCCTAGCTAATGAGGAGGCTGACTGGAGGAACTCTAGTGCAGAATAATCATGCCTGTGAATAGCCCCTGCACTGCAAAACTCCATCTTGGGCAACACAGCGAGATCCCTTCTTCAGAAAAAAATTACAGAAAAAAACAACTGTCCATAGACATAAAGTACAGGGAAAATGGTTTTTAAAGTATTATTTTTATTTCTGTATGTATGTGTGTGTTTTTTAAAACTTTTCCCTAACCTGATGCTCATTGTGTGATTTTTACCTGGAAATTGTTCGCAGTCTACTTCTACCAAATGGCTGCTATTGTGATTGATTTCATTCTATGCAGTGTGACTTCTCTCTTACCTATAGCCTTTAAAAAGCATTTTAAATGTTTTTCTTGTCTATTTATAATATTTGAACATTTATAAAGTAAACATAACACTTCTCACTTCTTGCAGGCTACAAATAGAATATCTTCTCTATACCATACATGTTGCTTAGTCCTTCAAAAATCAGTGCATACATATTTTTTTTTTCCACATAATATTTCTCTGTGAGATCCATGGAATTAAGTATGGCTGCTTCTGTGTGTTAACTATACCCTGCATATGCCTCTAATGTAGATGATAAAGCAAAATCTCAAACGTACACTTATTTTCTTTTTTAAGACAGTTTTATTGAGTTTTAAGTGAAAAACTAAACTACATATTTTATACATTATATATTTTATATATATATATATATATATTTTTTTTTTTTTTGTTGTGATGGAGTCTCGCTCTGTCGCCCAGGCTGGAGTGCGGTGGCGCCATCTCGGCTCACTGCAAGCTCTGCCTCCTGGGTTTACGCCATTCTCCTGCCTCAGCCTCCCGAGTAGCAGGAACTGCAGGTGCCTGCCACCACGCCCGGCTAATTTTGTTTTGCATTTTTAGTAGAGACAGGGTTTCACCATGTTAGCCCGGATGACATCGATCTCCTGACTTCGTGATGTGCCTGCCTCGGCCTCACAAAGTGCTGGGATTACAGGCATGAGCCACTGCGCACGGCCCATATATGTTGTTTTATACACACACCCCCACACACGTATAAATCCATCTCCTCAGTCAAGATGGTGAACATAGACACTATCTTCAGGTGTTTCCCTGTGATCTTTAGCAACCATTTCCTGCTCCCACACTGCCCACTTTCTACTATCCCGAGGCAAAACTTGATTACTACACATTAGCTTATAATTTCTATAATTGTATATCAATAGAATCATAGAGTATGTCTTTTTGTTGTTGTTGCTTTGTTTTGTTTCTATCACTGAGGACAATGATTTTGAGACCACCATGGTGTTTTCTATATCAATAAATAGCTCACTTCTTTGTGTTGCTGAGTGGTATTCCATTAGATGAATGGCCACAATCTGTGTATTTGTTCACTTGCGGATGGTTATTTGGATTGTTTACAATTTGGGGCCACTACAAATAAAGCTTTTATATTCATGTCCAGTCTTTCAACTCTTTGCAAGGACATGTACTTTTTTTTTTTTTTTTTTTTTTTTTTAATCTTGAGAACTATTTAAGGGTAAAAATCCCTGGATCTTAGAGTAGACATATTTATAACGTTTAAAGACAGTAACAAGCTGTTTTCCAAAGTAGTTTTTTCTGACTGGGTGCAGTGGCTTACGCCTGTAATCCCAGCACTTTGGGAGACCGAGGCAGATGAATCACGAGGTTTGGGAGGCTGAGGCAGATGAATCACGAGGTCAGGAGTTTGAGACCAGCATGGTCACATGGTGAAACACTGTCTTTACCAAAAATACAAAGAAAAAAAAAAAAAAAAAAAACTGGGCGTGGTGGCAAGTGCCTGTAATTCTAGCTACTCTGGAGGCTAAGGCAGGAGAATTGCTTAAATCCAGGAGGCAGAGGTTGCAGTGAGCCAAGATCGCATCACTGCACTCCAGCCTGGGTAACAGTGCAAGACTCCATCTGGAAAAACACAAATGAAAAAGAAGCAGTTCCTATTTTCCAATTTCTATTCCCACCAGAAATCGATGAATATGTTTGTCCCTTCACATCCTCAAAATACTGATGGTTTTTTCTTTAGTTGCTTTTTCAACCCATAGGCTAAAAGCATTATGTTTAGCTTGCTAATATTAAAATTAGGTAGAGGTATTTCTGTTGTGAACTTGTAAGTCAATACCATTGTTGTCAAATAATATACTTTATAAGATTTGAATCCTCTTTAATTATATCAGTAATTGTTTTATGTCCCAGAATATAGTCTATATTAATAAATATTTTGCATGCAGTTGAAATTAATATGTATTCTGCTGTCTGGTGGGTAGATATGCATTAATCTATAAATGTCAATTAATTAAAATTTGTTGATTATGCAGTTCAATTTTTCTATATACAGACAGTCCTTACATTGCAAAGTAGTCTGGGACCATTAAAAGCACGATGCAAGCTGAAAGTTTTGAAATGATGAAGCCAGCCTTTATTGGCAGTGAAATTTTCTTCTTCAGTCTTCTTGTAGCTACCATTTTCTTCAATATGGCAACTAGAACATTTCTACCCGAATGCTAGCCAAACTGAGTAGCAGACATTTGAAGCTGCACTGAAACCAAAAATTTATCACAGACTACTCATGCAATAAAGATAGTACTAGTTACATTACATTTTCTTGTCATTTGAGTGTACCTAGAATTTTATTTTTCCTACAAAATGAATCTTGGGTCCTCTCTCTAAACTTACTTCATATCCCATGGTAAGGTAATCTGTTCTGATTTATGTATTTATATATAGATTTATTATAGATCTATTATATTTATATATAGTTCAATATTTAACTTTTCCCTAGCTTATAATATTAACATTTACTGTAATCTTTAAATCTTCTAATTTCTCATATCAATGCTATGTATATCCTGACATCTGTGTCACTGAATCTGAATTATGCTGACTCCTAAAAATTATTGCCATCTTTTTGTATTTAAGCCCTCTAAATGTATTTTTTTGCATTAAAAATATTTTATATACTATTCATACTATAATAAATTATAGAACAGAACATTAGCTAGACAGACTTTGGGTATGCATGTAATAATCATGTGTATTTGAGAACGTTTGAGTGGCCTCCTGGGCGTAGAGAAGAGGTTGGTTGTGGCAACATTATAGGGCTATTTGTTTTAGTTTTATGTAGATTTATTGAGGATTAATAAAATGCAATATATTTAGAGTCAGTATAATTACTAAAAATTAATGTTAGAAATAATCAGAAGTTTAATAATCTTATTTAAGATTTAACCTTTCTCTCCATATTTCTATTTATTTATTTTCTTATCAAAAGTTGCAGACACAAGAAGAAAAACTGGTTTATTTCCCAGTATTTCTCTGTACAGTCTTCAAAGAAACATGGAAAAAGTGAAAAATTAAGCCATCAGAGAAATGCAAATCAAAACCACAATGAGATACCATCTCACACCAGTTAGAATGGCAATCATTCAAAAGTCAGGAAACAACAGGTGCTGGAGAGGATGTGGAGAAATAGGAACACTTTTACACTGTTGGTGGGATTGTAAACTAGTTCAACCATTATGGAAAACAGTATGGCGATTCCTCAAGGATCTAGAACTAGAAGTACCATATGACCCAACCATCCCATTACTGGGTATATACCCAAAGGATTATAAATCATGCTGCTATAAAGAGACATGCACACGTATGTTTATTACGGCACTATTCACAATAGCAAAGACTTAGAATCAACCCAAATGTCCATCAGTGACAGACGGGATGAAGAAAATGTGGCACATATACACCATGGAATACCATGCAGCCATAAAAAAGGATGAGTTTGTGTCCTTTGTGGGGACATGGATGCAGCTGGAAACCATCATTCTCAGCAAACTATCACAAGAACAGAAAACCAAGCACCACATGTTCTCACTCATAGGTGGGAACTGAACAATGAGATCACTTGGACTCGGGAAGGGGAACATCACACACCGGGGCCTATCATGGGGAGGGGAGAGAGGGGAAGGATTGCATTGGGAGTTATACCTGATGTAGATAACGAGTTGATGGGTGCTGACGAGTGGATGGGTGCAGCACACCAACATGGCACAAGTATACATATGTAACAAATCTGCACATTATGTACATGTACCCTAGAACTTAAAGTACAGTAATAATAAATAAATAAATAAATAAATAAATAAATAATAAAAATAAAAATTTCAGAATTGAAAAAAAGGCAAGAAATGCAAAAGTATTTCAAATGAGATATTTTTCAAACTAAATCTATGCTAAAGCAATCTTAAATACCTGTGGAAAAAGGCAAAAGTAATACTATAAGTCCTAAAAACACTTACTGTTTTAATCATTAAGCCTTCTATTGCAGTGCTATGCCTGGTAAAATTAAATTAGTTAGGGTAATATTCTGCCAAAGGAACAAAAAAACAGTACTACCCTTTAATCAATATCATTATTTATACTTTTGTAGTTATCAACTCTAAATACCCATGTCATTATTTGACTATTAAAAACTCAAAAAATGGACCTTGGAGCCATGAGAGATTTCCTTTGGTGGAGAAAAGGTAAGCAGAAGATTCCCAGTAGACTACCTTTCTTCTGTAGGTGCCTATAATTCTAGCTACAGGGTAGCCCCACAGCCCTCACAGGCCCTAAGCTTACTATGGGGAGTTGTCTGGAGTCAATAGTAGTAAATTATTCTAGAGAGAGAATCCATGCTGAGTGTCTCCCAATCCCCCAGGACCCAAGTTGCTGTAGCATAGTGTCACATTGAGACCAAAGCCAACACCAGACTACATCTTTCCTTGGACCTCAATATCCCTTGTAAGTTCACCTTTCTGAGGCAATACTGATGTGACCTCACATCAACCCAGAGGGCTGGAGTGTCTTACAGCAGCTAAACCCAGCAGTGCAGCCATATTCCTAGTACCCTAACCCATGTGGCATCCCACATTCCTAGGAACAGGCAGTTTGGCAAATCAGGAAGGCTGGCCCTGGGACAAAAGGAGTTGAAGCATGTGCTCCCCAAAGCGTGAGTGCCTCATGCATGGGCCCATCACTGCCAGTGATTACTTTGCCTTCTCCAGCAGTGGGCTACTGAGGACCCACACACCATACAGAAACTCAGATACCAACCTGTGCAAGGTACACAGCCACAAGGAATAGGATGGGTATATACAATATTGAAACAAAAAATGCCAGCCAAGAATATTATATCCAGAAAAGCTATCCTTCATAAATGAAGGCGAAATACAGTCTTTCCCAGACATCAGCAAAAACTTGAGGAAGTTAATTACTGCTAGACTGGTCCTATAAGAAATGCTTAAAGGATCCTATATCTGAAAGAGGACAATATCTACAATTGTGAAAACACATGAAGGTAAAAATCTTAAAGGTAGAGCAGATATGTAAAAGATAAAGAAAAAAAAACAAAACAAATATTATCATTATATAAAACCACGAAACCACAAAAAGAATAAGAGGAAGACAGGAACAAAGGATATGAAAACAATGATAAAACAACAAAATGACAGGAGTAAGTTCCCACCTATGAATGGCAATCTTGAATCAAAATGGTTAAAATTCCCAATTGAAAGACAAAGATCGACTTAACGGATTGAAAAAAAAAAAAAAGACTTAAGTCTATGCTCACTACAAGAAACTCATTTCCACCGTAAAAACACAAAGCTGTGTAAAAAAAAAAAAAAAAAAAAAAAAAAAAAAAAAATACTCCTTCCAAATGGAAACCAAAAGAGATCAAGAGAGGATATACTTACATCAGATAAAATACAGACTTCAAATCAAAAGCTGTACAAAGAGTCAAGGAAGGTCATTACATAATGATAAAGGGAATAATTCAGTAAGATGATATAATGATCATAAATACATACACACCCAACACCAGAGCATCCAGATATATAAAGCAAATATTGGGGATTCTTGTTCTAGGGAAAGCAATGGATTCAAAAGAGAGAAAGCAGGACATTGAAGAAATGCCTGAACCCTCAGGTCTATTGCGGCTCTATTCACAATAGCAAAGATACAAAATCAGCCTGTTTATTAACATGTGAATGCTTAAGGAAAATGTTATAAATGCACAATAGAATGCTATTCAGCTATAAAAAGAATGAAATCCTGTCAGTCATAGCAACTTGGATGAACCTGTAGGATATCATGTTAAGTGAAAAAAGTCAGGCACTGAAAAATAGACACTACATATTCTCATTCACATGTGGGAGCTAAAAATAAGCTCAAAGAAGTAGTAGAATTAAGGTTATTAGATGCTGAGAAGGGTAAAAGGGAGGGGAGAATAAGGAGGGGTTGGTTAATAGATACAAAAATACAGCTATGTAAGAAGATACATTCTAGTATTTTGTAGCACTGCAGGATAAATATAGTTAAAAGTAGTATACTGTATATGTTCATAATGCTAGAAGGGAGGATTTTGCATGTTCTCAACACAAATGATAAATGTTTGAAATGATGGATGTCTGAATTGACATCCTGATTTGATCATTACACATTGTATACATGTATTAAAATATCACGGTAGCCCATAAATTGGTGCAATTATGTGCCAACTACAAACAAAAGGGAAAAAACCCTCAGAAAATGAAAATAGTGATAATGATATAATATGTAGAATAACAATAAAATTGATATAAACTTTATAAAACTATTTACAAACATTTTAAAATATATTCTCATCTTACAAGCCAAAACTCATACAGCTAGTATTGATTGGCCACTACTTGTACTGATAATTAATTTTTTAAAATGAAACAGTCCCCAGGGATTCAAAATGGCAAGAGTCAAAAGGTTTTTTGAGAACATGCGGTGTTTGGTTTTCTGTTCTTGGGATAGTTTGCTGAGAATGATGGTTTCCAGCTGCATCCATGTCCCTACAAAGGACGCAAACTCATCCTTTTCTTATGGCTGCATAGTATTCCATGGTGTATATGAGCCACATTTTCTTAATCCAGTATGTCATTGATGGACATTTGGGTTGGTTCCAAGTCTTTGCTATTGTGAATATAGGTGGGAATTGAGCAATGAGATCTCTTGGACACAGTAAGGGGAACATCACACACCGGGGCCTGCTGTGGGGTGGTTGGGGGGAGGGATAGCATTAGGAGATATACCTAACGTAAATGATTAGTTAACGGGTGCAACACACCAACATGGCACGTGTATACATATGTAACAAACCTGCACGTTGTTCACATGTACCCTAGAACATAAAGTATAATTAGAAAATAATAATTCAAAAAAAAAAAGCAAGGTTTTTTGAAAACTTTAGTTTGTATTCTCAGTGGGACAATGTTCTCTGTCAAATACAAGGGTGACTGTAGGAAGAATTATGGTCCTTATCATTCTCCACTATTTTCCTATGGAGAATCCTGAAGTTATAATAAGTAGTCTCGTCAAACCCTCCCATTCAATTCATGCCAGAGTTCAGTTCCAAAACTGCTTTTTATGTATTAACTATACCAAGTACAGTCTGGCTTCTCAATAATTACATCACATCTGACTGAATAATACCATTATTATTCTTATCAAATTAAGCATTTGCTTTCTCAAAAGTGTAAGTTATAACGATGTACTTGCCTGAGAACACAAACAAAGGAAATCTAAAGGCTGTGTGAAAATTATTTCACTAATTCAAAGTGTTTTTCTAGATACTTACTAGATTTTTAAAATTGTTTCAAAAATATTTTTATTTTTCTTTATTATTCTTTTAATTTCTCTTTACAATAATAACTTCTTGAAATTTTCTGTCCCTTCCTTCTTTTTCTCCTTGAAGACTTTGTCCTTTGATCAAAATATGAAGAAATTAGAAATACTAACTCTTCTGGTACATTGCTAATGTTTCTGACACGTACAATCTGAGTTAACAAAATGTAAAACTGTCGAATTTTATTTTGACTAATATATTCTTAGGTCAAGTGCTGGGATATATAGCAACATTCTTATAGACAGGCTATTTTGGAAAGTAAAGGCCTCTGGATTTTATGTCCAGTGAGATTTAGTGTACATTAAATTTTGATAACTGCCCTCTCAGTTATAGGATATGCTTAGAAATGTTAAGTTTCAAGGACATATGGTGTTTAAGAATTGCAGACTCCAAAGAAAATTTTCCAGAGATCAGCACTATCCAACAGAAATATAATGTATACCACATGTATAATTTAAAATTTTCTAAGACTCACATATAAAAAGTAAATTTCAAGAGGCAAAATTAACTTTAAATATGTTTTACTTCATCTAATATATACAAAATATTGTCATTCCATGAGATTAATATAAAACATGTATTGAAGTATTTCCTTCTTTTTTGTGCTATATTTTTCATTAGTCTCTGAACCAGCATAATCTTACACTTATATCACATATCAATTTATACACAGAATTTTCACTGACTAAAATAAAATATAGTCTTTCCAAAACATTGGTTTATAAGAAAAATATTTTATACTGCTGCACTTTATAAATTTAAATTTTAAATTTATGTGTTCAAATTATTAGTTGCACTAGGAACATTTTGGGTGCTTGGTTGTTTAGGGAACACGTGGCTAGTGACAGCTATAGATGTTTGCAGAGCCTGTTTCATGAGTGTGCAGTCCCACAAGCCTCTCCCTTTAGAAAGGTGCTCCAGCTTAGTTTAATGCTCTGCTGTATCTATTCTGAAATTCATAATCATTTTAAATCAGATGCCTTAAATTTTTATTTTACACTGGGTTCCACAAATTATATATCCAGTCCTGTCCCCAGCAAGTATCTACTGACCCTTTACTTGAACCAGCAACTAAATCTAACAGTCTACTTTATAAAAAGAACATGTAATTTTTATGTGACAACTGCTTCAAGAGGATTCAGTTCAGGTTTCTGACAAAAGGATCTGAGAAGCATAAATTCCAAAGAGATTACCCTATAAAGGTAGTACATAGTAGTTTTAAGGACTTAGCATGCAAGGAAAGAATAATTAGAGAAGGAATTCTGCATTTAGGAAAAGAAAATGCTCAATTTTAGTTCAATGAGAATACCATTCTCTTTCTCTCTTCTCATCTTCTATTCTTTAAGTAACTTCTTTTAAATCAGTAATGAGCAGAGTTAGAAATTTTCTATCTTTTTGTCTTCCTGAATTGCCTTTCTCTTTCTTCCTGTGGCTATTTACTTCAATAACATTCTAAATCTTTATCTGAAATAATCTCTTCCAAAGGCATGATGCTATCTGATAAATTTATCCTCTTAATCCTTAAGATTATTGAGAGCATTACCAAATTTTTCAACTTTTGTTACGATTTGGCTTTTGTAGCAGTCTGTCAGTATTGGTTAAATGCTCCCTGGGGCAATGGAAAATAATTTTTACTTTCACATTTTGACATTTCTATCAAGGTTATTGATTCATGAGTTAATATAAATTTTTTACCTTGTGGGCTTTTACTTTATGACATCTCCAGTAATCAAAATTTCCAATGTGTAAAGCTATCATAGGAAGTCTCTGATGAAAAAATAATTAAAATATATACACACACACACACACACACTTACGTCTTATATAAAATAAAAATATATATAAATACATAATATATATTTTTCTTCTAAAGCTTTCTTTTCCACAAAATTAGTGGAAGAAGTCAAATTATTAACTGTTGTCATCACTCCTTTGTTTATAAAATAACAAATTAAATGAGACTCAATGAACATAACAAAATAATGTACTGACTGTTCTAAAACTCAATAAATCTATTAAAATCTACATTGGATATAAATGCATTAAACTACCTAATCATCATATATAATTGTTCCCATATCCACATTATATTAATTTCTTGATCGATTAAGAACTCAATTAGAAACTGTAGAATTTGTTAATGGAAGGAAGTTTATATTGACATTCATTGAGCACAAATGTATATCGAGACATGAGATAGTAATGATATAGTTTAGAATTAGTAGAGAAAAATGATAAATCATTGATGGAACAGGTTTTCTTTACAAGTTATGACATAGAATAATAAAAGAGAAGAGGGGAAGAAAAGAGGAAAAAACAGTAATTTTAGTAAGAATCAATGTGATTTCAATATTTTTATCTGTGATAAGTTTTTTTTTTTTTTTTTTTTTTTTTTTTATTATACTTTAAGTTCTAGGGTACATGTGCATAACGTGCAGGTTTGTTACATATGTATACTTATGCCATGTTGGTGTGCTGCAACCATCAACTCGTCAGCACCCATCAATTCATCGTTTATATCTTGTATAACTCCCCAATGCAAGCCCTCCCTCCTCCCCCCTCCCCCCTCCCCATGATAGGCCCCTGTGCGTGATGTTCCCCTTCCCGAGTCCAAGTGATCTCATTGTTCAGTTCCCACCTATGAGTGAGAACATGCGGTGTTTGATTTTCTGTTCTTGTGATAGTTTGCTAAGAATGATGGTTTCCAGCTGCATCCATGTCCCTACAAAGGACGCAAACTCATCCTTTTTTATGGCTGCATAGTATTCCATGGTGTATATGTGCCACATTTTCTTAATCCAGTCTGTCACAGATGGACATTTGGGTTGATTCCAAGTCTTTGCTATTGTGAATAGTGCCGCAATAAACATACGTGTATATGTGTCTTTGTAGTAGACTAATTTATAATCCTTTGGGTATATACCCAGTAGTGGGATGGCTGGGTCATATGGTACATCTAGTTCTAGATCCTTGAGGAATTGCCATACTCTTTTCCATAATGGTTGAACTAGTTTACAATCCCACCAACAGTGTAAAAGTGTTCCTATTTCTCCACATCCTCTCCAACACCTGTTGTTTCCTGACTTCTTAATGATTGCCATTCTAACTGGTGTGAGATGGTATCTCATTGTGGTTTTGATTTGCATTTCTCTGATGGCGAGTGATGATGAGCATTTTTTCATGTGTCTGTTGGCTGTATGAATATCTTCTTTTGAGAAATGTCTGTTCATATCCTTTCCCCACTTTTTGATGGGGTTGTTTGTTTTTTTCTCGTATATTTGTTTGAGTTCTTTGTAGATTCTGGATATTAGCCCTTTGTCAGATGAGTAGGTTGCAAAAATTTTCTCCCATTCTGTAGGTTGCCTGTTCACTCTGATGGTAGTTTCTTTTGCTGTGCAAAAGCTCTTTAGTTTAATTAGATCCCATTTGTCAATTTTTGCTTTTGCTGCCGTTGCTTTTGGTGTTTTAGACATGAAGTCCTTACCCATGCCTATGTCCTGAATGGTACTACCTAGATTTTCTTCTAGGGTTTTTATGGTATTAGGTCTAACATTTAAGTCTCTAATCCATCTTGAATTAATCTTCGTATAAGGGGTAAGGAAAGGATCCAGTTTCAGCTTTCTACTTATGGCTAGCCAATTTTCCCAGCACCATTTATTAAATAGGGAATCCTTTCCCCATTTCTTGTTTCTCTCAGGTTTGTCAAAGATCAGATGGCTGTAGATGTGTGGTATTATTTCTGAGGACTCTGTTCTGTTCCATTGATCTATATCTCTGTTTTGGTACCAGTACCATGCTGTTTTGGTGACTGTAGCCTTGTAGTATAGTTTGAAGTCAGGTAGCGTGACGCCTCCAGCTTTGTCCTTTTGACTTAGGATTGTCTTGGCAATGCGGGCTCTTTTTTGGTTCCATATGAACTTTAAAGCAGTTTTTTCCAATTCTGTGAAGAAAGTCATTGGTAGCTTGATGGGGATGGCATTGAATCTATAAATAACCTTGGGGAGTATGGCCATTTTCACGATATTGATTCTTCCTATCCATGAGCATGGTATGGTCTTCCATTTGTTTGTGTCCTCTTTTATTTCACTGAGCAGTGGTTTGTAGTTCTCCTTGAAGAGGTCCTTTACATCCCTTCTAAGCTGGATTCCTAGGTATTTTATTCTCTCTGAAGCAATTGTGAATGGAAGTTCATTCCTGATTTGGCTCTCTGCTTGTCTGTTACTGGTGTATAAGAATGCTTGTGATTTTTGCACATTAATTTTGTATCCTGAGACTCTGCTGAAGTTGCTTATCAGCTTAAGGAGATTATGGGCTGAGACGATGGGGTTTTCAAAATATACAATCATGTCATCTGCAAACAGGGACAATTTGACTTCTTCTTTTCCTAACTGGATACCCTTGATTTCTTTCTCTTGCCTGATTGCCCTAGCCAGAACTTCCAACACTATGTTGAATAGGAGTGGTGAGAGAGGGCATCCCTGTCTTGTGCCAGTTTTCAAAGGGAATTTTTCCAGTTTTTGCCCATTCAGTATGATATTAGCTGTGGGTTTGTCATAAATAGCTCTTATTATTTTGAGGTACGTTCCATCAATACCGAATTTATTGAGCGTTTTTAGCATGAAGGGCTGTTGAATTTTGTCAAAAGCCTTTTCTGCATCTATTGAGACAATCATGTGGTTCTTGTCTTTGGTTCTGTTTATATGCTGGATTATGTTTATTGATTTGCGAATGTTGAACCAGCCTTGCATCCCAGGGATGAAGCCCACTTGATCATGGTGGATAAGCTTTTTGATGTGCTGCTGAATCCGGTTTGCCAGTATTTTATTGAGAATTTTTGCATCAATGTTCATCAGGGATATTGGTCTAAAATTCTCCTTTTTTGATGTGTCTCTGCCAGGCTTTGGTATCAGGATGATGTTGGCCTCATAAAATGAGTTAGGGAGGATTCCCTCTTTTTCTATTGATTGGAATAGTTTCAGAAGGAATGGTACCAGCTCCTCCTTGTACCTCTGGTAGAATTCAGCTGTGAATCCATCTGGTCCTGGACTTTTTTTGGTGGGTAGGCTATTAATTGTTGTCTCAATTTCAGAGCCTACTATTGGTCTATTCAGGGATTCAACTTCTTCCTGGTTTAGCCTTGGGAGAGTGTAAGTGTCCAGGAATTTATCCATTTCTTCTAGATTTTCTAGTTGATTTGCGTAGAGGCGTTTATAGTATTCTCTGATGGTAGTTTGTATTTCTGTGGGGTCAGTGGTGATATCCCCTTTATCATTTTTTATTGCATCTATTTGATTCCTCTCTCTTTTCTTCTTTATTAGCCTTGCTAGCGGTCTGTCAATTTTGTTGATCTTTTCAAAAAACCAACTCCTGGATTCATTGATTTTTTGGAGGGTTTTTTGTGTCTCTATCTCCTTCAGTTCGGCTCTGATCTTAGTTATTTCTTGCCTTCTGCTAGCTTTTGAATGTGTTTGCTCTTGCCTCTCTAGTTCTTTTAATTGTGATGTTAGAGTGTCAATTTTAGATCTTTCCTGCTTTCTCTTGTGGGCATTTAGTGCTATAAATTTCCCTCTACACACTGCTTTAAATATGTCCCAGAGATTCTGGTATGTTGTATCTTTGTTCTCATTGGTTTCAAAGAACATCTTTATTTCCGCTTTCATTTCGTTATGTACCCAGTAGTCATTCAGGAGCAGGTTGTTCAGTTTCCATGTAGTTGAGCGGTTTTGATTGAGTTTCTTAGTCCTGAGTTCTAGTTTGATTGCACTGTGGTCTGAGAGACAGTTTGTTATAATTTCTGTTCTTTTACATTTGCTGAGGAGTGCTTTACTTCCAATTATGTGGTCAATTTTGGAATAAGTGCGATGTGGTGCTGAGAAGAATGTATATTCTGTTGATTTGGGGTGGAGAGTTCTATAGATGTCTATTAGGTCCGCTTGGTGCAGAGATGAGTTCAATTCCTGGATATCCTTGTTAACTTTCTGTCTCGTTGATCTGTCTAATGTTGACAGCGGAGTGTTGAAGTCTCCCATTATTATTCTATGGGAGTCTAAGTCTCTTTGTAAGTCTCTAAGGACTTGCTTTATTAATCTGGGTGCTCCTGTATTGGGTGCATATATATTTAGGAGAGTTAGCTCTTCCTGTTGAATTGATCCCTTTACCATTATGTAATGGCCTTCTTTGTCTCTTTTGATCTTTGATGGTTTAAAGTCTGTTTTATCAGAGACAAGGATTGCAACCCCTGCTTTTTTTTGTTCTCCATTTGCTTGGTAGATCTTCCTCCATCCCTTTATTTTGAGCCTATGTATGTCTCTGCATGTGAGATGGGTCTCCTGAATACAGCAGACTGATGGGTCTTGACTCTTTATCCAGTTTGCCAGTCTGTGTCTTTTAATTGGAGCATTTAGTCCATTACCATTTAAGGTTAATATTGTTATGTGTGAACTTGATCCTGCCATTATGATATTAACTGGTTATTTTGCTCATTAGTTGATGCAGTTTCTTCCTAGCCTCGATGGTCTTTACATTTTGGCATGTTTTTGTGATGGCTGGTACCGGTTGTTCATTTCCATGTTTAGGGCTTCCTTCAGGGTCTCTTGTAAGGCAGGCCTGGTGGTGACAAAATCTCTAAGCATTTGCTTATCTGTAAAGGATTTTATTTCTCCTTCACTTATGAAACTTAGTTTGGCTGGATATGAAATTCTAGGTTTAAAATTCTTTTCTTTAAGAACGTTGAATATTGGCCCCCACTCTCTTCTGGCTTGTAGAGTTTCTGCCGAGAGATCTGCTGTTATTCTGATGGGCTTCCCTTTGTGGGTTACCCGACCTTTCTCTCTGGCTGCCCTTAAGATTTTTTCCTTCATTTCAACTTTGGTGAATCTGGCAATGATGTGTCTTGGAGTTGCTCTTCTGGAGGAGTATCTTTGTGGCGTTCTCTGTATTTCCTGAATTTGAATGTTGTCCTGCCCTACTAGGTTGGGGAAGTTCTCCTGGATGATATCCTGAAGAGTGTTTTCCAACTTGGTTCCATTTTCCCCCTCACTTTCAGGCACCCCAATCAGACGTAGATTTGGTCTTTTTACGTAATCCCATACTTCTTGCAGGCTTTGCTCATTTCTTTTTCTTCTTTTTTCTTTTGGTTTCTCTTCTCGCTTCATTTCATTCATTTGATCTTCAATCGCTGATACTCTTTCTTCCAGTTGATCGAGTCGGTTACTGAAGCTTGTGCATTTGTCACGTATTTCTCGTGTCATGGTTTTCATCTCTGTCATTTCGTTTATGATCTTCTCTGCATTAATCAGTCTAGCTGTCAATTCTTCCACTCTTTTTTCAAGATTTTTAGTTTCTTTGCGCTGGGTACGTAATTCCTCCTTTAGCTCTGATAAGTTTGATGGACTGAAGCCTTCTTCTCTCCTCTCGTCCAAGTCATTCTCTGACCAGCTTTGATCCGTTGCTGGCGATGGGCTGCGCTCCTTTGCAGGGGGAGATGCGCTCTTATTTTTTTAAATTTCCAGCTTTTCTGCCCTGCTTCTTCCCCATCTTTGTGGTTTTATCTGTGTCTGGTCTTTGATGATGGTGACGTACTGATGGGGTTTTGGTATAGGTGTCCTTCCTGTTTGATAGTTTTCCTTCTGACAGTCAGAAGGACTGTCTGTTGGTCTGTTGGAGATTGCTTGAGGTCCACTCCAGACCCTGTTTGCCTGGGTAACAGCAGCAGAGGTTGCCGAAGATAGAATATTGCTGAACAGCGAGTGTACCTGTCTGATTCTTCCTTTGGAAGTTTCCTCTCAGGGGTGTACTCCACCCTGTGAGGTGTGGGGTGTCAGACTGCCCCTAGTGGGGGATTTCTCCCAGCTAGGCTACTCAGGGGTCAGAGACACACCTGAGCAGGCAGTCTGTTCGTTCTCAGATCTCAACCTCCGCGTTGGGAGATCCACGGCTCTCCCCAAAGCTGTCAGACAGAGTCGTTCGCGTCTGCACCGGCTCCCGCTACTTCCCCTGTTGGTCTTCAGCTGTGCGCTGTCCGCATAGGTGGAGCTGTGATAAGTTGTTTTACATGTCTCTGGGTACATTGCATCTTTCTAACAACCTTGTGATGAAGAACCATTATTATTCTAATTTTATTATTTTGGTGGCCTGCTTTTATAGTAAAAAGTAAGTTACTCAAATTTGCATAGGTAGAAAATGGTAGAATTGGCACTTTAAAGGAAGAAAAATTAATATAGGTTACCATTACTGTTTTAGAAATCCTTGTGGCCAAATTTATTTCAGAATTTAGAATTTTTTAGTTTTTCCTAAGGATAGTATTGTGCATATTATATATTTGTATATGTGAAACTTATTTTTGTATCATATTTTGTTATATATTTATAATATAAATATGTAATATTAGATATTTGTATACAATAGAATATGGTACTTTATAATTAAACATATTATTTCTGTAGCAAAATATAAATATTCTTTCTCAGTGAGAAAAATGAATAAATTTATGTCCTTTCATAATATGGTTTGTCATCAAATGAGTTTTGGAGACAAGCATAGGGAAGTGGCTTTTTGTCTGTTTTCAGGTGCTTCTCTTGTATTTTTAAAATGCAAATAGATGATTGTGGACCCACACAAACTGTACTATAAGGAGATAAAATTTTAGTGATGTGGCAGGTTAAATTTTTAAAGTGGGTTAGGGCAGATGCCACATACATAATGCCAGAAATATATGCTCTTTACTCAGTGGCAAGTTTTATAATTATAAAGAAATTGTATGTCAGTGCTTCTATCTAATCAGTAGACAAGAGATGGTAGAGAACGATTATGTTAAATTTGAGGTTTGGGTTATAAAGAAAGATGGAGCATACTGATTAAGATTTCATGCACAACACACAGCAGGAGCTGATGAGGAAATCACTTGAGTCAAAGTGGTTCTATGGATCCTGACGGCCTGAATCCAAAGATGACAGAAATTGAGGAATGAAAATTGGCAGCAGAAGCTGCCCTGAGAGTAAGAGAGTCCAATATACTGTGTAGACCGTATCATCTAAATGAAATGCTTTCAACTATGATATGTCTTTGAAAATAGACTGAGTCAAGTACACAGAGATGGTGTATTTATATGCATTTATTTCTCTCTTATTTGACAATAATTTCCTATACAATCAATAATTATACAGGAAAAAAGAATTTAAAAGAATGACATCTCTAAGCATTTGAAAATCAATTTTCCCACACAGGTAGTTATAATGTAAATCCAAGCTATATTTTTTTGTTGCTAATCATACTGGTAAAAAGTCAACAAAGATAATACTCAGAAAATAGGCAATTTTTGAATATTGCTAGTTGAATTTTTTTGCGGGGGCATTTTAACATTACAAATAGGAACGGCAAATATTATGATAGTATAATAGCTTTTAATTTCCTCAAAGAAAATATATATGTGAAAATCATACTCACCTGACACTTTTATTATGAGTGGAAAAAAATGTATACAGAATATAGGTAAGTATATAATGCAAGCATACCATTGAATATTAGAATGTCATCCATAGTATGAGAAATTATAGATCGCATGGACAATTGCTATATTGAAATGAGGAAGAGAATGGAATGTATGCACATATATATGGGTGTATATTGAGTTAATCAAATGACGTATTTTATAAATATAAACACACATATACATATACAAACATAAAATATATCAGAGCTTTCAATTCTGAATATTATAGATAAATATATGTAAATTAATAAATACCCATGTAACCACCCTCTAGCTTACTAACTAAAACATACATGAAGTAATTCAGTTTAAATTTGTGAATTCTTCTTGAAGAATTGCTAGGTAAGAAAACATGTCCTAACAAATATTTAACCTTAGAAATAAAGATTTTAAAATTAAGGTAGCTAAAACAAAGATGTCAGGAAGTCCTGATTCAAGCTCAAACATGCATATTAGAAAAAATGACATATGGCAAAAGTGGCATTACAGCTTAGTTGGGAATTCGTGGATAAATTGCATGAGAAATAGTGCTGATGGAATTGATTATCAAAATCAGGAAAGAGGAATTTGAATCCTTGACATCTAGCCGTTCACGAAAATCAATTCCAGACATACGGAATGTTTAAATGGAAAGAAAATAGATTAAAATATTTTAAAAATATTTTTAGACCCCAGGAAAAATGAAGAAGCTTCTATTAGGCTGACATAGCCACAGAAGAATGTTAGCAATTGGTCAAAATATGTATAATAAAAACGTATAAAACAATTAGGACATTGGAGAAAAAGCAAGGCATGCAGGATTGAAGGTTATGATGCATGAAAAAAGGACAACGGCCAAGCGCGGTGGCTCACGCCTGTAATCTTGACACTTTGGGAGGCCAAAGTGGGTGGATCACCTGAGGTCAGGAGTTCGAGACCAGCCTGTCCAATATAGTGAAACCTTGTCTCTACTAAAAATACAAAAATTAGCCTGGTGTGGTGGTGTGCAGCTGTAATCCCAGCTACTGAGGAGGCTGGGACAGGAGAATCACTTGAACCCGGGAGGCAGAGGTTGCAGTGAGCCAAGATGGCACCACTGCACTCCAGCCTGGGCAACAGAGTGAGACTCCTCATAAAAAAAAAAAAAAAAAAAAAAAAAGACAACATCTGAAATAAGCTCCAGATTCACATCTACTTTTTTAAACCTAATGTCATATTTTCTAAATCTCAGCATAAAAAGGAAAGATAATCCATTGAGAAAGTAGCAGTTTTACTGGACTGAACAGAGTTTGGAAATTGGTAAAGTGGCTGGAATTAAAGGGCAAAATCCTAGAGAAGACAGAAATGCAGAAAAGCTCCATGAATGCTGCTTACAGACCACCTGCTTATAGTCACCTGAGTTGTAAGCTCAGCCATGTACAAAGCAAGTATTCATAAAGCATAGCAAAAAATTCCAGCTGGGAAGCTGAAGAGGAAAGACATTTCAGCACATCCTGGGGGAGAAAGAGTATTGAAAACCTGACAAAGTGGCGAAGACTTGTTAAGAGCAGTTGACTTTCATTTGAGTCTAGAAAAAATGGCCAGGCCCTATACATAAGAATCACATCACAGAGCTAGGAGTAAAACAAAGCCTAAATCCAAAATTTAAGCCTCTTCGGAGAAGAATATTTCATCTAACCACTTTCTCATTCATTCTCTCTGCCCCGACCCTACCACCCCACCTACAAAAGTCAAGATCTGTTAAAAATTATGATAATATTTTTGGCTTTAAAAATTTTGTTATATTTTTGTTCAGATTGTGCACATGAAATATACGTTACTTATACAGTCTCAAAAACAGTCACAGGAATCAAAATACGTACTCCCTACAGTAATCTTACATTTCCAACATTCTCATCTTGTTCTTTATAATAAATTTTTTGTGTTGTGAACCCTCCCTCCACTGTAATTACATTGACACTTTGCTGTGGATGGCACATTTTACAAGTTGAAAATAGATAGAAGGGCAGACATGGTGGTTCAGGCCTCTAATCCCAGCACTTCGGGAGGCTGAGGCAGGCAGATCACCTGAGGTCAAGAGTTTGAGACCAGTCTAGCCAACATATTGAAACCCAGTCTCTTATATACTAAAAATATAAGAGTATTTTTACAGGCATGGTGGTGCATGCCTGTAATCCCAGCTACTTGGGAGGCTGAGGCAGGAGAATCACTTGAACCCAGGAGGCAAAGGTTGCAGTGAGCCAAGGTGGCACCATTGTACTCCAGCCTGGGTGACAAGAGAGAAACGCTATCTTAAAAAAAAAAAAAAAAAAAAAAAAAAAAAAAAGTGGAGTACATTACATTTCCTCTTTCTACTTCTTATCCTTCTAATGTTTCTGGTCATGTGGTGAAATATATTTTCAAGGAAAAATTTGCCAACAACGTCTCTTTTAGGAGGACTGTATGGAAGTGAGAGAGAGAGAGGACCATTTGGAAAAAAAATATATATGCTAATATTTTTCTTTATCCTTGGAAATAACTTGGAAAGCATTTCAATGTAGATAATAAAAATCATCAATGTTATAACAGATTTTTTTTTTTGGATGACAGAACATTTTCATATGGAGATCAGTCATTATTTGGTGAAGTGTGGAGTCAATGGCCCGTGCCTTCTATTTCTCTGCACTAGGTTACTTTACTTTACTCTTAGATTCATAGTTTGAAAATATTGTCTTCCATTCTGTAATTGTCTGTTTACTCTGTTGATAGTTTATTTCACTGTGCAGATGCTCTTTAATCAGAAGTCCCATTTGTACATTTTTCATTTTGTTGCATTTGCTTTTGAGGTCTTCATCACAAATTATCTGCCTAGGCCAATGTCTAGAAGAGTATTTCCTAGGTTTTCTACTCGGATTTTTATAGTTTGTGGTCTTACAGTTAAGGCTTTAATTCATCTTAAGTTAATTTTTGTATATGGTGAGAAGTAGGTGTCCAGTTTCTTTCTTCTCCATATTGCTAACTAGTTTTCCCAGAATGATTTATTGAATAGGGTGTCCTTTCCTTGTTGTTTTTGTCTGCTTTGTTGAAGATCAGTTAGTTGTAAGTGTGTGGCTTTTATTTCAGGAGTCTCTCCTGTTTTATTGGTGTTCGTGTCAATTTTTATACCAGTGGCATGCTGTTTTGGTTACGGTAGCCTTGTAGTATAGTTTGAAGTCAGGAAATGTGATGCCTCTGACTTTATTCTGTTGCTTTAAATTGCTTTGGCTATTCAGGCTCTGTTTTGATTGCATATAAATTGATTTATTTTTTCTAATTCATTGGAACATTAATATTGTTAAACTCACAGAGATAGTGTTGAATCTGTAGATTGCTTTGGGCATTAAGGGCATTTCCCAAGATTGATTCTTCCAACACATGAGCATGAAATTATTTTTTATTCATGTGTATTGTCTGTAGTTTCAGCAGTGTTTAGTAATTTACCTCATACAGATCTTTCACCTTCTTGATTAAACATATTCCTAGATGTTTTAATTTTTTTGTGTGTGGCTATTGTAAATGGGATTACCTTGTTGATTTGCTTCTCCACTTGAACATTATTGGTGTATAGAATTGCTAGAGTCTTAATTACTGAGACTTTATTACTGAGACATACTGAGACTTTGCTGAAATCATTTATCAGGTCAAGGAGTCTTTTGGGAAAATCGTCTGGGTTTTCTATAAAATCATATCATCAGCAAAGTTAGAAAACTTGACTTCCTCTTTTGCTATTTAGATGCCTTTTATTTCCTTCTCTTGCCTGAGTCCTCTGGCTAACACTTCCAGTACTATGTTGAATAAGAGTGGTGAGAGTGGACATCTTTGCCTTTTTGCAGTTCTTAGGAAGAATGCTTCCAGCATTCGTCCATTCAGTTCAATATTGTCTGTGAGTTTCTCAAAGATGACTCATTATTATGAGGTATGCTTCTTCAATGCTAGTTTCTTGGTTTTTTTAATCGTAAAAGGATGTTGGACTTATATTGAATGCTTTCTCTGCATCTATAGAGATGATCATATGGGTTTTGTTTTTAATTCTATATAAATTTTATTTCTTAACATAAACTCTATCAAGGACAAAACACTTTTGTAAGTGATGATACCAGCTATTTAGTTCATCCTGAAGAGATGAAGAATTTAACCATGTGAATGCAGTCTTCTTTACCTTATTAACTGAAAAACAATGGGTGTCCTTTCCAACTGTTTTAGTATTAGGAATCAAAAATAAATCAGAAGGAACCTAATCATAACAGTAAGGTGGATAGCTAAAGTTTTATGATAGAAATTTTCACAAATCTGTTCTTCCTTAATGCAAGGAATGAGCAGGAGCATTGTTGTGGTAGAGAAGGACTCTCCAGTGAAGTTTATCTGGGCATTTTTCTGCTAGAGCTTTAACTATCTTTCTCAAAAAACTCTCATAATGAGCAGATGTTATCATTCTTGGGCTCTCTAGAGGGCCATCAAGGTAAATGCTTTCGGCATACTAAGTAAACTATTGTCATGTCTTTTGTTCTTGAACAATCCACTTTTGCATTGACTTAACAACTTCCATTCTTGGTAGCCATTGCTTTGATTATGATTTTGTTTTCAGGATTATATTGGTAAACCATGTTTTATCTCTTGTTACAGTTATTTGAAAAAATTCTCAAGGATCTTGACCCTATTTATTTAAAATTTCAATGAAAGTCTCCACTCTTGCCTATGGCTAATCTTGATGTAATAGCTTTGGCACACATCACATGGAAAGTTTGTTGAACTTTAATTTTTTTGATAGAATTGTGTACGCTGAGCCAATTGAAATTTCTATGCTGTGGGTTACTGTTTGTGGTGTTAATCATCCGTTCTTCTCAATCAGGGAATTATAAAGATTACTTATTCCTTTGGAAATTAGTGTTGATGATGTACTACTGCAGAATTCATCTTCAACATTTTCTTACCCCTTCTTAAAATGAGTTATCTATCTGTAAACTGCTGATTTCTATGCGGTGTTGCCCCATAAACTTTTAATAAAGCATTATTTCCCCATTCTTCCACCCAAATTTCATGTTTAGTCTTGCTTCAATTTTAGCAGAATTTGTGCTGCTCCAATAGAAGCCTTTTCAGAGTGTTGTCTTATTCTGTTTAGTGCCTCAAGCTAGATCCCGTTCAGTTGTATTATAACAAGTATGTACGAGTTTATTTTGATGGAAAACATTTTGAAGCCCATACATATTCTTTTTTAATAATACACATTTTTGTGAACTTTTTAAAGGAACCCTTATACATTATCTTCAGAAAGAAAATAGTACTCAAATTAATTTTAATAGCACAATCCAGGCTTTATTAAACATTTTAAATTACTTATATCTACAATGAGTTTCATAGTGCTTAGAAACTGACATGTAATAATTTAACCCAGAATACATACTAACTGCATGTGGGTTAATTTAACATCTTGATGTATTTTAACCAACTTTTTCTTTTTGCATTTTATGTCTGTACATATATTTAGTTGAAAGTCATATGTTGTGTTATAAATCATGTAAAAATATAAATACACTTTATCATTGTTATCCATGGAGGATTGGTTCTGGGACCCCCATTGGTACCAAAATCTACAGTACTCATCTCTTACATAAAATGGTATATTTGCATATAACCTAAGCACATCCTCTATTACACTTTAAATCATCCTCAGATTATCTATAATACCTAGTAATAATTTAAATGCTGTGCAGTTTTGAAGTTTAGGCCCCATGGTCTATTTTTTCATTTTATTTTATTTTTTTTGCTTGTGCTGTTGAGGTCTTAGTCATCAATTCTTTGCCTAGACAAATCTCCAGAAGTATTTTTTCACTAGATTTTCTTCTAGGATTTTTATATTTTCAGGGTCTTACATTTAAACCTCTGATCCATCTTGAGTTGATGTTTGTGTGTGGTGAGAGACAAGAGTCCAGTCCATAATTGTTGTATCAAGTTGTTTATGTAATAATGACAATTAAAAGTCTGTACATGTTCAGTATAGATGCAAACGTCCTTTTTTATTTTTGGAAAAATTTTGATCTGTAGTTGGTTGAATCCACAGATTTGAACACCAAAGATTTTGAGGGCCAATTGTATATTCATTTACTAACATACAGTCGTCAGAGTACTTGCATTGATGAGTAATGTATGGAATCATTAACCTCAGCTATACATCTTTTTTGGGAAAAATTATTATCTTACGAAATATAAGCAAGCTCAGAGTCTCATGGGTTCTTAATATTCCCCATCAATATTTCTTTCATAATTTAAAGAAAGATTAATATGATTTCTAGCTTCAATATATTATATAGTCATAATTAGAGACATCTATTTCAGATATATGGAATTTTACATTAAATTCAACAAAAGATAACCAACAGAGCAGACTTTCATATTGGCAATTTATAAATAATTTTTAAATAATTTATTAACTTTATTCATAACTTTCTATTTATTTCTATGTAGTTGTTTTTTTCCCTGGTAATATCCAACATGTCTTTGAGTAAAAAATGTTGTTATGATCAACTTCTCTAACACTCCCATTTGATAAACTATTTTCCAAAGAAAAGCCTCCAGACTTGTTTAATTATATTGTGCCTTCATTTTCTCATCTGTACAATAGGCCTGTTAATACTTAATGCTCAGGATTACTATTAGAATTAAATTACATATGTATTATTTAATTCTAATATAGGTGTAACTTTAGTACAAAGCTTAATATGAAGTAAGAGTTCAACAAATGATAGCTTTAAAAACAGTTACACCTCAATATTTAAAAATCTATTATCTAGAATTCCAATAAAACTAGACACAGAAACAGTATTTATTATTTGTATAAATTTAAAGGCTATAAGTGCAATTTTATTATATGATTATATTGTGTAGTGGTAAAGTCTTTGCTTTTGGTGTATGTATCACCTGAATAATGTACATTTTATTCATTAAGTAATTTCTCATCAGTCACCCTGCTTCTCTTCTCGCCATTCTGAGTCTCCAATAACTATTCCATATTCTATGTCCATATGTACACATTATTTAGCCCCCACTTATAAATGATAAAATGCAATATTTCACTTTTAGAATAGTTTCATTTGACTGTATGTTGTTGCAAAAGACATAATTTCATTCCTTTTTATGGCTGAATAGTATTCCATTTTCTTTATCCCATCATCCATTGGTATTTATATCAAAGTTTTTAATCCGATACATACCACATTTCCTTATCCAATACCACATTTTTTTTATTCAGTCATCCATTGTTTGACACCTATGTTGATTCCATATATTTGCTACTGCGAATAGTGATGTTAGAAAGATACAGGTACAGGTATCTTTATGACATAATTCCTTTTCTTTTAGATAGATACTTAAGTAGTGGGATTGCTGGTAGTTCTATTTTTAGTTATTTGAGGAATCTCCATGCTGTATTCCATAAAGGCTACACTAAATGGCATTTCTACCAACAGTGTAGAAGTGTTCAGTTTTCTCCACATCTTTGCCAGCATCTGTTATTATTTTTTGACTTCTTGATAATAGACATTCTGACTGATTTAATATAATATTTCAATGTGATATTAGTTTGCATTTATCTGATAATTAGTGATGTTGAGTCCTTTTCCATATAGCTGTTGACCATTTGCATGTCTCTATTTCTGTCCTTTGCCCGCTTTTTAATAAGGTTATTATACATTTTTGGTTGAATTGTTTGAATTCCTTATAAATTGGTCCCATGTTGGATGCATACTTTGCATATATTTTCTCCCATTTTGCAGGTTGTCCTTTCAGTCTGTTGACTATTATTATTATTATTATTATCATTATCTATCCAGTTTCAAAGTTTAAGCCCTATTATCAATTTTTCTTTTTTTTTTTTCTTGTGCTTCTGAGTTCTTAGTCATCAATTCTTTGCCTAGACCAATGTCCACAAGTATTTTTTCCTAGATTTTCTTCTAGGATTTTTATATTTTCAGGTCTTACATTTAAGTCTCTAATCCATCTTGAGTTGATGTTTCTGTGTGGTGAGAAACGAGAGTCCATTCCATTTATTCATCTACATATTGCAATCCGATTTTCCAAGTACATTTTATGGAAAAGATTATTCTTTTCTCAGTGTGTGTTTTTGTTGACATTGTCATAGATTAATTGACTGTAAAATGTGGCTTTATTTCTAGGTGCTCAGTTCTGTGTCATTGATCTATGTGTCTATTTTTTTTTGTAATACCTTGCTGTTTAGTTAGTGTTGCCTTGCATTATAACTTGAGGTTAGGTAATGGGATGTCTTCAGCTTTGTTTCTTTTGCTTAGGATTGCTTTGGCTATTTGGGCTCTTTTATTTGGTACTATGAGAATTTTAGAATTGTTTTTCCTAATTCTGTGGAAAATAACCTTGGTAATTTGATAGCAATAGCATTGAATCTGTAGGTTGCTTTGGGCAATATGGTCATTTAAATGATATTAATTCATTTGATCCGTAAGCATGGGATGTTTTTCCGTTTGTTTTTGTGTCATCTACAATTTATTTCATCAGCATTTTGTAGTTTTCCTTGGGGAGGTCTTTCACTTCCTTGGTTAAATATATTCCTAGTTAATTTGTTTTTGGTTATGAATACGTGAGTGCCTTCTTGTTTTTGGTTCTCCATTTAATTGTTATTGGTATATAGAAATATCACTGATTTTTCACATTGATTTGGTATCCTGAAACTTTAGTGAATTCATTTACCAAATCTGAGTTTTTTGGTGACATTTTTAGGGTTTCCTAGATAAAAGGTCATATTGTCAGTAAACAGAGATAATTTTACTTCTTGTTTTCTAATTTGAATACTTTTTATTTGTTTCAACAACATGCTCTTAAAGAATCTTTGGGTTAATGAAATCAAGATGGAAATTTTAAAAATATTTTAAATGAATGAAAATGGAAACACAATACTAAAACCTCTGGAATACAACAAAATCAGTGCTAATAGGAAAGTTTGTATTATTAAATGCCTACATCAATTACATAGTTGAAGATTTATAGGTTATTACAGGTTAAATAAATTTATAAGTTTTCTTTATGGTATTTCTTAACAGAGGTTTTAATTTGTTGTATGGTAACTTATTTTGTAAACATACTTTGGAAAATGTTTCAATTTAATATTCCAAAAACAATCCTGGAATCTACAGCCTACTATGTGACTGAATAGGCTTTGTAGATTGAGGTCTCTTTTAACTTTAGTACTTACAGGAACAGAGAATAGATGGCAATTGATTGAGTTCCAGGGCACTGATTGGTTTGCATGTGTTAGAGGATAGAGCCACTGTCTCCTGATGTTTAAACCTCTCCTTGCCACACACAAACTCTTCTACTTTATTTTTCTTTGATAAACTGATGCATTGCCTCTTTTTCTGGCAAGCTCTATTTTATTTCGCTCTCTTTTTTGTTATCTGCCTTCTTGTAGTATTATATTTCTTATTACATATTATATACATAAAATTGAGAAATACTGTGCCTCCATTTGGTTTTATTACCTTTCTAATACTTTTAAATTTTCTAGTTTAACATTCCCATTCTTAGTACATTTTAATGTTACAGTTGCCTAGAGTGAAATTTATATTAAAACTACTTTTGTCCTTGGAATTTGAACAACTTACCAGTTTGTATATCAGACTGATAGCAGCGACATACAGCTGGAATAAAACATGAAGTGGTAAGGTGAGGTGGTTGTTACTTGCATCAATATCCATCGTTTTAATATTACATCTGGGAATAGGCTTTAGGTAATATTATACATAATCCACACTTCCTAATAATTCCAGTGTGTATTTGGAAGACCATCCTGCCAGCAAGTGATTTCAGGGGAATAAAAGTCAAGACTGTAATATAAATAATATAACAAAAACCCCAGTCATATATCTGGGTCTGTGAATGTATTCATTATTAGGGCTTGGATGAGCATGAAAATAAACATGAGTGACTACACCAGAAAAAACGATAGAGGAAAAACAGCCTCAACCATAGTGCTGTGATTGTGCCATTTCATTGTATCATCTTTTCTAAAGTTAGTGGCCCAAAACTTATTTCAAAACTATAAATAAATATAATTCATTCCATAACTACACCTGTCAAAACACTCAATCCTTGATTTATTAGCAGTGAGGCTATGGAAATAATAATTATTATTTTTTTTTAATTTCAGGAACATAGAATCCATTGGTTTCATATGTGTTTTTATCACATGAAATTTGCACATAGTTTGGGGCTTTTGGAGTTTCATTATGTAGGCTTTGGTCTTTGATGAAAAACTACCTGATGTACCATTTTTAAATATGGAGTTTATCCTATTTTATTTTCCTTTGAAGGGAATTACTTTCCTATTTCATATGATTAAGAATATGGACTCTCACTTTTCTTGTTAATATCGGAAAGGGTAGGCTAACCTGCGGATATTTGCTTCTCTAGTTTAATGCAGCTATTTTCTGTGCTTTTTTTTCATTGGCCGATTCCTTTTCATAGCAAGCACTTTTAAACATTTTGGGTAACTGAATTTCTTGAGTAATTGATGATAGTCACATTCCACTTGGAGAAGTAAATGCTAATCCTTACCCATGCTTAAAGCACCCCCACACTTGGTTTAATGTTCTGTGGTTGCTGTGTTACAATACTTTTATTTTTAAAAGGAGATCAACGTTTTTGCTTTGCATTGGTACTCACAAATTATGTAACTAATCCCCATTTCAGGCATCTCTACAATGGGTCTCAGCCATGAGTATTTTGAAAAAGGTCCCATTGGTTTAGATGAACATTCCTTATTATGCAAAAGCAAGTATCTATACTTAAATAGATAGATAGATAGATAGATAGATAGATAGATAGATAGATACTTTTTATGTAATATTGGCTCAAAATATAGGCTCAAAAAATTGGTATAAGCATACTAGTGTATCCACATACAATCCTGTAAAAGAAAAAAAATACCCTACAAACATAAAGTAACACATTTATAAATGCATGCAGAAAAAGAATTTAGGCATTAATTGACAAGAAATTTTAAGAAGTAACTAAATGATCAATATATAGACAGAAACAAACCCAGGAGAATCTACAATTCTAAGCATATGGTGGGGTAAATGGCCTCTGAATTGATCATGAATTTCAAGCTACAATTTCTTTGAAAGAAAGAAGAGTCACACTATGATTGATGAGTTTGTGTATTATCCCAGGTATGGCAAATGGGGACATATGCTGCTCATATCCATCGCTGCAAGAAATATTGTTGAATGATATTTCTGCTGTTGTCCTCTCGGGTTCACAAATGTGTCTGGGCTGAGTGCATACTTTCTGCAAGCTGCTTGAAGCTCATGTCTGAGCATAGCAGGGGTATTAGGCCCATTCTTGCCCAGGGCAGGACTCCCCCACCGGATGACACTGTCTTAAGGACTTTCCAGCAACCTTGTTAAATCTTTCTTAGAACTGCGCTGCAGTCTGTGATCCACCTGTCTCTTCCATTTGCTTTCCATCTCTCTCCTCCATTATTGTCATACCTACTTTGCACTTTTTAGGCTTCACTTTCTCTAATTGCTTCCGCAGTATCCTTCACAGGTATTTTCCCCCAGTAAATTACTTGAATGTCTACTCTTGTGTGGGTAGTTGCTTCTCTGAGGTAGCTAGTTACTGAATTTCAAGAAACAAAGGCAGCCTTTCTTCTCCAGAAAAAAAAAAAAAATCTAATCTCTTAAATTATTAGACTACCATTAAAAAGCTATAATTCACATTCATAAAATAATAGAAGATCAAGAACTACAGTGCATTTGAGGTAAACCAATAAATATATAACTACAATTTTCAGAATTTATGCCCTAATATTTCAAAAAGAAAGAATAAAATGAGAGGATTGAAGAAAATAATATAGAGCATAGTGCCAAAAGCAAGAAAAAATGAAAATGCAAAAATAGCTTCAAACGAATTTCTAAATGCCTATAAAAAAAAAAAAAAGAAAATTCTTAAAATTCCTGAGAGAGAGAGGAGAGAGAAGAATGAGCATCATATTGACAGTAGAATTGACACTGGTATTCTGAACACCAAAAACAAACTAAACCCAAAACTGGCAGAAGGAAGGAAGTAATAAAAATTAGCATACAGATAAATAAAATAGCCATTAACAAATAATAGACAAAATTTAAAGTTCTTCAAAATATCAACAACACTGATAAACAATTAGGCATATTATCAGACAAAAAAGAGAAAAGACCCAGATTGTAAAAATCAGAAAAAATAATGGAGACATTAGTACCATTTCATAAAACTAAGAAGGATCATGAGAGTGTACTATGAACAGTTTTATGCCAACAGATTGGATAATTTTCTTAGTTTCTTTGTGTTTCTATAACAAAATACTAAATATTGGGTTATTTATAAATCATGGAAATTTATTTCTCGTAGTTGTGGAGACTGGGAAGTCCAAGATCAAAGTACTGGCAGGTTCAGTGTCTGGTGAGGGCCCCGTCTGTTTCCAAGAAGGCACCTTGAACCCTGTATCCTCATGTGGCAAAATGAAGGTGAAAAAAGGAAGCTACTGTTTCTCTACAGCCCTTTTTTCAAGGGACTAATCCCATCCATGAGAGCACAGTCCTCCTGGCCTAATCACTCTCTAAAGGCCTCACTTCTTAATACAGTTGTATTGGAGATTAAGATACAACATTAATTTTGGAGGGACAATATTCAAATAATAGCAATAACCTAGATGAAATAGATATATTCCTAAAACCACGAAACCTATTAAAACTGAGTCATGAGTAAATAAAAACAACTTGAATATACCTACAACTAATAAAGAAATTAAATCAGTAATTAAAAATATCCCAACCAAGAAAAGGACTACATGGCTTCACTAGTAAATTTTAGAAAGCATTTAAAGAACTAACACCATTACTTCTCAGACTCTTCCAACAATTTAAAGTGGAGGAATATTTCCCAACTCATCTTATGACGTGAGCATTACCCTCTTAACAAAACCAGATGAAGACATTACAAGAAAACTAGAGACCAACGCTTCTGGTTAATATTGATGCGAAACTCCTCAACAAAATACTAGCAAAATCCTGCAACATCTTAAAATACTTATACCTACTCACCTATTGGAATTTATTCCTGGGACACAAGAATGCTTCAACATATGAAATTAAATCAATTTAGTACATTATGTGAACAGAATGAAAGGGGAAATAAATGACATGTTCATCTCAATTGATGTATAGGAAGTATTTGACAGAATTTAACACTCCTTTATAATAAATCACTGAATGATATAGAAATAGAAACAACTACCTCAGAATAATAAAGGTCAACCCAAAGTGAACATCCTACTCCATGATTAATGACTGAAAGCTTTCTCCTCTAAGATCAGGAACAAAACAGAGTATGCTCACATTCTCCACTTCTATTCCATATTGCATGGGAAGTTCTAGCCAAAGTGATTCAGCCATAAGTAGACATAAAAGGCATTCAAATTGAAATGGAAGAAGTAAAATGATCTGTTTCCAGATGATGACAGGAGCTTATATTTAGAAAACCATCAATAACACATACACACACACACACACACACTAGAATTATAAACAAATTTGACAAAATTGCAGGATACAAAATTAGCATGCAAAAATCACTTGCATTTCTATACACTAACAATGAACAATTCCAAAAGGAAAAGAAAATAACTTCATTTATAACAGCATTGAAAAGAACAAAATATTGAGTATTAAACTTAATCCAGGGGATGAAAGACTTGTACACTGAGAATTATGAAACATTGCTGAAATTAAAGACAAATAAATGGAAAGGTCTTCTGTGTTCTTTTTTTTTTTTATTATTATACTTTAAGTTATAGGGTACATGTGCATAACGTGCAGGTTTGCTACATATGTATACTTATGCCATGTTGGTGTGCTGCACCCATCAACTTGTCAGCACCCATCAATTCATCATTTATATCATGTATAATTCCCCAATGCAATCCCTCCCTCCTCCCCCCTCCCCATGATAGGCCCCAGTGTGTGATGTTCCCCTTCCCGAGTCCAAGTCATCTCATTGTTCAGTTCCCACCTATGAGTGAGAACATGCGGTGTTTGGTTTTCTGTTCTTGTGATAGTTTGCTAAGAATGATGGTTTCCAGCTGCATCCATGTCCCCACAAAGGACGCAAACTCATCCTTTTATATGGCTGCATAGTATTCCATGGTGTATATGTGCCACATTTTCTTAATCCAGTCTGTCACAGATGGACATTTGGGTTGATTCCAAGTCTTTGCTATTGTGAATAGTGCCGCAGTAAACATACGTGTGCATGTGTCTTTGTAGTAGAATAATTTATAATCCTTTGGGTATATACCCAGTAGTGGGATGGCTGGGTCATATGGTACATCTAGTTCTAGATCCTTGAGGAATTGCCATACTGTTTTCCATAATGGTTGAACTAGTTTACAATCCCACCAACAGTGTAAAAGTGTTCCTATTTCTCCACATCCTCTCCAACACCTGTTGTTTCCTGACTTCTTAATGATTGCCATTCTAACTGGTGTGAGATGGTATCTCATTGTGGTTTTGATTTGCATTTCTCTGATGGCGAGTGATGATGAGCATTTTTTCATGTGTCTGTTGGCTGTATGAATGTCTTCTTTTGAGAAATGTCTGTTCATATCCTTTGCCCACTTTTTGATGGGGTTGTTTGTTTTTTTCTTGTATATTTGTTTGAGTTCTTTGGAGATTCTGGATATTAGCCCTTTGTCAGATGAGTAGGTTGCAAAAATTTTCTCCCATTCTGTAGGTTGCCTGTTCACTCTGATGGTAGTTTCTTTTGCTGTGCAAAAGCTCTTTAGTTTAATTAGATCCCATTTGTCAATTTTGGCTTTTGCTGCCATTGCTCTTGGTGTTTTAGACATGAAGTCCTTGCCCATGCCTATGTCCTGAATGGTACTACTTAGATTTTCTTCTAGGGATTTTATGGTATTATGTCTAACATTTAAGTCTCTAATCCATCTTGAATTAATCTTCGTATAAGGGGTAAGGAAAGGATCCAGTTTCAGCTTTCTACTTATGGCTAGCCAATTTTCCCAGCACCATTTATTAAATAGGGAATCCTTTCCCCATTTCTTGTTTCTCTCAGGTTTGTCAAAGATCAGATGGCTGTAGATGTGTGGTATTATTTCTGAGAACTCTGTTCTGTTCCATTGGTCTATAGCTCTGTTTTGGTACCAGTACCATGCTGTTTTGGTTACTGTAGCCTTGTAGTATGGTTTGAAGTCAGGTAGCATGACGCCTCCAGCTTTGTCCTTTTGACTTAGGATTGTCTTGGCAATGCAGGCTCTTTTTTGGTTCCATATGAACGTTACAGCAGTTTTTTCCAATTCTGTGAAGAAAATCATTGGTAGCTTGATGGGGATGGCATTGAATCTATCAATTACCTTGGGCAGTATGACCATTTTCACGATATTGATTCTTCCTATCCATGAGCATGGTATGGTCTTCCATTTGTTTGTGTCCTCTTTGATTTCACTGAGCAGTGGTTTGTAGTTCTCCTTGAAGAGGTCCTTTACATCCCTTCTAAGCTGGATTCCTAGGTATTTTATTCTCTCTGAAGCAATTGTGAATGGAAGTTCATTCCTGATTTGGCTCTCTGCTTGTCTGTTACTGGTGTATAAGAATGCTTGTGATTTTTGCACATTAATTTTGTATCCTGAGACTTTGCTGAAGTTGCTTATCAACTTAAGGAGATTTTGGGCTGAGACGATGGGGTTTTCAAAATATACAATCATGTCATCTGCAAACTGGGACAATTTGACTTCTTCTTTTCCTAACTGGATACCCTTGATTTGTTTCTCTTGCCTGATTGCCCTAGCCAGAACTTCCAACACTATGTTGAATAGGAGTGGTGAGAGAGGGCATCCCTGTCTTGTGCCAGTTTTCAAAGGGAATTTTTGCAGTTTTTGCCCATTCAGAATGATATTAGCTGTGGGTTTGACACAAATAGCTCTTAGTATTTTGAGGTACGTTCCATCAATACCGAATTTATTGAGCGTTTTTAGCATGAAGGGCTGTTGAATTTTGTCAAAAGCCTTTTCTGCATCTATTGAGATAATCATGTGGTTCTTGCCTTTGGTTCTGTTTATATGCTGGATTACGTTTATTGATTTGCGAATGTTGAACCAGCCTTGCATCCCAGGGATGAAGCCCACTTGATCATGGTGGATAAGCTTTTTGATGTGCTGCTGAATCCGGTTTGCCAGTATTTTATTGAGAATTTTTGCGTCGATGTTCATCAGGGATATTGGTCTAAAATTCTCTTTTTTTGTTGTGTCTCTGCCAGACTTTGGTATCAGGATGATGTTGGCCTCATAAAATGAGTTAGGGAGGATTCCCTCTTTTTCTATTGATTGGAATAGTTTCAGAAGGAATGGTACCAGCTCCTCCTTGTACCTCTGGTAGAATTCAGCTGTGAATCCATCTGGTCCTGGACTTTTTTTGGTTGGTAGGCTATTAATTGTTGCCTCAATTTCAGAGCCTGCTATTGGTCTATTCAGGGATTCAACTTCTTCCTGATTTAGCCTTGGGAGAGTGTAAGTGTCCAGGAAATTATCCGTTTCTTCCAGATTTTCTAGTTGATTTGCGTAGAGGCGTTTATAGTATTCTCTGATGGTAGTTTGTATTTCTGTGGGGTCAGTGGTGATATCCCCTTTATCATTTTTTATTGCGTCTATTTGATTCCTCTCTCTTTTCTTCTTTATTAGTCTTGCTAGCGGTCTGTCAATTTTGTTGATCTTTTCAAAAAACCAACTCCTGGATTCATTGATTTTTTGGAGGGTTTTTTGTGTCTCTATCTCCTTCAGTTCTGCTCTGATCTTAGTAATTTCTTGCCTTCTGCTAGCTTTTGAATGTGTTTGCTCTTGCCTCTCTAGTTCTTTTAATTGTGATGTTAGAGTGTCAATTTTAGATCTTTCCTGCTTTCTCTTGTGGGCATTTAGTGCTATAAATTTCCCTCTACACACTGCTTTAAATGTGTCCCAGAGATTCTGGTATGTTGTATCTTTGTTCTCATTGGTTTCAAAGAACATCTTTATTTCTGCTTTCATTTCGTAATGTACCCAGTAGTCATTCAGGAGCAGGTTGTTCAGTTTCCATGTAGTTGAGTGGTTTTGATTGAGTTTCTTAGTCCTGAGTTCTAGTTTGATTGCACTGTGGTCTGAGAGACAGTTTGTTATAATTTCTGTTCTTGTACATTTGCTGAGGAGTGCTTTACTTCCAATTATGTGGTCAATTTTGGAATAAGTGCGATGTGGTGCTGAGAAGAATGTATATTCTGTTGATTTGGGGTGGAGAGTTCTTTAGATGTCTATTAGGTCCGCTTGGTGCAGAGATGAGTTCAATTCCTGGATATCCTTGTTAACTTTCTGTCTTGTTGATCTGTCTAATGTTGGCAGTGGAGTGTTGAAGTCTCCCATTATTATTCTATGGGAGTCTAAGTCTCTTTGTAAGTCTCTAAGGACTTGCTTTATGAATCTGGGTGCTCCTGTATTGGGTGCATATATATTTAGGATAGTTAGCTCTTCCTGTTGAATTGATCCCTTTACCATTATGTAATGGCCTTCTTTGTCTCTTTTGATCTTTGATGGTTTAAAGTCTGTTTTATCAGAGACAAGGATTGCAAGCCCTGCTTTTTTTTGTTCTCCATTTGCTTGGTAGATCTTCCTCCATCCCTTTATTTTGAGCCTATGTATGTCTCTGCATGTGAGATGGGTCTCCTGAATACAGCAGACTGATGGGTCTTGACTCTTTATCCAGTTTGCCAGTCTGTGTCTTTTAATTGGAGCATTTAGTTCATTAACATTTAAGGTTAATATTGTTATGTGTGAACTTGATCCTGTCATTGTGATATTAACTGGTTATTTTGCTCGTTAGTTGATGCAGTTTCTTCCTAGCCTCGATGGTCTTTACATTTTGGCATGTTTTTGCAATGGCTGGTACTGGTTGTTCCTTTCCATGTTTAGGGCTTCCTTCAGGGTCTCTTGTAAGGCAGGCCTGGTGGTGACAAAATCTCTAAGCATTTGCTTATCTGTAAAGGATTTTATTTCTCCTTCACTGATGAAACTTAGTTTGGCTGGATATGAAATTCTGGGTTTAAAATTCTTTCCTTTTAGAACGTTGAATATTGGCCCCCACTCTCTCCTGGCTTGTAGAGTTTCTGCCGAGAGATCTGCTGTTAGTCTGATGGGCTTCCCTTTGTGGGTAACCCGACCTTTCTCTGTGGCTGCCCTTAAGATTTTTTCCTTCATTTCAACTTTGGTGAATCTGGCAATTATGTGTCTTGGAGTTGCTCTTCTGGAGGAGTATCTTTGTGGCGTTCTCTGTATTTCCTGAATTTGAATGTTGGCTACCCTACTAGGTTGGGAAGTTCTCCTGGATGATATCCTGAAGAGTGTTTTCCAACTTGGTTCCATTTTCCTCCTCACTTTCAGGCACCCCAATGAGACGTAGATTTGGTCTTTTTACATAATCCCATACTTCTTGCAGGCTTTGTTCATTTCTTTTTCTTCTTTTTTCTTTTGGTTTCTCTTCTCGCTTCATTTCATTCATTTGATCCTCAATCGCTGATACTCTTTCTTCCAGTTGATCGAGTCGGTTACTGAAGCTTGTGCATTTGTCACGTATTTCTCGTGTCATGGTTTTCATCTCTGTCATTTCGTTTATGACCCTCTCTGCATTAATTAGTCTAGCTGTCAATTCTTCCACTCTTTTTTCAAGATTTTTAGTTTCTTTGCGTTGGGTACGTAATTCCTCCTTTAGCTCTGATAAGTTTGATGGACTGAAGCCTTCTTCTCTCATCTCGTCAAAGTCATTCTCTGACCAGCTTTGATCCATTGCCGTCGATGGGCTGCGCTCCTTTGCAGGGGGGATGCGCTCTTAGTTTTTGAATTTCCAGCTTTTCTCCCTGCTTTTTCCCCATCTTTGTGGTTTTATCTGTCTCTGGTCTTTGATGGTGGTGACGTACTGATGGGGTTTTGGTATAGGTGTCCTTCCTGTTGGATAGTTTTCCTTCTGACAGTCAGGACCCTCAGCTATAGGTCTGTTGGAGATTGCTTGAGGTCCACTCCAGACCCTGTTTGCCTGGGTATCAGCAGCAGAAGTTGCAGAAGATAGAATATTGCTGAGCAGCAAGTGTACCTGTCTGATTCTTCCTTTGGAAGCTTCCTCTCAGGGGTGTACTCCACCCTGTGAGGTGTGGGGTGTCAGACTGCCCCTAGGAGGGGATGTCTCCCAGCTACACTACTCAGGGGTCAGGGACCCACCTGAGCAGGCAGTCTGTCCGTTCTCAGATCTCAACCTCTGCGTTGGGAGATCCACAGCTCTCCCCAAAGCTGTCAGATAGAGTCGTTCGCTTCTGCACCGGCCCCCGCTGCTTCCGATGTTGGTCTTCAGCTGTGCGCTGTCCCCAGAGGTGGAGACTACAGAGACAGGCAGGCTTCCTTGAGCTGCTGTGAGCTCCACCCAGTTCGAGCTTCCCAGCGGGTTTGTTTACCTACTTAAGCCTCAGCAATGGCGGGCGCCCCTCCCCCAGCCTCGCTGCTGCCTTGAGGATCGATCGCTGTGGACTGCTGTGTTAGCAGTGAGGGAGGCTCCGTGGGCATGGGACCCTCCTGGCCAGGTGTGGGATATATTCTCCTGGTGTGCCTGTTTGCTTACAGCGCAGTATTGGGGTGGGAGTTACCCGATTTTCCAGGTGTTGTGTGTCTCAGTCCCCCTGGCTAGGAAAACGGATTCCCTTCCCCCTTGCGCTTCCAGGTGAGGCGATGCCTCACCCTGCTTCAGCTCTCGCTGGTCCGGCTGCAGCAGCTGACCAGCACTGATTGTCCGGCACTCCCTAGTGAGATGACCCCAGTACCTCAGTTGAAAATGCAGAAATCACCGGTCTTCTGTGTCGCTCGCTCTGGGAGTTGGAGACTGCAGCTGTTCCTATTCAGCCATCTTGCTCCTCTCTAAGTCCTGTGTTCTTAATACTATTAATATATCAATATTTTGGAAGGCCGAGGCAGGTGGATCACGAGGTCAGGAGATCAAGACCATCCTGGCTAACACGGTGAAACCCCATCTCTACTGAAAATACAACAACAAAAAATTAGCCCGGCGTGGTGGCAGGCACCTGTAGTCCCAGCTACTCGGGAGACTGAGGCAGGAGAATGGCATGAACCTGGGAGGTGGAGCTTGCAGTGAGCTGAGATCACGCCATTGCACTCCAGCCTGGATGACAGAGCGAGACTCCATCTCAAAAAAAAAAAAAAAAAAAAGATATCAATACTAAACAGAACAATCTACAGATTCACTGCAATTCTTACTAAAATCTCAGTGAAATTTTTTGTATGAATTGAAAAATCTGTCCTAAAATTCATGTGGGATCTCAAGGGATTTCAAATGATCAAAACAATTTTGAAAAAGAAGGATGAAGTTGGAGGATTTACATTAATGAAAGTGAGACAAATATAGGAAATATTGAGCAAAGAAGCTGTTCAAATTAATGTTAATTCTACATGATTGCTAATCTGTAATACAAATATTTTAAAAATATTTTTTAAATTACAAAACTTAAAAGATAAAATTACTATGACATAGAACTAAATTTACAGAATTTTTTTTTTTTTTTTTTTTTTTTTTTTTTTTTTTGAGAGGGAGTCTTGCACTGTCCCCCAGGCTGGAGTGCAGTGACGTGATCTCTGCTCACTGCAAGCTCCGCCTCCCGGGTTCATGCCATTCTCCTGCCTCAGCCTCCTGAGTAGCTGGGACTACAGGGGCCCGCCACCTCACCCGGCTAGTTTTTTGTATTTTTAGTAGAGATGGGGTTTCACCATGGTCTCGATCTCCTGACCTTGTGACCCTCCCGCGTCAGCCTCCCAAAGTGCTGGGATTGCAGGCGTGAGCCACTGCGCCCAGCCAATTCACAGAATTTCTTACTTCGAGTTTAGCAAAGTTAAAAGATGCAAAGGGAAATTGTAAAAATATGCTATAGTTCTGGATGAACTATAGTTACCTATAAAATTACAAATTGAAGTTCTTTTTCTTAAATACAGAGTTTAGACTTTTTTTTTGTCTTGGTATTACCCTTTTTTTGAGGGGGGGAGTCTCGCTCTGTGGCCCAGGCTGGAGTGCAGTGGCGCCATCTCGGCTCACTGTAAGCTCCGCCTCCCGGGTTCACGCCATTCTCCTGGCTCAGCCTCCCAAGCAGCTGGGACTACAGGCACCCATGCACCCAGCTAATTTTTTTTTGTATTTTAGTAGAGATAGGATTTCACCGTGTTAGCCAGGATGGTCTTGATCTCCTGACCTCATGATCCGCCCATCTCGGCCTCCCAAAGTGCTGGTATTACATGCATGAGCCGCAGCGCCGGCCGGTATTACCCTTATTCTTGAACACATGTATGTTTGTGTCTGTTTAAGTCTGTATCGTTGTAGATGGTTGACTGCCTGTGATTTCTTGTTAGGATCATTTTTCATAGAAAATACAGAACAAATAAGACAGCAAGCCAATATTCCCTTTTGTCCTTGAGCTGAATAAATAGTTAAAAATGAAGCGAAATAGGCCTAACTTGGTTTACACATGCTAGATTGTTACTTTACCTATTATGATGTTATTTAAAATAGGATAAATCAGAACTCAATAAATGTGTTTTTATTGAAACATTGTTCTCTGAAGTACTTTTTAGGGCCCAAGGCAAGACAACAAATCTATGAACAGAGAGAAAGTGCAAGAAGTATGATTCCAAGGCAAAAAATAAGGAATTCAGTTTTTCTTGCTGTGCACCATCCAGGAATTTTCTTGGGTTTTGGACATTTATGGAAAACTCGTATGACCTTGTTATGAATTGGCTTTGCCATTGCTGCATGACAAGAGTCGTGAAGGAATAGGATCCTTACACCAAGATGGGAAAAATATGGTATGAGAGTCACATAATAACTCTTCCAAATGACTTTTTTGTTTTGTTTTTCTATTTTTTTAATATTTCAGAAGTTGTTAGGAAATGTATAGCCTACTTGGTCACTGTCGTATTGTGGGGAGGAAAAAGTCTATATCATAATTGGGGAGGGATGGCAATACATTTACTTACTACCTCCTCAATGTTAAAAAATGACATAGACTCTTCAGATCTGGCTGGACTTTAATTTCTCTCAACTTGCATGAACTTTGAATGTCCCATCATTTGTTTCTTAACTTTAATTTTCATTTTTCATTCATCATATTTTCAATTATTTTCTTATTATCTCCCCAATTGATTATGACTACTTTGAGGTCAGAGATATCATCTTTTCAATTTTGTATCCAAAAAACCCTATAATTTACTCAATATCCAGTAAACTTTCTGACATAGCTATAGAAACTTAATGATTATTCTCTGAATGAAGAGATTAATTTATATATAGTGGAGCAAATAGCACACAGGAAAAATATTTTATAACTGAAAAAGTTGACGTAGTCAAAGAAAATACTTTGAACCATGTGTTTTTAGCACTGGCATAGAGAGAAGAGCATTAGTAAAAGTCCGTTATTCTTAGAACACTTTGAGAAAACACATAGGAATCAAGGAAAGGTAGATGTCAAACTCCAGTAAAGTGTTCTAAACCTCTGGCTCTTCAGTTTTTATATTTTAAGTTCCGGGGTACATGTTCATGATGTGCAGGTTTGTTACATAGATAAACATGTGTCATGGTGGTTTGCTGCCCATCACCTAGGTATTAAGCCTAGCACACATTAGCATTAGCTATTTTTTAGGTAAATACCCATACTTCCAATGGTATAAAAAACTGGCAGAATATTGGCCAACAACCCTGTTTTGCTCCTGCAAATTTTACTACATGAGCGAATATCAAAGACTTCACTGATATGTTCAGGGGGACATGTTCATAATATGTGGTTGCAACAACACAATGTTACAGAAACATGACTTCCTATCCTATTTTACCACTTCAGCATTTATAATTCAGGGAATATAAGTCGCTGCCCTGGTTCATCAGGAGACTAATGTACCAGTCTTCTCATTGCAGTTATATAGCATTATGGATGGCTTACCTCCTTTCTGAAAGACCAGCGTGCAGAATATAAATCTTTGATGGTTAACTTCCATCTCCCAGATATTTACAAGCACTTCGATTCAGACTTACAAAATAAGATAGTCTTTTTCTTTTAGTCAAATTTATGTGAGAACCTAATGACTCACTTGTAATAAAGTAAATAATTATCTCTGAAAAATTGGTAATGAAATTGAGTTTAGCTATATTTATTGTAGAAGGGATGATGATATATAAGGTACAGTTAAATTGAAAATGCTCTCAATAAATCTGGAAAAGAAGCTTACTTTTAAAGTGAAGAAATTAAAAATCTCTCAAAGGAACTAGAAAATCCTTCTCTTAAATGTCGTAGCTTTGATAGTACCAAAGGACTCATTTGGTTAGTCCTTAATGATCATTAGGTTTCCTAGAAAATTGCCATTCAAAATAGGTTAGACTGATTCTGAATTTTAAGAGGTATACAAATAACAAAAGAATTTTATTAAAATATAGTTTTTTATTCAGTGTATATGGATGGGACTGACAAGCTGTCATTATAACAGACTCCCAAGTAATTCTAATGCTACTCATACTTGGACCACATAGCAAATAGTAAAGAGAGAGAAAAAAAGGTACTCCATATTCCTAAATTTATTCAAAATGTGTTCTAAAAAACAATGTTTTGTAAGGTTTACATTTAAGAAACACAAATGATGGGATGGGGAAATGGAAGCATGTTACTTAAAGCTAGTTACATTATATATGAATTAGTATATTATTATTGAAGTTAGACTAATAATTTAATGATATATATTATAAAACTCATAAAAATTGTTTAGCAATAAAACATTAAAACAAGATATAGCTAATAAGGCAGATTAAAAATTTGCTATTAAACAGTTCTCAATCCTTGAGAATGCACACATATAAAAATTGTAAAAATAAGACAGTATAATCAATAGCAAATGATAGTATTCTTATATAAATATATTTATGAAACTAGTTTTAACATTCAATAAAATGTCAGGTATCATCAAGCAGAGTATAAACAGGAGATCCAACAAAATGCTTTCTACAAGAAGGACACTTTACTAGAAAGGTATGAAACTTGAAAACAAATTATCCACTAACTACTAAAACGCTAATTTTTAGAATGCTATGTTTATTAGATAATGTGGAATTTGGAACAAGTAATTTACTAAAGACATATTTTATAACCAAAATGTCTTTTCATAAAGAAGACATTGTCATTTAAAATGTGTCTACATCTAATTTTAAGGCTTCAGAACATACAAGACAAAATCTGACAGAATTAAAGGAAGTAACAAATCGACAAATATAATTGAAGATTTTAACACTCTTCTCTTAACAATTGATAACATTAAAGAGAATGTCAGCAGGAATACACCAGAACAATAGTGTCAACTTTAATTTATCTTTTTAGAATGTGAGACAAGCAGTAGCAGATGTACATTATTTTAAAGTGCTCATTGAACATTAAGTGATGTAGATAAAATACTGAGCCATAAAACAAGGATCAATAAGTTTTAAGTATTAAAATTATGTACAGTATGTTATTTTACCAAAACAAATTTAAACTAGAGTCAGTTTAAAAATCACAAAGGGAATTCAAATACATTGTAAACTAGATGGTAATGGAAACAGCATATTTTCAAAAGGCTAATCTTTTCAACATTTGGTGCTGAAGTAATTGGATAACTTTATAGAACATATGGTGTTCAAAATACTTGATTTTGAAATGAATTATAGATATAAATATAAAAGCTAAAATAATAAAGTTTCTAGAAATAATATAGTAGAATGCTTTTGTAACCCTGGAGAAAGTAAAGTTTTCTAGGAACAGCAAAAAGGGAAATATTGAAGAATTTGAGTTAATCAAAATGAAATAATTCTATTCTTTAAAAGGCATCATTAAGAAAAGGAAAACCTGGCTGTGCACGTGGCCGACGCCTGTAATCCCAGAGCTTTGGGAGGCTGAGACGGGCGTATCACTTGAGGTCAACAACAGTTCAAGATTAGCTTAGCTAACATTATGAAACCCCATCTCTACTAAAAATACAAAAAATTACCCAGGTGTGGTAGTGCACACCTGTAGTCCCAGTTACTCGGGAGGCTGAGGCAGGAGAATCACTTGAACCTGGGAGGCAGAGGTTGCAGTGAGCTGAGATCGTGCCTGTACTCAAAAACAAACAAACAAACAAACAAACAAAAAGAAATGAAAATGTAAACCATAAAACCATAACTGACAAAAAATATTCAACACACATATATCTCAGAAAATTCTTGTCTTTAGAGTATATCAATAACTCTGAGAAGTCAAGGATAAGACTAACAACCAAAAAAAGGGGGTAAAATTAATGGCAGACATACTTTACAAAACCATATTCCATATTTAAGATTATTCAATATGAAAAAATGCTCAGTATGTTCATAAATTCAAGTTAATACCACTTAAATTTCACTAGAATGGCGAAAAATAAAAACATGGTAGTACCACATGTTGGTGTAAGGATATGGAATTGGAACTCTCCTAAATTTGCCGATTGGTATAGAAAATAGTGTAACCACGTTGGAAAGTAATTTTGCAAGTATCCCAAAATGTTAATTATACACTTATCATATGACCTAGGAATGACACAACTACAAATTTACTATTATATGTATGTGTATATAAATCATTATATACACATATACACAATATGTTTAGAAAATTCTAATTCCTGAATTTTCATAGCTGAAACCTAGAAAGAAGTCGTGTCCATCAGCAGGTGAATAAATAAGACAAAAACCTGTGGTATAATCATCCAGCAAGAAAATCTGCTTAGCAATCAAAAGTAATGAACTTCTGCATCACACAACAACATTGATGAAAATCCAAAAGATTTTTGTTGAGAAAAGCTAGAAGAAACGAACATGTGATATATAGTTTCATTTATGTAAAACTTGAGAACAGGCAAAATCTAGATGAGGCAAATCTAATCTATAGCAACAGAAATCAGATCAAAATCAGTGGTTGCAGGAGGTGGTAGCTGGTGGGTTTATGAGATTATATTAAACAGTTAACAAACTTTTGGGGAGATGGAAATATTATATATCTCTATTGAGATAATGGTTGCATGGGTGTATAAATTTGTCAGTGTCACCGACTCAGACACTTAAATGATAGATTTTATTGTTTCTGTGAATTTACTAGAAAAATATTAGAAATGCTCATTATATGTTTATACTGTCTTTTCATTGGGTGAACATAAAAACCTCGTGACTGCATCTAAAGCTTAAATTGAAAGTGCACAACATCATTCAAAATTTGTTTTTTTAATATCACTTTCAAAAATGTTTTTGTAAATTTAAATAATGTACTAATCTGTATTTTTTTGGTTTCTCTTTTTAGCACTTTTATTCATCCCAGTAAACCTTTATTTTATTTGCTATGTTCTCTCCAAATAAATTTATTTTCCTTCTCTTTTTTCATCCTATTTCTTCATTTATCAATTTTAATATACAATGGTAAGATATTTTTATTGTCTGTATTAGTTTATGATGTATTGATTGAAATCTAGCAAAATAGTACCTGTTCTTTAAGAAGTAGATGCATAAACCCTTTATTTTTCATTTTTCCTTCACAAATAATCCCTTCCATAACATATTATTTTGTGACCTTTTAAATTTCCTTTAGGTAGTAGCTCTTATTAGGAATATATATATATATATATATAAACATATATTTCATGAAATAAAATTATTAATAATATATTTGTTAAAATTTAAGAAACCAGTTGAACAATTTCCAAGTTCTTACATTCTTTTATTTTCTATTTTAATAAAATACTGACAAAGCATTTGATAAGCTAAGACAAAATTAAAACTTCTCTATCCTTTAAATATACAATTATTTCTTCATGAAAAGCAACAAATCAAGCACATAATTCAACTTAATAAAAGTAACTCACTAAATTTCTGATAATCTTACATTGAGTCATCATTATTAAGCCATATTTTCTATCTTTCAATCAGTACAGAAAAGATAAAGAGTTTATCAATCTTCTGAGGGAGGAAATGCCGTGAAAGTCAATATTCTTGCTTATGGCAGACAAAATAAGAAAATTCCAGCCCTTGTCAAAATTTTATTGGTTTTATTTAAACAAACTTACACAAGGAAAATTAGTTCTTTTAAGAGAAAATCATTCTTGTTCATCTCTTACACAGTCAATGACTTTAGCTGAACATATTAATAGAAAGATTGCATTGCCTCTGCCTATTTCTCTAAATTTCTTTGCTCTAGCATTTGACTTCAGAGATGATGCAAGGAGTGAGTTTCCTAAATCAAAACCAGTTGTTAGAAAAGAGTTTCATTAGGTGATATTACAAAAATAATTTAATGTGTATCTTTTCATGGCTAGCATGTCTTTTTTAATATTGCATAGGCTAGAAACATCTGGGAATCTGTTGAAGATCTTTTGGGTGTACATATTTATTTCTTATTGATTATCACAATGAATATGTCAGCAATGTGTTGATCTTAAAGAATGTACAAGCAGACATATTATGCCATTATGTTGAAAGAAAGAGTGATAGTCACAAGCAGATTTTTGAAGACTATGTCACAACTTGGAGCAATCAACATGTCAATAGAATTAAAGAAGACAATTTCTTGCATTTGAATTCAATATTTAAATATGTTTTATGAAATGAGAAAATTAGTCTGAAAATTGATTTAAGAATGTCCCAATTAAAAAAAAAAAAAAAAAAAAACAGGCCAACCAAAGATGGAGTATAATATATTGAAAATATTGCAGCCACTCCCATTGATGATGGGAGTATCATCACTTCTGTTGCAATTGACTGACCCTCTGAGATTTACATTATAGGCTACACATTGTGATGGGAAGAGCTTCGATGACACAATGCAAGTATAGATATAGAAGGTGGGGAAAACTGAAACTGAGTTTAAAGCCGTGCTATCAAATCCAATCTCTAACCACAACAACTCATGAGTCTCCAATAGCTAAATGTGCTCAGCCCTATCTCAGAATTCCCTGAAGTCATGTCCAGTTATGACAAAAGTCTCAACCTGCGTATCATGGTCTACATCAGATCCGAATATAGTTCTTCAGGTATGGCTCCTTCTGATTCAGACACCTGTAAACTGAAAAGACAAGTTCTTTCCCCCATATTCTAATACTCTATATACAATAGTGAGGTGTGAACAGAGTAGCAGCAGTAAACACTCCCACTGGAAAAAACAAACAGAGGGAAGCACCTGTCACTGACCCTGAGGAATCCTGAAATTTTACTAGCCAGTATCACCTGGTCTGTTTTCCAGGGTGCTGGGCATGGGGGGAGAGGTAATAGGCTTTGGTTAGGCCCCTGCTCCTTTGAAGTGTACCTCAGGTATTGTTCTCCAGGATTCTTTGGCTCCACTGTCTGGGATATCTTTCCTTTTCTACCTTGACCACTTTTGAAATGGAATTGGGAAATAAGCCTTTTGAGAAAGTTTTGCAACTTTCTTCTAGTCTATAGAAAATTGGAGGTCATGGGGGTTTTGTTGTTTGTTTTTTATTGTTTAACTTGTAGATTTTTGAACAATTGTAGTGCCTTTTACTACAGGTGGATAGCACTTCTAGCAATTATTCAAAGAAAATTATCTTCCTTTAAGTGTGATTCAACCTCACAGTTTATTTTAGACTACCATTTTTCAGACTTAAAACTACTTTGGGTTTAAGTGAATTACCTTTGGGTGTAGGTCAGTGGCCTTATTCTTATAAGCACTTGTTTGGAAGAGTTTCTGGGGGATACCACCACCTTAATTATTTCAGAACTTTTATAAAAGAGAAAGGTCCTATTTCAACATTTTAATTTTTAGGCTGAACGCACATCTTTGAAACAGCGCCATGGATTGGAAACCTGCACGTTATGCACATGTACCCTAGAACTTAAAGTATAATAAATAAATAAATAAATAAATAAATAAATAAATAAATAAAAAAGAAAAGTTGGATAAGAGAAACTGTTTTATTCTCTAACTCAGTAAGCTCCGACCCCTCTATATTTCTTTTATGTTTGTAATTTGGACAGTTTCTCTTTAAATCTGCTGTGTATTTTTGAACAAAAGAATGTGAGAATACAGGTTGAGCATTCCTAATTTGAGCATCAAAAATCTGAAATGCTCCAAACCCTGAAATGTTTAGAGTGTTAACATGATTCCACAAGTGGAAAATTTTACACATAAGTATTTAATACAAACTTTTTATGCAAAAAATCATTTTAAATATTGTATAAAGTTACCTTCACACTATGTATATAAGATTTATATGAAGGATACATGAATTGCATGTTTAGACCTGGGTCCCATCATCAAGGTATCTCATGCATATGCAAATATTCCAAAATCTGAAAAAACATAAAAAGCCAGAATACTGCTGGTCCCAACCATTTTGCATATGGGGTACTCAACCTGTTCAAACAACTAGATGCTACTTTGAACATTCTGCTTCAAAATTTCATTGCTCAATTTAAAAAGATCACTGAATATATTTCCTATATTTTAAATTACAATAAGTGACTGCATTGCAAATTGTTTCAGCACTATATAATATGGGTGGCCATTCTTTTAGTACTTTTATCTAGGCCCTGTGTACTGCCCAAAGCCAATGTCATATATTTTATGTTTTGCTATAATAACATTTCTTTCTAGATCCCAATTTTATATCAGGTGGCTGTTGCTTTATAATAACCAATCATAAAACTTAGCGACTTAAAGCAATTTCTTTGTGTTACATTCTAGTTTAATTTGTGTAAAATGCACATTTGTTGTTATCAGATTATCATAAACGTTTTTGTGTAATGTAAAAAAAGGGGTTCCACATACTAGTAGATCTAATAAGATAAAAAGAATTGGCTAAAAGGAATATACCAATAACTATTAATATAAGACTAGTAACCAATATTAAGAAGATAACATGAAATTCTGGTTTTATTTCTTTTCCTGTTATTTATATGTATGTGTATGAACACTCACATTCATATTGTATGTGTGTGAATTAGGTGGTAGTAGACTGGTGTCAGATTCCAGGGTAACATGTTAATTATAGTAATAATGGAGCAGCATACGGTTCAAGGAAAAGTGCATTTTGCAAATGAATTGGTCCTACAATGATTTATCTTTGGTAGTAATGGGGAAACTGGATAGAGTAAAATTTAGATTATAGTCCTGAGCAATTTTTTGAGTTTATATTATTTGTCTACAATTTGGGCTAAATCCTGAATTATTTTCTGGCTATAAGCAGTCTCTACAGAAAAACGGGGTTTTAATTTTCTTCTTGATGCTTTCAGTTGGCTCCCTAATGGAGGAGATTCTTTTTTATTGTTGTTCTGGGATAAAAAAAGTTTGATTGTAATCATTCTGTGTATTACATTTCTACTATTCAAATTATTAATATTATAGATATTTCACTGTTTTACTTCTGAGAAAACCAAAGTCATGGGTGGTGTTTCAAAGATTAGAGATTATTCAACACAGCCTCTCAAATGTCTCTCACATTTGAAAACCCACTGGGCCCAATCTGTTTTTCATTGCCAATACAGTGTTACTAAAGCTATATGATTTGAGGCGTCTTCCTTAAATGCTTAGTGACCATTGTGGAAGAAGAGGGTGCATGAGGTTGTAAAAGCTGGATTGAGGGGGTGGAGTGTGGAGGCCAGAGCAACTCTATCTTGGATGCTTATCTACCATATTGACTTCTGATTAATTTCAGTTCCAGGAAGACCTCTAAGATTTCTTTTTTATCTTCTGTTCCTTGTGTAAGAGCATGTGTTTGCTGTAAATCTTGCCCTTAGGTCAAAACAACCTTTATGTTATCATATTTACCATAAATCCTGCTCTTAAGCAAATGTCCTACATAACCCTTTCCTTATGGCCTATAAATCCTGGGTCTGGAGGATAATGACACAGGCATTTACCATCTTGTCTTGTCACTTCCCAAGACACAGACATGGCTTCTGTTTGTAAGCCTTTATTTAATGTTTCTTTCTGGAAAAAAAAAAAAGTATTGACAGTGAATATTTAATATAGCTACTTGTAATACTAAGATCAAAATAAAGATGGAGACAAAGCTTAAAAAATTTGATGTGTTCTAGTGAAGTAGAAATAATGAACATTAAAAAAATATGGCAGGTAAATAAACCTTGAAAGACGATGATAGTATCTGCTCATTGATTGCTGCGAAGACAAAACGAAAGATGCAGATAGTAAAATTGAGAGCACATTGATTGTTGATTACATGAGATCATATATACACATCCTGCAATTTCACAAAATGTACAGAGTAACTTTTATCAGGAAAAAGAGAATATCCAAACTATTCAAAGACTGTCTGTTGAAGATAAGACTCATACCAGGTAAACTAAAATACTATTCTTTCCTTCTATTTTAGAATTGGAAGTTGTGAAAGCCAGGTGATACCTGGTCCTGGCCAAACTCCATTCTAAAGTGATGCCATTTTCCTGATTGTTTCTTCAGTCATCATGTGAATAGTTCATTTGAAAATATTTAGATACTTTTCAGAAACTTAGTACTCATTCCCTGGTCTACGAAGACACTGTTGAAAGTGCCGATAGAAGACCCTGAAATACCTCTCTTTAAAGCCCAGCCAAGATTATTTGTACATCAGTAGCAATACTGCATCCCAGGGGGAATTTTAGAGATTATTACCACTCCACAAGAGGAAAGGAGGTAAAGTGGGTGGTTCCATCATACCTCCATTCAATTCTCTATTTAGTTCCTTTAAAATCCAAATGGATCATGGAGTATGTATACTATACTTAATGTGGTATATGTACAGAAAAAAATCCATAGCCTCTGTTCTTTAATATGTGCCTATTGACTTGGAAAATGCCTTATTTTCCATCATTAAAACTGATCAAATAAGTTCCCTATTACATAGGAAGTAAAGTGATGAACAATATGTATTTTGCCTCAGGGACAATAGAGTACATGATCATTTTTAAATTGTGTGCATGTGCAGTACAGTGATGCACTGTAGTTGTGAAATGATAGGTGAACATGGTGCATATAAATTGGCAAATAATCTGGGTGACCTTTATAATATGTGTGCAAGAGAGTGAATATATAGGGAAGAAATAGCAAACATGCCCAAATACTCTGCAGGAAAATCATGCTTTAGGAATTTATAAAATAACAGCCATTTGAACAAGAGCCCTTGAAATAATAATAGGCCTTTGTAGAGGCTGATCGCCTGACTACTGGTCATTAACTGATGATGTGCCCAGGGCTGCACATGATAAATATAGTATTGTCAATTTTCTGAGCTATAAGATCAAATTGGTGAAACAGCAATACATTTTATGATGGAAATAGTACATTTGAGATAATTTCTCAGTTATTTTAGGGAACATCAAAAATTTTCATAAGCAGTTAGCCCAGATTAATATCACTAATCTCTGTTGTAGAAACAGTCCTCCTTCAGAGTACATCAGTTGCCTTATTAGAATTCTTCCATGATCAGTTTCTGGGGGATAAGACACATTAAAGCCTGGGTGATAATGGGTTGTCTTCATATATTGGTATGGTAGACTACAGTTTCACTCAATGTATGGTCCTTCCGTTCAGGTGTGGCCAAAAAGGACAGAGTTGGGGAAAATTTCCCCATGTAAGTAGAGCTTTAAGTACTTAGGTCAGCCATTTATTATACAGAACAAGAATAGTTTGAAGTGTGTGTGTGTGTAATTCTTTTCGGGGAAAATTGGCTGGTGGATCAGTAGTCTGGATGAAGGAAGACTGAAAGATCAGAGATGAGAAAGTATGCAGAAGAGGCAAGTTAATGAACCTACGGCAAAATGATATGAAATGTGGAGACAATTGTAGCTCACATTGTTTAGCATCAGAAAGCATCTTCCATAAAGGAGATATCTGACAAGGAGGTAGGCATGATAAACCAATCTGCATATATAGAACATTATTTGTTCTCAGCCTCTCCAGTGTTGGCTCAATGAGCCCATGAATGGAGTGTCCATGGTGGCAATGATGATGAATATACATCGTCACAAAAGCATAAGATTTTCTTTCTCAGTTATGGAAACACATGTTGGTCAATGCTCAGCCTGTTAGCAGTCAATTGCTTTGTATAATTCCAATCCTCAAGGAGACAAACTAGCTAGTTAATAGCAAACATTATATTATACCTCTCCCAAAACAAAGGAGGCAATTAGTCCTTAGTCAGTTTGTACCCAGTGTTCAGTAGTCCTTGAAATGTTTGGGGATTCCCATTGATTTGATATATAGTTACATGAATATATGGCCATAGGTCCATTTGGGGAAAAATTAGGATAATTACCATGTATACCTGTTAGGGAATTTCAGAATCTTTCTTGGAGACATCGTCTCTACTCTCAATGGTTCTTATTCTGAAAACTGGCTCAGGGCTAGAATATGAAAAGGGGTGACCTGTTATTGGGATTACCATGCTCAGTCTCCTAATCCTGCATTATTCTATTTGGTTAAGTAGACTGAGCAATACATGTTATTATATATACACCAATAAATATCATAAACAGACTGTCCATCTAGGTCACTCCTTGGGGTGCCGTGTTCCATAAACCATATCCATAGCTTTCAGTGGGCTATGTAACCTGGCTGACAATCGAACTTTGCTACTTATTATTATAATAGTACCCAACTAACTACTGATACTCCAGTACTGCTACCTGACTTCTATTTTCAGATTTTATTATCTTCATTATTATCAGTGAGCCAAGTTCTATAACAGAATATTTTTCATGAATCTTTATCTCTTGAGTAGAGCCCCTACCTACCTTAGCTT